>NC_041385.1:320172289-320219806 GCF_002162155.2 Triticum dicoccoides | reverse complement strand
TCCACCTCCTCGTCGAGCCACGAACCTCCGGACGGCCTCCATCGTTGCGACCCTCGTCATCTTCATCGCCGGCCACCGTAGATCTCCACCGCCCGCACGTCGCCGTCCGATCTCCCCCGAGCTCTCCGACGATGTCCTCGAGCCCGCCGTGAGCCCCCGCTTCGGTCCCCCCTTCTCCCTTGCCTCCCCGCGCTCTGTAGCTAGCCCGGCCATCGAAGCCGAGCTCCGGCCGCCGCCACGAGCTTTGCTCCGGCGAGCTCCGGCCTCCCCAGCTCTTTCCACCTGTCCCACCAGATGCGCGAGAGCCCGGGCTATGCCCCGGTGCTCTCAGACGCCGTCCCCGTGGCCTGTGGCGCGGACTCCGCCGCGTCCAGAGGTCGCCGGCGGCGAGCCCCGTCGCCTGAGCCCCGCCATGTGGGCCCGGCCCGTCAGGTGATTAGCTTAGTGCTAATCACCGCTTAATTAACCCCCCCCCTCTGACACTGACAGTGGGCCCCAGCGCCACTAACTCTTAATTAGGATTAAACTAACCTCTGTTTAACCCCCTGACACTGACGTGTGGACCCCACACGTCAGGTTTGACCCCAGCCAGCCGCAGTTGACCGCTGACGTCGTGCTGACATCATGCTGGCTCAATATATGATTTCTGGATTTAAATTAAATCAGAAAATTCCAGAAATTGTTTTAAACTTCAAAAATTCATAACAATTCAACCGTAGCTCAGATTAAAATAATTTATATATGAAAAATTATCAGAAAAATGTAATCTATCCATCTGTACTAGTTTCATGCATGACAAACCAACTTATACATGCTGAATATGAGAAAACACATTATGGCATATATAGGAGCTTAATTTGGAGATGCATTTGAACCCTTGGTTCAAATGGACTTCAAACCAAATGAATACTAGTTGCATTAGCTCAAACAACATCGCATCTTCATGCCATGTTCATGCATCATATTGTTGCATATGTTTGTGTATTGATTGCCGACACTGTTCCTTCTCGATAGGTCCTGCTCCGGAGTCCGTTCCAGAGTACCTGTCTGTGAAGCAGTGCCTCCTCTGTTGATTTACCAGGCAAGCAAACCCCCTTGTTCATTTCGATAAAACCCTACTCTCTCACTCCTGCTCTCAGTTAATGCATTAGGACAACAACGATTCATCTGCTACTTTGTGCTGCGGTAGTTGAACCCATTCCTCTGCATGACCTGTCATTGCCACAGTAAATAGTTGAAACCCACTAGCATGTGTAGGAGTTGATTGAGCCATGTTGTGTTCCTACCATGCTATGCCTGCTATTGCTTAGAGTGTGTCCGGTCTGGTTCATTGGGAATGAATTGGAGTGTTACGATATGTTCTAATGCTGAGAGTGAAGTGTGTGAACACGATTTGGTAAAGGTAGCGGTGAGAGGCCATGTAGGAGTACATGGTGGGTTGTCTCATTGGAACCGTCCTTAAGCACTGAGTTCTATGTATGTTGTTCAATGACTCGATACTACCACACATTGGGTTCCGGTAACTCGACCCCTCTCGACTTATTAACCAACTTGGTCTCTGTCCAGGAGTCGCAACTAGTTTCTGGTGTTTGTAGGTAGTGCTATTTTTCTACCAAGTAGCACCCGACAGGGTGGGCTTGGGACAGACTAGGCACACGTGGCACGGTGTACCAAGTGGCACCCGGATGGTGGGCTTGGGAACCCTGCTCACATCGTTTGGGGCCGTGAGCGACACCCCGGCCGGATCTCCTTGCGGATGGAACCCGAATAGGCGATAAACCTGGGCTAGAGTCTTGTGTGGTTAGTCAGGTCGTGGCCGACACCCTCGCTAGGCTTCCGCTTGAAGGTTGCCGAGATACATGATGTGTACATGGCAGTAAGTGGCGAGAGCGTGTGTGAAGAAGTACACCCCTGCAGGGTTAACACGATCTATTCGAATAGCCGGGTACGCGGTTATGGACTTCTTGGATGCTTACATGGTACATAGACAACTTGAAGTGGATACTCTAAAATGCTCTAGACAAGTGTGAGTGCTATGGATGGCCTTCTCGTAGGGAGACGGGAATGAGTCCATAGTAGTGTATTGTTTGGTGATTAGTGGACTCGTGTACGTTGTATCACCTCAAGAGTTTCTGGTAGTCGTAGAACAGGATAGCCACAGAGTCAAAGCTGGCTTGCTGCAACTAAACTCCACATTACCCTCTTGACACAAATGCATGTATGGTAGGATCTGATGTAAGTCTTGCTGAGTACCTTTGTACTCATGTTGCTTTATTTATGTTTTTGCAGCGGAGACTTCGGTCTTACTAGTGTTCTCATGGACTTCGACAAGTAGCTTGTACCTCAGCTACGATCTTGATCGGACGTTGTAGATAGTCAGGCTTTCAGCCTTTTCCATTTGTAGATGTCTGTACCCAGACATGTAATGCTTCCGCTTGTTGCTTGTATGCTCTGTATGATGGGTCCTGTGACCCCTGTTTGAAATAAATGCTATGATGGCTCTTCTGAGCCTTTATCTATTTGAGTTGTTGAGTTATGCTGTGATGCCATGTTGTACAGCACATACTTGCATGTTATGCGTACGTGTAATGTGTATTGCTATGTGTGGGATCTGACTATCTAGTTGTTTATCCTTAGTAGACTCTCTTACCGGGAAATGTCTCCTAGTGCTTCCACTGAGCCCTGGTAGCCTGCTACTGCTCCGGAACACTTAGGTTGGCTGGCATGTGTCCTTCTTCGATCCTGTGTCTGTCCCTTCGGGGAAATGTCACGCGATGAATACCGGAGTCCTGCTAGCCCGCTACAGCCCGGTTCACCGGAGTCCTGTTAGCCCAGTGCTACAGCCTGGATTCACTCGCTGATGACCGACACGTTCGATGCTGGGTTATGGATGCCTGTCCCTGTAAGTTAGTGCCACTTTGGGTTTACGACTAGCCATGTCAGCCTGGGCTCTTTATCATATGGATGCTAGCGACACCATCATATACGTGTGCCAAAAGGCGCAAACGGTCCCGGGCAAAGGTAAGGCGACACCCGTGGGGATACCGTGCGTGAGGCCGCAAAGTGATATGAGGTGTTACATGCTAGATCGATGTGGCATCGAGTCGGGGTCCTGACAGGTCTACCAAATATAATCGGACAAAAGCTATCTTGTGGAGAACCAAGAACAAGAAAATCAACGAGGTATTTAGTTTTCCCACACAAGACTTCAACATCTCTAACAATTCCTATTGGAGATATAGTATCTCTATTGGCAAGTTTAATTGTAACATCAATATCCTCTAACTCAGCAGGTGCAATTTCATGCATAATTTCTTTGTATAAGTCAATGGGTATAACACTAGCACTAGCACCCATATCACATAAGCCATGATAACAATGATCTCCTATTTTAACAGAAATAACAGGCACGCCTACCACAGGTCTATGTTTATCTCTATCACAGGGTTTAGCAATTCTAGCAGTTTCACCAGAGAATTGAATAACATGCCCATCAATATTATCAGACAAGAGATCTTTAACAATAAAAATATTGGGTTCTACTTTGACTTGCTCAGGAGGTATATATGTTCTAATATTGCTTTTACGGACAACAGTTGAAGCTTTAGCATGATCCTTCATTCTAACAGGGATAGGTGGTTTCTCAACATAAGAAGTGGGAACAATAGGATCATTGTAAGTGACAGTCTTTTCTTCAACCTTAATAGGTGCAGCTACTTTTACTTCTATGGGAGGATGATATTTAAACCACTTCTCCTTGGGGAGATCAACGTAAGTAGCAAAAGATTCACAGAAAGAAGCTACTATCTCAGAGTCGACTCCATATTTAGTGCTAAACTTACGGAAAATATCGGTCTCCATAAAAGATTTAACACCATCAAACTTAGGTGTCATACCTAACTCCTTACCTTCATCGAGGTCCCAATCTTCAGAGTTGCATTTAATTCCATCCAATAAATTCCATGTAAATTCAATAGGCTTCATCATAAAAGAGCCAGCACAAGAAGTATCGAGCATGGTGCGATTGTTATCAGAAAGTCGAGCATAAAAACTTTGCATAATTACTTCTCTTGCGAGCTCATGATTGGGGCTTGAATATAACACTGATTTAAGCCTCCCCCAAGCTTGAGCGATGATTTCTCCTTCGCGAGGCCAAAAATTATATATATAATTGCGATCACGATGAACAAGATGCATAGGGTAATACTTTTGATGAAATTCCAATTTCAATCTTTTATAGTTCCATGATCTCATATAATCACATATCCTATACCATGTCAATGCGTCTCCCTTCAAAGATAAAGGGAAGTCCTTCTTCTTAACAACATCATCGGGTATACCTACAAGCTTAAATAGTCCACAAACATCATCCACATAGCGTAGATGTTCATCAGGATGCTTTGTTCCATCTCCTGTAAAAGTGTTAGCTAGCAGTTTTTCCATCGAACCCGAAGGAATTTCAAAAGGAGTTTCATTTTCAATAGGTTCACTAGGTTCAGTAGATTGAGGAGAAACTCTTTGCTCTACTGGACGGGATGAAGATACCCCGAGCAAGCCCCTCAGACAATTACTTTCCATAGTAACAAGTGACAGAAAATTTTAGCACACTAAATAAATTTTTCCTTACCAAATTCCACCAACCAAAGGCGCTTCACTCCCCGGCAATAGCGCCAGAAAAGAGTCTTGAGGACCCACAAGTATAGGGGATCTATCGTAGTCCTTTCGATAAGTAAGAGTGCCGAACCCAACGAGGAGAAGAAGGAAATGATAAGCGGTTTTGAGCAAGGTATTCTCTGCAAGTACTGAAATAAGTGGTAACAGATAGTTTTGTGATAGGATAAATTGTAATGAGCAACAAGTAACAAAAGTAAATAAAGTGCAGCAAGGTGGCCCAATCCTTTTTGTAGCAAAGGACAAGCCTGGACAAACTCTTATAATAGGAGAAACACTCTCGAGGACACATGGGAATATCGTCAAGCTAGTTTTCATCACGCTCATATGATTCACGTTCGGTACTTTGATAATTTGATATGTGGGTGGACCAGTGCTTGGGTACTGCCCTTACTTGGACAAGCATCCCACTTATGATTAACCTCTATTTCAAGCATCCGCAACTACAACAAAAGTATTAAGGTAAACCTAACCATAGCATGAAACATATGGATCCAAATCAGCCCCTTACGAAACAACGCATAAACTAGGGTTTAAGCTTCTGTCACTCTAGCAACCCATCATCTACTTATTACTTCCCAGTGCCTTCCTCTAGGCCCAAATAATGGTGAAGTGTTATGTAGTCGATGTTCACATAACACCACTAGAGGTTAGACAACATACATCTTATCAAAATATCGAACGAATACCAAATTCACATGACTACTAATAGCAAGACATCTCCCTTGTCCTCAGGAACAAACGTAACTACTCACAGAGCATATTCATGTTCATAATCAGAGAGGTAATAATATGCATAAAAGATCTGAACATATGATCTTCCACCAAATAACCCAACTAGCATAAACTACAAGGAGTAATCAACACTACTAGCAACCCACTAGCACCAATCCCGGACTTGGAGACAAGAACTGGATACAAGAGATGAACTAGGGTTTAGAGATGAGATGGTGCTGGTGAAGATGTTGATAGAGATTGCCCTCTCCCGATGAGAGGAGCGTTGGTGATGACGATGGTGATGATTTTCCCCTCCCGGAGGGAAGTGTCCCCGGCAGAACAGCTCTGCCGGAGCCCTAGATTGGTTCCGCCAAGGTTCCGCCTCGTGGTGGCAGAGTCTCGTCCTGAAAGGTTGCCTTCTATTTTTTTCTCATCAAAAGACTTCATATAGGAGCTGATGGGCGTCGGAGAGCCACCAGGGGGCCCACGAGGTAGGGGGGCGCGCCCAGGGGGGCGCCCCCCACCCTCGTGAGCAGGGTGTGGGCCCCCTGGCCTTCATCTTTTGCGATGATTTTTCTTTATTTATTTTAAGGTATTCCGTGGAGTTTCAGGACTTTTGGAGTTGCGCAGAATAGGCCTCCAATAATTGCTCCTTTTCCAACCCAGAATTCCAGCTGCCGGCATTCTCCCTCTTCATGTAAACCTTGTAAAATAAGAGAGAATAGCCATAAGTATTATGACATAACGTGAAATAACAGCCCATAATGCAATAAATATTGATATAAAAGCATGATGCAAAATGGACGTATCACTTATCCACTCAGGGACCCGTCTGTGAATATTCTTTTTGCAGAAAAGTCCCTGATCTTCTACACCTCATAACTTTTTGCTCGTAACTCCAAATGAGGTGATTCCAAAGCCCACTTCTTTGTTTTGTCGATCTCGTTCTGTTGGTCACACTTTAACCATTTGTTAACATTCTAAAATGACCATTTTGCCCTTGCCCTTATTCATCCCCCTCCGAGAGAGAATGTTTTCCGGCGATTCGTTCCGTGAATTTCTTGCACTTTCTCCAGGTGCTTTCTTCCACCCTAGGCAAGCCACACCCTCCATTTAGATCACTATAATGCAGTGACATGGTTTAATTTATTTAAACTTGTTCTAAACATTGTTTTAGCTACTTGTGATCTGTGCATGGCATTTTCTCGGAGTATCATTTTGATCTTGTTGATGCCATGCTATTGTTTGGATTACTAGGAGTTATGTTTGTAGTTGATGAGTGTCATGTTGTCATTGGAGTATTAGTAGTTGATATTATGATTGTTTTCATAATGATATCTGTTATTATATTTTGGAGAATTACTTTGTATGTCATGCTGCCTTTGAATTATTAGTGGTTGGTGTGATTATTTTCATGATGCTAGTCGATGTTCTGTTGCTTGGAGTATTAATTTCAGAGATGATGCTTACATGTGGATCTTAGCTGGATAGCTTTGTTCTGGTTATTGGAGTACTAGAGTTATTGTTTTCAGATTCATCATGATAGAAATATTATGCTATCTTTGGAGTATTTTGATATGAGGATATTATGCTCAGATTATTTGTTGGATATTGCTATGCCTTGGATCATAGTTAGATAGTTGATATCGGAGTATCAGTTATCACAATTCTATTTTTGGGGATAAATTTTGTCATTAAGTTGGTCAGGTGCCACCGAACCGGGCTTTCTCCACTGCAACCACATTTGCCTTTATGGGAAGGCCCTAATGCGATGCTATTGCCATGTTTCTCGCTGGTGCCTCCAACGAGGCTTCGGTCTGCATCATCACCAACCCTCCTTCATCGCCAATTTCATGATGCTCCCACCCGGGAGTGAGTAATTACTTCGTAGGCTCACTGGTTGGTGAGGAGTTGGATGAGATTCATCATGTAATCAAGTTAGTTTTGTTAGGGATTGATCCCTAGTATCCATTATGTTCTGAGATTGATGTTGTTATGATTTTGCCATGCTTACTGCTTGTCACTTTGGGCCCAGGTGCCACGATTTCAGATCTGAACCATTTATGTTTCCACCATTATATCTATGTTCTCGATCCTATATTGCAAGTCATATTCACCTATTACGTGTTATGATCCGTAAACCCTAGTGTGACATTAATTGAGATACTTTTTGGCGATGACCGTAGTTTGAGGAGTTCATGTAATCACTCTATGTTAATGCTTTGTTCCGTTTCTCTATTAAAAGGAGGCCTTAATATCCCTTAGTTTCCTTATGGACCCCGCTGCCATGGGAGGGTAGGACAAAATATGTCATGCAAGTTCTTTCTATAAGCACGTTTGACTATTTACGAAATGCATGCCTACATTATTTTTATTAACTGGAGCTAGTTTTGTATCGCCCTAGGTTGTGACTGTTATATGATGAATATCATCAAATGAATTGACCGAACCAATGCATACGAATTTCGTATATATTATTCTTGCCAAGTTACTACTATTATTGCTACTATTACACTTGCTACAAAATCATTACTATCACTGCTACCATTACTATTGCTGCTACAACTACTATCAAAACTAGCATACTACTGTGCTACTAATCATATTGCTACTGATCTTATTACTATTGATCATATTGTTACCAAAATGAACCAATCATTACGGTGTGACATTGCAGTGAAACAATACACAAGTCACTTCTTTTAAGAAGTGTTTTGTGCAGTGCACCAAAAAGTCGCAATAGCAATGAGGTGAGATGGATATCCCTGTTGTATGCACAAAAAGCTATAGAGGAAACAGTCAGAGTCTCAAACAATTACTAGCAAAAACATTTGGTTAAACTTGTCATGGCTTATAATAGTGGCATGGCTTTATTTTACCAGGGGCATTAGATTAAGAAGAGCTAACAACATCTTTGGTTCATAGGAATAGTGTAGGAATTGTAAAGGATAGGAACTTTGTAGGAAAAATTCATTTAAAGCCCTTTGGTTTGTAGGTATGGATTCCCATTCCTATATAGGGTAGGAATCAATCCTTCACATTTCAGAGGAAAAAACATTAGCCTAGACTCGATGGAAAAATACGTATCATGTGCATCCATTGGCATCTCTTTCTTTATAGGAATTGAGATGCATGTCATCTCACTTCCTATGATTTTCCTATTTCTATACTAAGGAGGCCCAAATACTTGCTATAAGGTCATGGGATAGTGCATGCACCAGCGGTCCAACACCATGTACCTAAACCGGGGCATAAAGTGGTGCTTTAGAGTTTGCTGCCCGAGAAATAAACATCCAAGCAACATATCTGGGCTGGTCCCATTTATGTTCACTCTAGCCACCTATTCGTATGTATGGATAGCAAATCTAGTCCTAGTCATACCACTGTGTACATTGTTTCCCCAATATTTCCCTTTTCAACCAAGAGACCGATTGGATGACCAGTCTATGCTACTTTCACCCCCTTTCTTTCCTATTTGTACCAAGTCCAATGTACATACTAACTTTTCCCCCTTTATTTCTTGTTTAAACCAAGTACAAGATTCCACTCCATGAAGTAGCTTTCGCTCTAACAATAGAAAAAAAATAGGCGACGTTGGATCATCTAATCGAGCCTTGCTACGAGGGGGCTGAGAGGTAGAAAATGATGCACATGCAGCGATGTAGCGAGAAAGGTAAGTAGAGCTAGGCCGGTTTCACAGGAAGATATACCTGAAGGTCCTCGGGTTGTGGGTAGGTGGGAGGCAGGATGAAGGGATCGAAGGACCTCTCACTCCAACGCTGGGCCAGAGATAATGGTGCGGCCGGCAGTCGGTCTCCTCCCTCGCTATCGACGATGTCCTAAATGCTGACCCTCCTCCCCTTCACCGGCGGAGGGGATACGTCTGAATCTGTACCCAACGGTGAGGATAGAAAGGCAGTGTTAGCATCACTATCTTGTTTAGATCTAGAGAGGATGAGAGTGTGTGAAGAGAGCAACCCTAGCAAGCAAGCACGGAGGCTCATGCCTATATATATATACGTATAGTGGGGTAGTTTTATTTTTTCACTCCATCAAAAAAATCTTTTAAAATTGTGTACATGCCAGGTCGCCGTTTTTTTGAGTTGTTGATTTTTTTTTAGATAGCTTCCCGCTTATTCCAAGTGGTGTGCATGGGTGGATTAACAAGCTGCTCACCTCGTCAAGCTCTTGATCGTTAAGGCTCGACTCATTCAGCTCCGAAAGATTAGCGGGCGAAAAACCCTGCTCGACTCGGTTTGTTCGAAGCTCGTTAAAAGAAAATTCACGTAGATGAAACATGTGTTGTGTTGTTACTAACAAACTTAGCCTGAAACTTGTTAGCTGGTGCCAGTACAACAGACCCTGGGTCTTTTTCCCAGACTGTGCACAGGCACGAGATCAAGTTCACAACACCATGACCAACTCGAGCAAGATGGATCGGTTCCATTGAAGGATCCAAGCACAGATCAAAAAGGCCAAGACTAGCCAGAAGGGAAAGATACTGGTAAGGGAAAGAACCTCCCGTGTCGGGCAGGTGAGCTTGGTGGAGACAAGGATTTCCCAGAAGCAAGCCTCCCATGAATCGTCCTGGCAGGCTTGCCGGGGCCAACGAAGACAAACCACTTCACCACACCACCTCATCACGATGTACAACGTCGACCAGTGTGGTGTCAAGCTCCAAGCTGACTAAGTGGATGCTAAATGCCACATGACGGCCTCCTCCTACAGGAAATACCTACAAGTAACACCCGTCCTGTGACGTGTCAAGCAAGCAGGCACCAAGCTGGCGAAATGGCCTGGAAGAGTCGGCCGGGCAAGTTGTGATGTGACACCGAGAGACGCATTTAATGCGCTTTGTCAACCTGTAGTGTTAGGTATGATAGCACTATTTGGTATCTAATCAGTGCATAATGACAAATTTTCCATTGTGGTGACCCCTTGATCTATAAAAGGAGGCCCATGGCAACCACAGAAAGGACTTGGACCTTGGTACACCCCAAAGCAGGAGTATGGTTTTATGACTAGCAGCGGCCCAAACCTGGGTAAAAACTACCCCTGTGATCACTATCGTGTTGTCTCATGCTCCTCCACTCTTTGTGCAACGTGCCATCCCCTCGTCGAACCAGAAAGGGGCTTGTAGCCTCATGGTGGCTGTGGTTCTCCCACGACATCTGGTTCGTTAAGATCCTTAAGAAATTGCTGATTGGCTTTATTCATTAATAAGCAACCCACGAGGATAGCAAACCAAACTATTGAGGGATCATTGCTCGTGAGCTACGAGCTTTTGTTCCAACCCTAATGGTGTGACAGGTCGCACTTTGTATCATTCAAGTATGGTATTAGACCCTCCATTAAGTGAACAACCACCGCCTCGTAAAAATTGTGAACAAGCCCACGGCTCAAATTATCGGAAACGTGGGCTGCACCAACATGCATTATTATATATTTTCTATGTGGGAGTATCTTCAAAACAAAATGTGAGAGTACAATCATTATTGGTCCCCTTTGTATGTTAGCGCATGTTAAAAAGAATTAGATCCTTGGATTCATATTTGAACATAGTTTTCAATGATGTATTTTTTTGTGACATGCATGCATGAACATTTGGTTGGTTAAATTTATAGTCAAAATTTGGCATAGATTATTATAGGGACCAATAACCCAGGACGAAGCTCCTCGTCTGTCATCCAAACTCTTTGACTAGTCGCTCTATTACATGCGAGACGTCAAGCATCCAGGCCCGCATGCCATCCAACAAATCACAGTGAGGTGCTACAGCGGAGACTCACTAGTCACCCTGGTGTGGCCGTCACGAACGGTCATATCACAAAACCCACACCTTTACCAGCAGCGCTAAAATGGCCTCGAAGTTTGATGGCATGAAGCAACCATCATTTCACTGGAACGCTCATTGAGCACTTTCTCCCCTATATTGAAGAAAACCTCACTCCAGGCTACTCACTCTGCCATTTTATTTCGTTGCGACTAAGGAAAGGTGGGCGAATCAGTGATGCTACTATATTCTCATTCGAAGAATCTTCTTTTTGCAAAGCACCGACCGATTCTCACTGCCTATTCTTTTCCCATTTTCATTGTGATTGTGGGTTCCTTTCGATTTCTCTTTGTTCGTTAGTTTATTGATGGATCCTGGAGCACTAGGAAAAAAAGTTGTCGGCGAACAACCCACTCGAGACAGAGTTCTCCAGGAAGAGAGCACCGGCAAACGACTTGGCCATGTTGGTGGGCCAACACATGGAGACGAATAACTCCAAGAAACAAGCACTGGCCAAAAACTTGACGATGTTGGCGGACAAATGTTGGAGATATG
The DNA here is from genome assembly GCF_002162155.2 of Triticum dicoccoides. Lineage (NCBI taxonomy): Eukaryota > Viridiplantae > Streptophyta > Magnoliopsida > Poales > Poaceae > Triticum > Triticum dicoccoides. The sequence continues at coordinate 320,208,090 of NC_041385.1, read as the reverse complement.
CCCTAGAGGCAATCATGTATGATGATATTTCCTATGTGTTTATGAATAAAGATAGTCCTTGTGTCGTGACTTGTCTGTGAGATCTTGTTGGCAAGTACGTGACTTGTCTGTGAGATCTTGTGTCGCATGATACATCCTAAATTGTCCCTAGTCGCAAGTGATGTGTGGGCACACGTCGGACTAGAGTAGCATATGACACGATGGATGGCTCGGTCTCACTAGCCATGCAGCATTGGATGCTAACCGGATAATATGGACCCTGAAGGATCTGGTCAGATTCGACGTAGTCGAATCTGAGTCGAGACAAGGTCTGTGTCGGATAGACCCAACTATGAGACGTTGCGATATGTCATCTATGAGTCTCTATTACAACATACGTTCTATGTCCTAATACCTGAGCTGACGCATGTACTCAGGATGGTTGTAACATCCCAAATTTTCAATTTGGAATGCTATACATTAGATCATCATTGCATATCATATTTCATTGCATTTTTGGTTGATCCTATAAATTCTAAGCAACTGAAGGACCCATGGAGAGAGTTGGGGATTTCGTTATTTTCATATTTGAGTTTTCTCAAATTTTGAAAAGAGGATCATTTGTTTTTAATTATTTTTCTCTTCGAATATTTCTTATATGAAAATACAAGAGAGGGGATAAAATGACTTCCCCAAAATAAAGAAATATTGGAGGTTAAATATTAAAATCAAATAAGATTTTTATTCGAAGTTTCATTGCTATTTTATTTTAATTAGGAAAAAATGTGTTTTCCAAAATTGCATTAGAGGCCCAAATAAATATTCACTTCGTCCACTATATTTTTACAGGACGGGGAAGATTTATTTCATGATTTTTGGAGTCCGTTTAGTATTTCTTCTTGTCGTTTTTCTGCGTGTCGCAATATTAAAAAAAAGTCAAACCGACCTACGGGCCATGGGCGACACGGACTCCCACCACCTCGGGCCTTATAAGCCGCCACCCCTGACCCCGCAGCCCACCACTAGCCCAATCCTCCGCTGCCGCCTGAAACCCTAACCTTAGCCACCTCGCCACCGCCACCGCCGGACGCCGCCTCGCCAGCCGCCGCCCTGCTGCCGGCCACCGCCGGACGCCGCCGCGCCAGCCGCCGCCTGGCTGCCCACTGCCGCCGGACGCCGCCCTCGCCGCCGCCCCCGCCGCCGTTGCCGGAGTTGCCCATCGCCGCCACCGCCGTTGCCGGAGTTGCCCATCGCCGCCACCGCCGTCATGTTCCACGAGGTAGCCGCCGTTTTTTTATGTAAAACCTAGTTTTCGTTTTTTTATTAGATCGGTTTTATTTTGTCGGTTTAGTTAAATAGCGGACGGTCGTCCGTATGTTCATTTGAACCAACGATGTTCACCCATTAGCCGCAAACGGAAAACGTTCGTTCGTTAGCCTATTCGTCAGTTTTACTTTTTCCAGGATTTTTCGCGATTATTTTCGATCGCGATTTCTGCCCTAATTTTCATTTTAGTTTATCTTTTCGCTCGTTTATCGGAATCAGGCGATTCAAGTGCCCAGATCTTTGTCTTGAAGCCTTCTTTCTGTTTAACCAACATAAACAAGATTTTGGTACTGGAAAATTTTACTTTAGTCCAGATTAGAGAACGGATATTATTTCTTTCGCAGTTTGAGTTTCGCTACTTCGTTTGATTTGATTCTTGTTGTAAACCGGAGTTCTTAAGTTGAACTTTCTGGTTAGATCTCTTATTTGTGTTTTACCCGTGCTTTTAGCTGAGTGCTTATTGTATGCTTTGTTTGTTTGCGATAGAGTACCCAGAGTGCGAAGCGTGCTACTACGAGTCTCTAGGTTTCACGGATCATCAGCAAAGCAAGTAACACTTTGATCATACCTCTTTAATACCCAGTTTTATTGCATTAGATTAATCCTCAAACAATTGATTTGGGATTACCATGTGGGTTAGGATTTGAATAACATGTGGGTTTTGGGAAGTAGATGATGAGGTAGATCATATTGCCCTGTTTATTATCAAACCTTTGGGATTACTTCTACATTATGCTTATTCTGCTATGCTATGCCCATAGACGTGGATTTGGTCAATTGATTCATGAAAGATGTGATAGTTATTATTAATGGTTAACTTAAGGTGGCTACTTTAATATACATCTGGGTGGATTGCTTGAGGCACCCTGGAGTACCCAGTGGTTGTCAGGGCACCTTGAGAATCCAGTGTTGTCCTAGGATATCCCGAAGTACCCGTGTGATCATCCTACGGTCCGCCACCCAGGCTCAAAGGGATCATAAGATTATTCATGCTAGAAAGTTCCTTGTGCAGCCACAAGCTATTATGGGCTCTAACATAGTTGAGTATGTTGCAAGATCTCTGTCAGTGGTGGGCTAGCATATGTAGGGGAAAGTAGGTGTAACTGTCCACCCATAGTAAAGAGTTATTATTTCAGAAAGACTGTGTCTCTATTCTCCGACCATGGATGTATTTGAGTCTTGTGGGGAAAAGTGCACAAACCTCTGCAGAGTGTACAAACTAATCATTGTTAGCCGTGTCCCTGGTTATGGAAGTTTTGAGTATCTAGTTCTTGGATTATCATGTTGATCTCATCACTCTAAATTTAATTTGATTGGTTTAATGATGATGCTTAATTGGTATTGAGTTGGAGGAACCTTCTCAATGTTTAAAAACCACCATGATTGTTAAATATAATTTATTCCTTTGTTGTAGGGAAAAATTGGCTTTATACAAAATTGTAACCATAGAGCTTTCAACCAGCCATATATGCTTGTAGTGATAGCATTTATTCTGTTCATTACTCTATGTGTTATATTGCCAGCATATTCCATGTGCTGACCCATTCCGGACTGCAATGTTCATGTTGCAGACTTTTCAGACGAAGAGTAAGGTGCCATAGGTCGTTGTCTTTCACTCAGTGATGCCGTGGGAGTTGATGGACTCACTTTATCTTCAAAGCCTTCCGCTGTTATCATTTTTAGATGGCCTTATGCCATATTATTGTAATAAGTTCTCTTTTGACACATTCGATGTAATAAGTGTGTGATTGCTACTCTGTTACAGTACTGTGCGTGTCAGCATTACCGATCCAGGGATGACACTCATGCACAGAGATCAGACAGTTTGAGGTCTCGTCGCTACAAGATGGTATCAGAGCACACGCTGACAGTAGGACACGACCACTAAGCCAAAGCCCTAGATCACTACTCTCTTCTTATTTCTAACTCCTCTCCCTTTTCTACTCTATAGGATGGCGGATGCAAGGAAGAAGTTCACACAACCGGATGAAGATACACCTTTTGGACGACACTGGAAGGAAGTTACTAGATACCTGAACATCGGAATACCAAGCTTCACCGGGATCTGCATCGCCAATTTACCAGAAGAGGAGCGTTGGACGATTCAAGTTCAAGTTCCAGGAAGAACGTTCATGCTAGTCACTGAGCCCATAGAGTTTTCCTTTGATGCACCAACTTGGAGTTTAGGAAAGAGCATGGCAACCCACATCACTATGGGACGCATTGGATAAGTTTACCACAAGGGTCTCAAGGATACTATCTACCAGACTTGTGGGCGCCGAGATGAGCAATGGGAGATGATCAGCACCAGGAAGGGTAGATCCATTGCACCTTTCATCCAGGAGTTAAACCAACACATTCATCGGCAGGAGAACCAGTTGTGTGCAGGCATGATAGATCTGAAGAAGGCAATGACCAGGATCACAGAGCTGGAGGAAGAACTCAAGTCTCCACGCGACGAATATGATGAGGAAATGATGATACTCGTGGAGAAGAATGACAATTTGACCAGGAAGCTAGGAGTATTCATGGGAGACCCCGCGCCAGGAGGAGAAGACGACGATTCCACTTGTCCGGAGAACTACATTATCATCGATGACACCGACTCGGACACCGATGAAAGCGATGATGACTATGTTGATGAAGTTGGAGCAGATATCATGGTGTCTTCCACCGATCATGTTTTCTAGTCGACCACTATATCAGTAGTAGTATTCCCCCATGTATATAGTATTAGTCCGAGCACTTTTGTAACGATAGTTAGACCGATTGTATGCCCTTGTTTGTATAGATTGACGTGATATGTTTGTGTTTGTCTCATGTGCATATGGGTAGTGTTTTCCCTCTAGATCTCATTCTATTCTGTTTTCTCATCTTTTCTAAACCCATCAGATGTGTCCGAGATGCGACAATGGATTTTCTTTCCCACCGGAGCTCACTCAGTTGATCCACCAGCAGAATGCCTTGATGCAGATACTAGTCCAGAATCAGAACCAAGGGAACAACAACAATAACAACCCACCACCACCACCACATGTTGATCACTTAGCCCGTTTTTTAAGGTTGAATCCACCGGTGTTCTGCAGTAGCACCGAGCCGATTGTTGCAGACGATTGGCTCCATAAGATTGTAAAGGAGTTCACCACTGCAGGATGCACAGATGCGAAGAGAGTGCGTTTTCCGCACATCAGCTTGATGGACCCGTAGCATCTTGGTGGGAGAATTTCACAGCCACTTACCCCATTGACACTGTCACATGGGACCAATTTCAGCAAGCTTTTCGCACTGCCCATGTTTCAGCAGGAGCTATGGCCATGAAGAAGCGCGAGTTTTCAAACTTGCGCCAAGGAGGACGCATAGTGGGCCAGTATGTGGATGAATTTAGTAAGTTAGCATGTTATGCCCTAGATGACGTTGCTACGAATGCAGTTGATGGGCTGAGCATGCAGTTGATGGTGGCAACCATCAACAAATACCAGGAGTTGGTAGATAGAGCTCTCATGATTGAAGGGAAGCAGCAGCCGATTCATAATGACAAGAGGAAGTATGAACATGGGAAGTACAATTCAGGAGCTCTACAGAGGCCCCGTTTTACCCCGAACTCGGGAGGACACCTTCACCATTACCATGGAGGCCATAGTTCCAATGGAGGAAGTTCGCATAACCATAGTGGCCCAAAGAATGGGAATGGGAATGGAGGAAGCAATGGCCAGAACCGTTCAAACCCAGCAACGCCCACCAAGAAGGATCTAAGTCACATTACTTGTTTCAAGTGCGGGAAGAATGGACATTACACCACGGAGTGTTCTGAAGCAAAAGAATGGAAACGACAATGGAAGCTCTGGGAAGAAGCCCAACCCTTTCAACAGGGGACAAGTGAACCACGTTAACGTGGAGGAGGTTGAAGCACAACCAGATGCAGTAATAGGTAAGTTTTTGGTTAAGTCATTTACTGGAATCGTTCTTTTTGATATTGGTGCATCGCATTCAAACATATCAAGGGGATTTGTGGATAAGTATAAGTTGCCCACCAAAGTTCTTAGAACACCAATGTTAGTAAGTTCGCCAGGAGCAGAACATATGGCTAGCCAAGGATGTTTTCAGATGCCATTGACCATAGGTAGGCATGTTTTCTCCTTAGACCTGATAATTCTGGAGTCGCAAGGTTTGGATGTTATTTTGGGTATGGATTGGCTATCGATGCATGGAGGGAACATTGATTGCGCCAGTAAGTCAATTATGCTCATCACCCCAGAAGGAAGGAGGATTAAGTATGTATCCCGACATGTGCCGAACAAGACTCAACTGAATTCCTTATTACGAGTTGTACAGGAGGAACTACCAGTGGTGAAGGATTTCCGTAATGTATTTCCAGAAGAGTTGCCAGGCATGCCACTGGATTGAGACATTGAGTTCTTGATTGAGGTTTTGCCAAGCACAGGGCCAATATTTAAGAGAGCGTACAGGATGCCCGCAAAGTATTTGGAGGAAACTAAGAAGCAGATTGAGGAGTTACTGGATAAAGGTTACATTCGCCCAAGTTCGTCACCTTGGGGATCACCAGTGCGTCTAGTGGAGAAGAAGGATCGTTGAGGATGGTTGTTGACTATCGTGGATTGAATGAAGTGACAATCAAGAACAAGTACCCACTGCCGATGATCAATGATCTATTTGACCAGTTGCAAGGAGCTAAAGTATTTTCCAAGATCGATCTACGATCAGGATACCACCAGCTAAAGATTCGAGAGCAGGATATACCTAAGACAACTTTTACCACAAGGTATGGGCTATATGAGTATACCGTTATGTCATTTGGTCTGACTAACGCACCTGCATATTTCATGAACATGATGAACAAGGTGTTTATGGAGTTTATGGATAAGTTCGTTGTGGTGTTCATTGATGACATATTGGTCTACTCGAAAAATGAAGAGGAGCATAAGGACCATTTGCGTTTGGTACTTGGGAAGCTCAGAGAACATTAGTTATACGCCAAGTTCAGCAAGTGTGAGTTTTGGTTGAAGCAAGTTTGATTCCTCGGACATGTTATATCCGGAGAAGGAATAGCAGTAGACCCCACCAAAGTGGTCACCGTGACAAATTGGGAAGCACCCATGTCAGTTGGAGAGACCGTAGTTTTCTTGGACTCGCAGGATACTACCAGAGGTTCATTGAGAATTTCTTGAAGATTGCAAAGCTCATGACAGAGTTGTTGAAGGAGGACACCAAGTTCAAATGGACTGAGGAACTTGAGGCCAGTTTTCAGGAATTGAAGAAACATTTGGTTACAGCCCCAGTGTTCATTCTTACAGATCAACGCAAGGATTATCAAGTGTATTGCAACACTGCGTTGAAGACATGGAGACATTTTCTAACCAGAAACCATTGTGAGGTGTACACGAATCACAAGAGTTCGAAGTATATCTTTAGGCAGAAGGAGTTGAACCTCAGGCAGAGGAGATGGTTGGAGCTCATCAAGGATTATGATATGAGGTCGCACTATCATCCCGGAAAGGCTAACGTAGTAGCCGATGCATTGAGCCGCAAGAGTCATGTCAATACACTCATGACCGGAGAATTACCCAAGGAGTCAGAAGAGGATCTTCGTGAGCTATGTTTGGAAATAGTTCCGAGAGGCTATGTAGCAGCCTTGGAGATTCAGTCTACTTTGATGGACAAGATCAGGGAAGCTTTGAAGACGGACAAGGAGATCGCCGAGATAAAGGAAAGGATGAGCAAAGGAAAGGCCAAAGGATTTCGTGAGGATGAGCATGATACCTTATGGTTTGAGGACCGCGTATATGTGCCTAATGACCCGGAGATTAGGAAGTTGATTCTGCAGGAGGCCCATGATTCGCCGTATTTGATTTACCCAGGAAACAGCAAGATGTATCTGGATTTGAAGGATAGTTTCTAGTGGACCGGAATGAAGAAGGATATTGCAGAGTATGTAGCAGTTTGTGATGTACGTCAAAGAGTGAAGGAAGAGCATCAGAAGCCAGCAGGATTGCTACAGCCATTGCCGATACCCGAATGGAAGTGGGATAAACTAGGCTTGGATTTTATCACGGGATTGCCCAGGACTCGATCAGGCTATGACCCGATATGGGTTGTAGTCGATCGGTTGACGAAGGTAGATCATTTCATACCAGTGAAGACTACTTACACCAGTGCTAAGTTGGCAAAGATATACATGACTAGGATCATATGTATGCATGGAGTTCCAAGGACCATTGTATCAGATAGAGGAACCCACTTTACCTCGAAGTTCTGGAATGAGTTGCATGAGACTTTGGGTTCCAGGCTAGAATTCAGTACAACCTTTCATCCACAGGCAGCCTGTACAGACCGAGAGAGTCAATCAGATTCTGGAGGACATGTTGAGAGCTTATGCGCTAGATTATGGATCTAGTTGGGACGAAAATTTGCCATTTGCAGAGTTCTGTTACAACAACAGTTATCAAGCCAGTTTGAAGATGGCCCCTTTTGAAGCTTTGTACGGAAGGAGGTGCAGGACACCGTTGTTATAGGATGAAGTTGGAGAACATCAGTTGTTTGGACCAGATTTGATAAAAGAGTCTGAAGAGAAGGTTAAGCTGATTCACGATAGACTCAAGGTAGCCCAGTCCAGGAAGAAGAGCTATGCAGATTCAAAATGCAAGGAGACAATTTACGAATTCAGAGACAGAGTTTATCTTCGTGTGTCCCCACTTCGAGGAGTTAAGCGGTTTGGAGTTAAGGGAAAGTCAGCACCTCGTTTTGTGGGACCCTACAAAGTTTTGGAATGTATGGGAGAAGTTCCTTACAAGTTGGAATTGCCTGAAGGATTGTCAAGAGTTCACGATGTGTTCCACGTTTTCCCAGTTGAAGAAGTGACACGCAGAGATGGCTGATATTCATCTGAGAGATATAGTGCCACTGGAAGCGATTCAGTTGGATAGCGATTTGACCTATGAGGAGAAACCTGTGAAGATTCTCGAGTTTCCTAGCCGAGTCACCCGCAGCAAGGTTATCAAGTTCTGCAAAGTCTAGTGGAGCCACCATACCGAGGATGAAGCCACCTGGGAACGAGAGGAAGACCTATGGAAGGACTACCCGTACCTATTTTCTAGCCAACCCGAATCTCGAGGGCGAGACTCATCTTAAGGGGGTAGGTTTGTAACATCCCAAATTTTCAATTTGGAATGTTATACGTTAGATCATCATTGCATATCATATTTTATTACATTTTTGGTTGATCCTAGAAATTCTAAGCAACTCAAGGACCCACGGAGAGAGTTGGGGATTTCGTTATTTTCATATTTGAGTTTTCTCAAATTTTGAAAAGAGGATCATTTGGTTTTAATTATTTTTCTCTTCGAATATTTCTTATATGAAAATACAATAGAGGGGATGAAATAACTTCCCCAAAATAAATACATATTGGAGGTTAAATATTAAAATCAAATAAGATTTTTATTCGAAGTTTTGTTGCTATTTTATTTGAACTAGGAAAAAGATGCGTTTTTTCAAAATTGCACTAGAGGCCCAATTAAATGTTCACTTTGTCCGCTATATTTTTAGAGGACGGGGAACATTTATTTCAGGATTTTTGGAGCCTGTTTAGTATTTCTTTTAGTCGTTTTTCTGCGCTTCGGTATATTTTTTTTAAAAAGTCAAACCAACCTACGGGCCGTGGGCGACCCGGACTCCCGCCGCCTCGGGCCTTATAAGCCGCCACCCGCGACCCCGCAGCCCACTGCCAGACCAACTCGCCGCCGCCGCCTGAAACCCTAACCCTAGCCACCTCCCGTCGCCGCAGCAGCCGCCCGCGCCACCAGCCGCTGTCACGCCAGCCGCCGCCCCGCTGCCCGCCGCCGCCGGACGCCGCCGCTGGATGTCGCCCTCGCCGCCTTCACCGGAGTTGCCCGCCTCTGCTGCCGCTATCACGTTCCATGAGGTAGCCGCCGGGTTTTTTAAACGGATCGGTTTTATTTTGTAAACCCTAGTTTTCGTTTTTTTATTAGATCGGTTTTATTTTCTCGGTTTAGTTAAATAGTGGACGTTTGTCCGTACGTTCGTTTTAACGAACGGTGTTCACCCATTAGCCATAGACAGTGAACGTTCGTTCGTTAGCCTGTTCTTCAGTTTTTCTTTTTCCAGGGTTTTTCCACGATTATTTTTTATCGCGATTTATGCCCTGATTTTCGTTTTAGTTTATCTTTTCGCTCGTTTATCGGAATCAGGCAATTCAAGCGCCCAGATCTTCCTCTCGAAGCCCTCTTTCTGTTTAACCAAATTGAACAAGATTATGGTACTATAAAATTTGACTTTAGTCCAGATTTGTAAACGGATTTTGTTTCTTTCGTAGTTTGAGTTTCATTGCTTCGTTTGATTTGATTCTTTCTCCAAACCGAAGTTCTTAAGTTGAACTTTCTGGTTAGATATTTTATTTTATTTTTACCCGTGCTTCTAGTTGAGTGCTTATTGTATGCTTTGTTTGTTTGTGATAGAGTACCCGGAGTGTGAAGCGTGTTACTACGAGTCTCTAGGTTTCACGGATCATCAGCAAGGCAAGTAACACTTTGATCATACCTCTTTAATACCCAGTTTTATTGCATTAGATCAATCCTCAAACAATTGCATGGTTAGGATTTGATTAACATGTGGGTTTTGGGAAGTAGATGATGAGGTAGATTTTATTGCCCAGTTTATTATCAAACCTTTGGGTGTTACTTTTACGTTATGCTTATTCTGCTATGCTATGCTCGTAGATGTGGATTGCTTTAAGTGATTCATGACAGATGTGAGAGTTATTATTAATGGTAAACTTAAGGTGGCAACGTTAATATACATTTTGTTGGATTACTTGAGGCACCCTGGAGTACCCAGTGGTTGTCAGGGCACCTGGAGAATCCAGTGTTGTCCAAGGATATCCTTGAGTACCCGTGTGATCATCCTACGGTCCGCCACCCAAGCTCAAAGGGATCATAAGATTATTCATGCTAGAAACTTCTGTGTGCAGCCACAAGCTATTATGGGCTCTAGCATAGTTGACTATGTTGCAAGACCTCTTTCAGTGGTGGGCTAGCAGATGTAGGGGAAAGTAGGTGTAACTGTCCACCCATAGTAAAGAGTTATTGTTTCAGAAAGACCGTGTCTCGATTCTCCGACCATGGATGTATTCGAGTCTTGTGGGGAAAAGTGCGCAAACCTCTGCAGGGTGTACAAATTAGTCATCATTAGCCGTGTCCCCGATTATGGACGTTTTGAGTTTCTGGTTCTTGGATTATCATGTTGATCTCATAATTCTAAATTTAATTTGATTGGGTTAATGATGATGCTTAATTGGGATTGAGTTGGAGGAACCTTCTCAATGTTTAACAACCACCATGATAGTTAAATATAATTTATTCCTTTGTTGTATGGAAAAATTGGCTTTATACAAAATTGTAACCATAGAGCTTTCCACCGGCCATATATGCATGTAGTGATAGCATTTATTCTGTTCATTACTCTATGTGTTACATTGCCAGCATATTCCATGTGCTGACCCGTTCCGGGCTGCAATGTTCATGTTGCAGACTTTTTAGACGACGAGTAAGGTGCCATAGGTCGTTGTCTTTCACTCAGTGATGTCGTTGGAGTTGATGGACTCACTTTATCTTCCAAGCCTTCCGTTGTTATCGTTTTTAGATGGCCTTAAGCCATATTATTGTCATAAGTCCTCTTTTGAGACATTCGATGTAATAAGTGTGTGATTGCTACTCTCTTATAAATCCTCAAGTACCGTGCGTGTCAGCATTACCGATCCAGGGATGACACTGATGCACAGAGATCAGGCTGTTTGAGTTCTCGTCGCTACAATGGTGACAGACTTGCTTTGAGCCAACCGAACGGTACTTCGTGACTGGGTAGTTACAAAGGTAGGTTTCGGGTATGCCCAGTCCGATGCTACGAGACATGGTTGAGCAAGATGGGATTTGCCCCTCCGATCAGGAGAGATATACTCTGGGCCCCTCGTGTGATCCGACTAGGATGAGCATGGCCATGCGACAAGGATTATGAGATAATCCAGTTTGTGGTTAGTATCACTGGAACAAGAAAGAGGTCAGGCTAGCACAAGGATGACAGTATCGCCTTGAGTTAGGCAACATATATCATGAGGGAAAGGGAATAGAAGTGTGACACGTTGTACATGTTCGCCTAACTAGCTTCATAGTCTGCTTGGTGGTCGTCACGCCTTGCTAGAGGCCGGTACCAACCGTGCATGTCGGAGGTGATCCGAACTGTGACCAAGCTGACTTGAAGGGAAGGAACCTACGAGGTCGGTTCAGAGGACACTGGTCGGATGTGATCCGAGCTGGACTTGGAACGCGACCGAGTATACTTTGGGCTTTAGTGTCGGTGCAAGGCCCAAGTGTTGAGCCCATGACGGATGCCTATAAATAGTGCAGGTATGACACACTTATTGAGTTGATCGCTTCGGCACTGTCGTTAGGGCTTTGCATGTGTTGCAACTAGCCACCTCCACTCACTGCCGGTTGTGTGATCGGACCTAGCAGTCCGTCGCACGATGTTCCTCCTGCACGTGTGGATATCGTTAGAGGTGGTGAACTTGCGCCGCTCCGGCAAACCTATTCGCGGGATCCGATCGGCTACGTTGGACACCGGCAAGGAGGAGACGACTCCGGGAATGCAAGGTGACTCCGGGAACGCGCTACCTCAACTCTACTTCCGCTGCATGGCACTGCGCGTCTAGTGGTAACGATCTGTGATCCATCTCCCGTAGCATGTTATTGGTTGTTCTGCGCGTAGGTAATTTTAATTTGAAGTCAACGCGCCCTATCGTAGATACCAACAATGGCATCTAAGCCTCTGCTATAGGATTTGGATTCAGATCATATGCATATTAGATATGTGGAGGCGGCAGATGAGATATGTTGTCGTTGATAAGATTGGCTGTGTGCACGGTTGATGATATCAACTGCACATGGGGATGGATGAGGCTATGTTTTTAGAATGTCAGAGTCGATGAGGTCGTTTACACAACCTACCCCTACCGGTCGGTGTCCGCCATCGGGGACCGCCTTGTGCGTAGCACCTTGTATTTCGTACACGATCACTCAAACCAGTAGAATGAGATTCTATGCGTAACTTTGTTTTGCAGGTTTGATGTGAATAGTATGGCTCATGTCTATGTGATGCATCTGTGTAAATTAAACATGGCATGCTGTCATGTTTGTCACCCGGCAGGAGCCAAAGTGCTGTCATTATTATGTATAACGACTTGCGTGTCGGCTGGTGACTCTATGTAAAGTTCATTACTAGTTGTAGTAGTTGGATAATAGAGATCGGGTTGGGGGCTTGGGGGCCCGGCGTGACAAACAAGATGGAGTTCCTAGATGGTCATCGGAGTCGGAGCCGACCTGGAAGAACATCCATGAAGGAGCCATACTATTTCACAATATGTGTTTATTTGTGATTGTTATGCATCTCTATTTCAATGCATGCTATAATGGTAGAAAGATCCCTCATGAATATCAAGCGAATTGCCATCCCTGATGCTGCACCTTCGCACGTCAACTACGTCTAGTAGTGGGCCCATAAAATTCATGTCGGACACGAACATGCACTGCATCAGGTTAACTTGACAAGGCTATCAAAGTGGTTTTGGGCCTTGTGACAAAGAAGGTTGGGAGCTGGGGTATGAGATACCTTCCCGACCGACAGGAGTCATATGGAGATACGATTAGCAAGGAGTTGCTTACTGGATAGGTATGTTGGCTAGCAGTGATGCTAAAGCTCACTAGTCGCATGCACTAGTAGGGTTCTGAATCACTAAGAGTTTGCGGAGGAATGCTGATTTCAGTGGGAGTATTTCTATTTAAGGCTATAGACACTCTACATAAACATATTGTTAGTGACTGCATATTTTCTGTTGTAGATCAATGGCACCACCTGCTCAACCCAACTTTGCATTGAAATCAATTCTAGAAAAGGATAAACTGAATAGAACAAACTTTACCACCTGGTATAGAAATTTGAGAATTGTTCTCAAGCATGATAAAAAGGAACATGCTAATACCACAACCAAGAATGCCTACCATAAACTCATTGGTGAATCAAACGAGATCAGCTGCCTCATGCTTGCTTGTATGGAGCCCAATTTGCAACAGCATTTTGAAGATGTTGGGGCTTTCGATATGATTGAGAGTCTCAAGACCATATTTGAGGTATAGGCTAGGACTAAGAGGTTCAACGTCTGGTGATCGTTGATGGACTGTAAGCTGAAGGAAGGAGATCCACTGAGCCTGCATGTGATCAAGATGATCAGATATGTGCAAGATTTGTATCGGTTGGGCTTCCCGCTCTTGGATGAGTTGGCTACTGATGCAGTTCTGGGTTCTCTTCCACCTAGCTATGGGATGTTCATCTCGAACTATCATATGCATGGCATGGATAAGAAGCTCACTGTATTGCATGGGATGCTCAAAGTGGCACAGGAGGATATTAAGAAAGGCACGCATCAAGTGTTGATGGTGCAGAAATTGGCTAAGTTCAAGAAGAGTTGGGCCAAGAAAAAGGCTAAGGAAAATGGCACGGAGACGGTAACCTCCACCGCTATGCCGAAGTCTGGACTGGACTCGAACACCATTTGCTATTACTGCAAGGAGACCGATCACAAGAAGAGGAACTGTTGCAAGTGTCTTGCAGAGCATGGCAAGAAGGCCGGGAATGCTACTTCAGGCAAAGGTACACTTGTTGCATATATTATAGACATTTACCTTGCTGACATACCTAGTAGCTCTTAGTATTTGATACCGGATTGGTTGTTCACATTTGCAACTCGATGCAGGGTCAGCAACAAAGCAAGAGTTGCTGCATTGGAGGTCGGCACGATGCAGCTCTAGCTTCCTTTTGGATTTATTTTGGAATTGAATAATTGTTATTACATTCCTGCACTTAGTGGGAACATTATTTCTTCCTCATGTTTGATGAGTCAGGGTTATGAATTCAATTTAAAGGACAATGGTTGTTCGTTTTATTTGAATGGTATGTTCAAAGGCTATTTATATTGAATCTAGAACAGGAACGGGTCTATAACGTGAATGTGAATAGGCATAAGCCTAATGAGATAAATCCGACATACTTCTGGCATTGCCGACTTGGACACATTAGTCTGAAACGCATGAAGAAGCTCCATGATGATGGGCTCCTAACTTCGTCCGACCTCGGGTTGTTGGAGACATGTGAATCATTCTTGCTCGGCAAGATGACTAAGTCTCCTTTCACAAAGAGTTGTGAGAGGGCGTCTGAGCTAGTGGAGCTCATACACAGTGATGTGTGTGGTCCAATGAGCACAAACGCTAGAGGTGGCTATCAGTACTTCGTGACTGATACTGACGACTTGAGTAGATATGGATATATCTATTTGATGAGGCACAAGTTGGAAACCTTTGAAAAGTTCAAAGAGTTTCAGAATGAGGTTGAGAATCAGGTCGCCAAGACAATAAAGCTTCTACAATTTGATCGTGGAGGTGAGTACATGAGCCAGGAGTTTGATGATCATCTGAAAAGCCGAGGTATAGTACCTCAGCTCACACCTCCTGGTACGCCACAGAGAAATGGCGTGTCAGAACGGAGGAATAGGACCTTGTTGGACATGGTCTGGTCTATGATGAGCAAATTGGATTTACCCTTGTCATTCTAGGGATACGCTCTAGAAACAACAACTTTCACACTTAACAGGGTACCATCAAAATCCGTAGACAAGACACCACATGAGATGTGGACCAGGAAGAGTCCCAGTTTGTCTTTTCTAAAGATTTAGGGTTGTGAAGCGTTTGTTTGTCAGGACCCCGACTCAATGCCACATCGATCTAGCATGTAACACATCATATCACTTTGCGGCCTCATGCACGGTACTCCCACGGGTGTGGCCTTACCTTTGCCCGGAACCGTTTGCGCCTTATGACACACGTATATGATAGTGTCGCTAGCATCCATATGATAAGGAGCCCGGGCTGACATGGCTAGTCGTAAACCCAAAGTGGCACAAACTTACAGGGACAGGCATCCATGACCCAACATCGAACGTGTCGGTCATCAGCGAGTGAATCCAGGCTGTAGCACTGGGCTAGCAGGACTCCGGTGAACCAGGCTGTAGCGGGCTAACAGGACTCCGGTATTCATCGCGTGACATTTCCCCGAAGGGACAGACACAGGAACGAAGAAGGACACATGCCGGCCAGCCTAAGTGTTCCGGAGCAGTAGCAAGCTACCATGGCTCAGTGGAAACACCAGGAGACATTTCCCGGTAAGAGAGGCTACCAAGGATAAACAACTAGGTTGTCAGATCCCACACATACCAAGCATTTCAATAACATACACACAATATGCTCGATATGTGCAATACAACATGGCATCACAAAATGACTCTACGACTCAAGTAATTTATTCAATAGGCTCCGAGGAGTGAGATATTACAAACAGGGGTCCCATGACCCAACACTCAGAGCATACAAATCAAAGCACAAGCGGAAGCTTAACATGTCTGAGTACAGACAACTATAAATGAAAAAGGCTGAGAAGCCTGACTATCTACCAGATCCTGCCGAGGGCACAAGATCGTAGCTGAGGTAACAAGCTAAACGTCGAAGTCCACGCGGAACTACCAGTGAGACTGAAGTCTCTCTGCAAAAACATAAAATAGGCAAACGTGAGTACAAATGTACCCAGCAAGACTTACATCAGAACTAACTACATATGCATCATTTTCAACGAAGGGGATGGTGGGGTTTAACTGCAGCAAGCCAGCTTTGACTTGGTGGCTAACCTAAACTACGACTGCAAGTAACTCTTTTGAGGTGGCGCACACGAGTCTACATATTCACCATATCAATACACCACTATGGATTTGCTCCCGTCTCCCTACGAGAACGCCATCCATAGCACTCACGCTTATCTTGCGTATTTTAGAGTATCCACTTTCACTTGTCTATGAACTGATATAAGCAACCCAGAAGTCCTTTTCTGCGGACACGGCTATTCGAATAGATGATGTTAACCCTGCAGGGGTGTACTTCTTCAAACACGCTCTCACCACTTACCGCCGTTTACACGACATGTACTCGGCAACCTTCAAGCGGAAGCCCAACGTGGGTGTCGGCCACGGCCTACCTAAACACTCAAGTCTCTAGTCCAGGTTTATCGCCTATTCGGGTTCCATCCATGAGGAGATCCGGCCGGAGTTTCGCTCACAGCCCCAAACGATGTGAATAGGGTTCCCGAGACACCAAACGGGCGCCCGGTACACCGTGCCACGTGCCTACCGCATCACAGCCCACCCCTACGGTCAGCGCTGCGCACGGCCTCCAGCATACTACAAACACCAGAAACTACTTGCAACTCCTGGACAGAGGACAAGGGTGATCAAGAAGCCGAGAGGGTCCATTGGTTTCGGGCCCAATGCGTGGTAGTAGCTGAATCATGGATCACAAACACAGAACTCAGTTCCTGAGGACGGCTGCAATGAGACAACCCACCATGTACTCCTACATGGCCTCTCACCGCTACCTTTACCAAATCGTGTTCACACACTTAGCTCACACACAGTAGGACATGTTCATACACCTCTGATTCATCCCGGATGAATCAGACCTGACACAACTCTAAGCAGTAGCAGGCATGACAAACAAGCATGAATGAGTAGGCACAACAGGGCTCAAACAACTCCTACTCATGCTAGTGGGTTTCATCTATTTACTGTGGCAATGACAGGTCATGCAAAGGATAAAGGGGTTCAGCTACCGTAGCAAGTAACAGATGAATCGGTGTTGTCCTAATGCAGTAAAAGAGAGCAGGAGCGAGAGAGTGGGATTTTATCGGAATGAACAAGGGGGTTTTGCTTGCCTGGCACTTCTGAAGATAACATTGAGTCTTCATCAGTGTCAATGATCACAATGTCGGAACATCGTCTACCGAGGGGGAACAACACCGGCAACACAGAAGAAACACGATCAATGCAATGCACAATATGATGCATGCTATGACATGGAAATATGAATGTGTTTTGGGCTAATGCACTTAGCTATGGTTTAAATGAAGTTGGTTTGAATACATGATTCAAATTCAAACTCCATATGTGATTATTCAAATGCCATTTAATTGATTTGTGCTATACAACAGCTATAAGTTGTTCTAATATGCATGAAAATTGTACAGATGGATTCCTTGAATTTTTCTGATAATTTTTCATATATAAATTATTTAATTTGGAGTTACGGTTGAATTTCTATGAATTTTAGAAGTTTTAGGCATTTTCTGGAATTTCCTGAATATTTATAAAATAAACTAAATTCCAGAAAAGGAATATTGCGTCAGCATGGCGTAAGGCTGAGGTCAGCAGGTCAACTGGGTCGCCCAGAGTCAAACCTGACGTGTGGGGGCCACACGTCAGTGTCACAGTTAGTTAACAGGGGGTTATTTGCTTAATTAAAGGATTAGGGGGGTCGGGGCCCACTTGTCAGTGTTAGTGGCTAATTAGGTTTAGTTAATATTTAACTAAAATTAGCAGGGCCTGGCCCCACTAGTCAGCGACCCTGGGGGGTCAAACCCCAGGTCAAACACGTCAAACCCGCCGGCGACATGACGCCGGCGAGGCCCGAGACGGCGGCGTGATCCGGAAACGCAGCACGGGCCACGGTTCGGGGCGCGGATGGCACCGTTGGAACCCTGGGCCTCGTCCGCGTCGGCTGGTGCTAGAGGGGTCGCCGGAGACGACTTAAATCGATGGCGGTGTCCGCTTTCGCGGCGGCCGGAGTTCGGGCGCCGACCGATTCAATGCTATGGTGCACTACGGGAGGAACTGGTGGGTCCTGCGGGCTCCTGAGGTTGCGGTGAGCACGACGGTGGGCTCGGGAGCAAGCTGCGGTGGCTGTGGCCACGGCCACGCCATGGCCGGCGGCGAGGAGCAATCGGCTCCGGTGAAAAGGGCGGATAGAGTGCGGGAACGAGCGCGAGGAGGAGGGGGAATGGAAGAAGAGCTCACAGCGGATCCGGTGGAGGCAACGGCGAGGCCGGAGAGGGGCTGGAGCTCGCGAATCCTCGAAAGTTCGCCGGCGGCCGAAGGTTGGGGACGAGCTTGAGGGCGATGCTGCAGGGCTTCCGGAGGGCCGTGGATCGGTGGGGAGGAAGAGGGGGTCGAGGCGGAGCCTTTGAGCGCATCGACGAGGCTAGGGGGTGGCGGTGGCCGCGAGGGAGCTCGTCGGTGGCGGCGGCTCCGTTCGGTCGCGGGAGGGAGAGGAAGCAGAGGAAGGGGAAGAGTTCGGGAGAGAGTGAGAGAGTTCCATAGGAGTGGCGTGGCACGCATGGAGGCGTCCGGGGTGTCGAGGTGGAGCGGCAAGCAGGAGGTGGCCGGGGCGTGCGCCGGCGTGCGTCGGCCACGCGCCTGTGCCTACTGGCGCGAGGAGGAAGGCGACAAGGGGGGGGGAGTGGAGATGGGCTGGGCCGTGCTGGGCCAGGTAAGTGGGCGCCAGGTAAGTTAGGTAGGTGGCCTGGTGGCCTTCTCTCTCTTTTTTTTAATTCTGTTCTGTTTTCTAGTTTTTGCTATTTGTTTTGATTTAGTAATAATACCAAACCATTTCATAAAATCCTGGAAACACTTATGGGTGCTTTCTAAATTATTTCAGTGACCCTTAACAATTTCCAACATTTATTTGAACATTTAAATTATTTATAGTATTTAAATGCCCAAAGTCAAATACAATAGGATTTAATTCAAAAATCTAGAATGGCCTAGAAATATGTGCATCATTGTTGGCAGGGGTTTTCACCTTTAACAAAAATAATGAACTTTCCTAAAGGGCATTCTGGGTTTATTGAAAATATTTTTATTTTGATCCTAATTGCATTTTATTTAGTGCTAGAGTTTGTCATCCCCAGTTCAAGTTTCATGAACCTTAAACATGATGCATGAATGCCTTAATGCAACTAATGACAAACAAATTCTAGGGTTGTGACAACTCACCCCCACTAAACAAGAATCTCGACCCGAGATTCAATTGTAGGGTAAGGCGAAGGGGAAACGCAAACTAGTACAATCTTCACGATCCAGGGTGCACTTCATCAGCATGTTGAATCGATCACCATCTTTGTCTTGTCGTCTTGTTCTGAGAGCTCCAGTTATTATGACAATGAGAGGAGAAGGAGACTCTAGAAGAATCGATCTTCACGAAGGTCGAACAACTCAGGATTAACTCACGGAATGGGACATAGCAACATTTCTCGAGCTGAGGGACGAAGCACACCTCTAGAGGGATGGAGTGGAGCAGATGACGAGGTTTACCAGGTAGACTACAATTCCACACTTAAAAAGGTGGCAAACGATTGTCATCGTAGCGAGGAGTTGAGTTGCCATAATACCACAACGAGGCACCTTAGGGATGGTGACTCGTAGATATATCCCCTTAAGTGGCAGAAAGAATTACCTTTGATTCAAAGATCATTGAAACTCTTTAAACCAGCCTAAGGCGATTCTCGAGCGATCGTTTGGAGGTGGTCGGTAGAATGGCATACTCGGACTTGGATGATGTGGATTACCTTGTTGAAGACAACGTAATGGATGATTTTGCTTACCACCGGAAATGGAAGGGACCCATGGTAGAATGGCACATTGGCGGTGCAAGCTGGGAACAGAATGTAAATACTGGGAATGATTCTGGTAACTGGGGAAGAACCCAACAATAGAGAGTGAATTCACTGTTTGAAAGTTATAGCATAATCGAGGGAACTGAGAGCAATCCCAGTTAGTGTCTATGATAACACCTAGCGCTTGTGCGTGCTCTCAAGAACTTGAGCATTTCCATAATCATCAATATTTTACCAATATCCGTGTCAAGGATCCTGGCAACACAACTTGCTACCATGATGAATGGTGATGGAGGATGCAGATGCAAAGGAAGATAACACCTTCTCAGATTTCACCTTAGCGAGGCCAAGGAAACAAAATCTAGATGATCGACCGAGAGACATTTAGCACTCCGCTTCTAATGTTCTCCTTGATGTGCTAGCGTAATCCACTTATTGAAATGGTTTGGTAACCAGACCATCAAGTAAAAAGGTCGGACTTCGGGAGCACAAAAATCCATAAGGAACAACTACTAGAATAAGTTCTACGAGATCCTTATGGGGAGGTGGCCAACTTCCTCAATCAAGATATTATAATAACAGGTCTTCCGACTGGGTGTGTTGGCCACGACATCCACTTTACCGGTTATCGCGAGACCAATATTATAGTTCTTGGGAAATGTTCCAACCATCACATCTGCCTGAGATTCAGATCTGGTTGGTGTCAGAATATTCCAGACTCATCGAGTCTAAGAAGAAAAACAAAAGTTTGCAACACAAATCGACGAGATGACGCTGCGAGATTCTCGGGGAGTGAACTATGATAGCAAGCTCCAAAAACACGAGCCGGTTCTGC
The DNA here is from genome assembly GCF_002162155.2 of Triticum dicoccoides. Taxonomy (NCBI): domain Eukaryota; kingdom Viridiplantae; phylum Streptophyta; class Magnoliopsida; order Poales; family Poaceae; genus Triticum; species Triticum dicoccoides. The sequence continues at coordinate 320,187,320 of NC_041385.1, read as the reverse complement.
TACAACATGTGAACATGTTGTCCAAGACAAACATGACCACAAAGTAGTCTTATAATAAAACACTACCGAGTTCAGGAGGGGGAACCATCAGCGAGGGTATTGAAGTCCTTACATAAGTCCGGATTAGCTCTTATGAAGGAACTCCTTCTCCTTGAACAAATCAATCAGTGGCTTGGTGTGCTAGGGATACATATAGATTGAAGGTTGCAAGTCTTCAAACCACGGAATTCTTCGCACGTGTGCATGACTGATTTGGAATGATTCCAAAGAAAGCAACATTGACTTTCTCGAGTCCACGGCGGCAACTTGCATCAAATGCACATGAACTAGAGGAAGTCACTTCTTCATCCAAACATATGCTTCATGAGCTAGCATGAACAAATGCTTTCAAAGGTTTCCAACACTAGCTTAATGTTCAACATGATTCATGGGGGGAGACAAAATGCTACTGATGGGCTCAACAACAACTCATCGGAATTTCCATATCACTGGACTTCCACCATCATGTGAACACGGTGATAGCATTGGTCAGACCAAAGATGTAATGGTGTACGCTCGAGGGATCAACCACGAGTAAGACAACATTACGAGCATCGTTGGTACTAATTTGATTTGACGATAGCCCACACTCAAATCAAAGGGTTGATAAGACAATAGGTCCAGCAACTGATCATAGGGACCAATCGATGAAGATATCATCTTTCTTCAACACACACTACACAAGAATATCCCTTTGGAACGAACTAAGTCAGGCAAGCTTTTATCTTCCAACTCTCCAAGTTGTTGTCTAGCTTAACCAACTAGCTCAGGGATATCTAACACCGATTCTTGGAGAGAAGGTGGTTCACAAGAAACCAACTTGATCACGAGCTCAACATAACAGTCAGGGGACAACCTGGTAATACTTTCGAGAAGATATTCGGAAAATCACGAACCACCGGTATGTTACTAAGCTCGGGAACAATCTCGCTTTTGAGGGCAAGACGATATGATCAAATGAGTGAGGACTTGACAAGATCCTAACTCATCAATCGAAGGGTGCACCGAAATAAGGACTAGGTAGCACGATCAATCTTAGAATGATGACTCAATAATCAGCACGCTAAGAATGAGGTTGTGGTCCATTTAACTACCAAGCAACAAGGTTGCTAGGAGTATTGATTTCACACATCACGATTCACTTGTTGACATTCCGGTTACAATAACACAGGAACCGAGGAATGAACAATGATGGTAGGAAGTATCACTGTACCAAGAGTTCATAGGATGGTGTGCAATTCCTATAACAATCCCGATATAAAAGATGGTAATACTCCAAGGTAGAACGGAGCAAAAGCTGGATTGGCATTTTGATCTGCGGAGTACGACTTCTTTGACCCAATCCTGGATATGGAAGAGGTACTAGAGTTTGTTTCTCCTAGTCATTCCGTGATAGAATGGCTTGACGGACCACAAGAGTAATAGGCATCGATAAACGAATGCATGCATACTCTTCACTATCAGTTGATAGACGAAGGTCAGTAGACAACTAAAGAGGGACAACTCAAAGGAACATATAACTTTATGAGTTGTGGATGCATAGATTAGTATGTCGAACCAAGTTCAACATAATTCTTCTGGATAACCCATGCAGAAAGGTTGAGCTGGTAGAGTCACAATATAGCACGGAGAACTCATCGAGAGCACTCTTGTTGTCATCTTTTGGTTCAAAGAACTTCTGCCATAAACGGTTCATAGTATTTGGAAGAAGGAAAAATACCATGGACCTCGAGGACTAATGCAAAAGTTACTAATATCCTAAAGGAACTAGCAAACCCTATCAACATGATGTAAGTAGGGTGAATCTCGGGTCCAAAACCCAAGGAGTAGAATACCTACTACTAAGTGGCATCACGGGATGCTTTCGAGAATAAAAGCCAGAATCATCACACTGGGACACAAAACATGGCTAGACTACTAGATGATCCCCTGAGACACCTAGGGTCATAATAATAACTCCAACATAAAGGTCGAGGCAGTAGAGTACCTCAACTCAACAATTTGTGTGATTAACCTGGCCTAAAAGACATTGAAACCAGAGGAAAAGGATTTTGCAAATGCATCAGACTCTTTGGAAACCTGGGATGACTCGGACAACATAACGGCTGTAAATGCTCAGAAAAGATTTGAGACATTCACAAAAATGGTGGCATAACCACTCAGAAGCACAATATCAAGGTTTCGAGATCAATAATTAACATACAGAGGTAGAAACTGAACTGAGGCTTAAGTCCAACAATCTATAAGTCTACGGATTAGTAACACGTGATCCTGATAGAAAGAAAAGAAAGCCTAGTTCCTTAATCCACGTAGGAAAGATAAGATGACTCAGATCAGAGGGCCATGAGGTATAAGGAGTAAAAAGAGCCTTACGTTCCATCCCACAATCAATTCCCTTATATAACTAAAGAATTTCTAGACTCAACTTCGACCAGTTTGGCTTGGTAATCCTACAGACAGTCAAGCTCTGATACCAACGCTGTCAGGACCCCGACTCAATGCCACATCGATCTAGCATGTAACACATCATATCACTTTGCGGCCTCACGCATGGTACTCCCATGGGTGTCGCCTTACCTTTGCCCGGAACCGTTTGCGCCTTTTGGCACACGTATATGATAGTGTCGCTAGCATCCATATGATAAGGAGCCCGGGCTGACATGGCTAGTCGTAAACCCAAAGTGGCACAAACTTACAGGGACAGGCATCCATGACCCAACATCGAACATGTCGGTCATCAGCGAGTGAATCCAGGCTGTAGCACTGGGCTAGCAGGACTCCAGTGAACCGGGCTGTAGCGGGCTAACAGGACTCCGGTATTCATCGCGTGACATTTCCCCGAAGGGACAGACACAGGAACGAAGAAGGACACATGCCGGCCAGCCTAAGTGTTCCGGAGCAGTAGCAAGCTACCATGGCTCAGTGGAAACAACAGGAGACATTTCCCGGTAAGAGAGGCTACCAAGGATAAACAACTAGGTTGTCAGATCCCACACATACCAAGCATTTCAATAACATACACACAATATGCTCGATATGTGCAATACAACATGGCATCACAAAATGACTCTACGACTCAAGTAATTTATTCAATAGGCTCCGAGGAGCGAGATATTACAAACAGGGGTCCCATGACCCAACACTCAGAGCATACAAATCAAAGCACAAGCGGAAGCTTAACATGTCTGAGTACAGACAACTATAAATGAAAAAGGCTGAGAAGCCTGACTATCTACCAGATCCTGCCGAGGGCACAAGATCGTAGCTGAGGTAACAAGCTAAACGTCGAAGTCCAAGCGGAACTACTAGTGAGACTGAAGTCTCTCTGCAAAAACATAAAATAGGCAAACGTGAGTACAAATGTACCCAGCAAGACTTACATCAGAACTAACTACATATGCATCATTTTCAACGAAGGGGATGGTGGGGTTTAACTGCAGCAAGCCAGCTTTGACTCGGTGGCTAACCTAAACTACGACTGCAAGTAACTCTTTTGAGGTGGCGCACACGAGTCCACATATTCACCATATCAATACACCACTATGGATCCGCTCCCGTCTCCCTACGAGAACGCCATCCATAGCACTCACGCTTATCTTGCGTATTTTAGAGTATCCACTTTCACTTGTCTATGAACTGATATAAGCAACCCAGAAGTCCTTTTCCGCGGACATGGCTATTCGAATAGATGATGTTAACCCTGCAGGGGTGTACTTCTTCACACACACTCTCACCACTTACCGCCGTTTACACGACATGTACTCGGCAACCTTCAAGCGGAAGCCCAACGTGGGTGTCGGCCACGGCCTACCTAAACACTCAAGTCTCTAGTCCAGGTTTATCGCCTATTCGGGTTCCATCCATGAGGAGATCCGGCCGGAGTTTCGCTCACAGCCCCAAACGATGTGAACAGGGTTCCCGAGACACCAAACGGGCGCCCGGTACACCGTGCCACGTGCCTACCACATCACAGCCCACCCCTACGGTCAGCACTGCGCACGGCCTCTAGCATACTACAAACACCAGAAACTACTTGCAACTCCTGGACAGAGGACAAGGGTGATCAAGAAGCCGAGAGGGTCCATTGGTTTCGGGCCCAATGCGTGGTAGTAGCTGAAGCATGGATCACAAACACAGAACTCAGTTCCTGAGGACGGCTACAATGAGACAACCCACCATGTACTCCTACATGGCCTCTCACCGCTACCTTTACCAAATCGTGTTCACACACTTAGCTCACACACAGTAGGACATGTTCATACACCTCTGATTCATCCCGGATGAATCAGACCTGACACAACTCTAAGCAGTAGCAGGCATGACAAACAAGCATGAATGAGTAGGCACAACAGGGCTCAAACAACTCCTACTCATGCTAGTGGGTTTCATCTATTTACTGTGGCAATGACAGGTCATGCAAAGGATAAAGGGGTTCAGCTACCGCAGCAAGTAACAAATGAATCGGTGTTTTCCTAATGCAGTAAAAGAGAGCAGGAGCGAGAGAGTGGGATTTTATCGGAATGAACAAGGGGTTTTTTCTTGCCTGGCACTTCTGAAGATAACATTGAGTCTTCATCAGTGTCAACGATCACAACGTCGAAACATCGTCTACCGAGGGGGAACAACACCGGCAACACAGAAGAAACATGATCAATGCAATGCACAATATGATGCATGCTATGACATGGCAATATGAATGTGTTTTGGGATAATGCACTTAGCTATGGTTTAAATGAAGTTGGTTTGAATACATGATTCAAATTCAAACTCCATATGTGATTATTCAAATGCCATTTAATTGATTTGTGCTATACAGCAGCTATAAGTTGTTCTAACATGCATGAAAATGGTACAGATGGATTCCTTGAATTTTTCTGATAATTTTTCATATATAAATTATTTAATTTGGAGTTACGGTTGAATTTCTATGAATTTTAGAAGTTTTAGGCATTTTCTGGAATTTCCTGAATATTTATAAAATAAACTAAATTCCAGAAAAGGAATATTGCGTCAGCATGGCGTAAGGCTGAGGTCAGCAGGTCAACTGGGTCGCCCAGAGTCAAACCTGACGTGTGGGGGCCACACGTCAGTGTCACAGTTAGTTAACAGGGGGTTATTTGCTTAATTAAAGGATTAGGGGGGTCGGGGCCCACTGGTCAGTGTTAGTGGCTAATTAGGTTTAGTTAATATTTAACTAAAATTAGCAGGGCCTGGCCCCACTAGTCAGCGACCCTGGGGGGTCAAACCCCAGGTCAAACACATCAAACCCGCCGGCGATATGACGCCGGCGAGGCCCGAGACGGCGGCGTGATCCGGAAACGCAGCACGGGCCACGGTTCGGGGCGCGGATGGCACCGTTGGAACCCTGGGCCTCGTCCGCGTCGGCTGGTGCTAGAGGGGTCGCCGGAGACGACTTAAATCGACGGCGGTGTCCGCTTCCGCGGCGGCCGGAGTTCGGGCGCCGACCGATTCGATGCTATGGTGCACTACGGGAGGAACAGGTGGGTGCTGCAGGCTCCTGAGGTTGCGGTGAGCACGACGGTGGGCTCGGGAGCAAGCTGCGGTGGCTGTGGCCACGGCCACGCCATGGCCGGCGGCGAGGAGCAATCGGCTCCGGTGAAAAGGGCGGCTAGAGTGCGGGAACGAGCGCGAGGAGGAGGGGGAATGGAAGAAGAGCTCACAGTGGATCCAGTGGAGGCAACGGCGAGGCCGGAGGGGCTGGAGCTCGCGAATCCTCGAAAGTTCGCCGGCGGCCGAAGGTTGGGGACGAGCTTAAGGGCGACGCTGCAGGGCTTCCAGAGGGCCGTGGATCGGTGGGGAGGAAGAGGGGGTCGAGGCAGAGCCTTTGAGCGCATCGGCGAGGCTAGGGGGTGGCGGTGGCCGCGAGGGAGCTCGTCGGTGGCGGCGGCTCCATTCGGTCGCGGGAGGGAGAGGAAGCAGAGGAAGGGGAAGAGTTCGAGAGAGAGTGAGAGAGTTCCAGAGGAGTGGCGTGGCACGCATGGAGGCGTCCGGGGTGTTGAGGTGGAGCGGCAAGCAGGAGGTGGCCGGGGCGTGCGCCGGCGTGCGTCGGCCACGCGCCTGTGCCTACTGGCGCAAGGAGGAAGGCGACAGGGGGGGGGGGAAGTGGAGATGGGCTGGGCCGTGCTGGGCCAGGTAAGTGGGCGCCAGGTAAGTTAGGTAGGTGGCCTGGTGGCCTTCTCTCTCTTTTTTTTAATTCTGTTCTGTTTTCTAGTTTTTGCTATTTGTTTTGATTTAGTAATAATACCAAACCATTTCATAAAATCCTGGAAACACTTATGGGTGCTTTCTGAATTATTTCAGTGACCCTTAACAATTTCCAACATTTATTTGAACATTTAAATTATTTATAGTATTTAAATGCCCAAAGTCAAATACAATAGGATTTAATTCAAAAATCCAGAATGGCCTAGAAATATGTGCATCATTGTTGGCAGGAGTTTTCACCTTTAACAAAAATAATGAACTTTCCTAAAGGGCATTCTGGGTTTATTGAAAATATTCTTATTTTGATCCTAATTCCATTTTATTTAGTGCTAGAGTTTGTCATCCCCAGTTCAAGTTTCATGAACCTTAAACATGATGCATGAATGCCTTAATGCAACTAATGACAAACAAATTCTAGGGCTGTGACATTTGTTAACCGAATTATGACAGACAAGGTTACACCCAAATCGGATAAATGCATATTCGTGGGATATCCGAGGGAAACCTTGGGATATAGCTTCTACAACTGTGAAGAGAACAAAGTGTTTGTTGCTTGGAATAGTCTTTTCCTTGAGAAAGAGTTTCTCAATCGGGAGGCCAGTGGGAGGACGGTCTGACTCGAAGAAATTCGAAGATCACACGGGGACTGCTCGGCTAGTGATGAGATCATACCGAAGTCAGTCAGGGAACCCGTATTGGAAGCGACACCAGAACCACGGAGGTCAGAAAGATTGCGTAGAGTGTGTGATGTATTGTTGCTAGAAAGCGGCGAGCCGGCCAGGTATGCGGAAGCGGTGGTGAGCCAAAATTCCGAGGCATGGCTGGAGGCCATGAGATCCGAGTTAAAGTCCAGGGATGAGAATCAAGTCTGGGACTTGGTTGATCTGCCGCCTAGCGTAACTGCCATTGGCTCCAAATGGGTCTTCAAGAAGAAAACCGATGTGGATGGAAATGTTCAGATCCACAAAGCTCGGCTTGTCTCTAAGGGTTATGGACAAGTTCAAGGAATTGACTATGACAAGACTTACTTGCCGGTAGCGATGCTGAAGTCGGCAAGGATCGTACTAGATATAGCTGCGTATTTCGATTAGGAGATATGGTAGATGGATGTCAAGATGGCTTTCCTTCACCTAAATTTAACCGAGGACGTGTATATGATATAGCCCGAGGGTTTTGTTGATCCGACTAGTGCTAGTAAGGTATGCAATCTCAAGAGATCCATTTATGGGTTGAGGCAACCATCTCGGAGATGGAATATTCATTTTGATGAGGTCGTCATTGGACTCGGTTTCATCAAAAGCGGAAAGGACGCTTGTTTATACAAGAAGTCAAGTGGGAGCTCTATAGTGTTTTAGATCTTGTATGTAGATGACATATTGTTGATCAGGAATGATGTTTCGATGCTAAATTCGGTCAAGCAATCATTGAATGGAAAGTTTTTGATGAAGGACCTTGGTGAGGCAGTCTATATTTTAGGCATTAAGATCTATAGAGATGGATCGATGAGGCTTCTCCGCTTAAGCCAGAGCACGTACATAGATAAAGTGTTGAAGTGGTTCAACATGAGCGAGGCAAAGAAAGGGTTCTTGCCACTCTCACATTGTATAAGGCTAAGCGAGACTCAGAGTCCTTTGACATCTGATGAGCGAAGCAGGATGAGTAGGATTCCGTATGCCTCGGCAATTAGATCCATCATGTATGCCATGATATGTACACGACCTGATGTTGCTTTTGCAATAAGCCTAACAAGCAGATACCAGGCCAACCCAGGTGAGAGTTAGTAGGCAGTGGTAAAGACTATTCTAAAATACCTGAAAAGGCCTTAAGAGATTTTTCCTAGTTTATGGAGGTGAGGAAGAGCACGTCGTAGGGGGATACGCCGATGCTAGTTTCCAAACTGATAGAGATGATTGTCGATCATAGTCCGGATTCGTGTACGTCATGGACGGAGGAGCAGTGAGATGGATGAGTCCCAAGCAAGATACGGTGGCCGATTCTACCACAGAAGCCAAATACATTGCGGCTTGTGAAGCTGCAAAGGAAGGTGTTTGGATCCAGAACTTTCTGGATGATCTTGATATTTTCCCAGCCTCGGTAAAACCACTAGAACTTTATTATGATAATTCTGTGGTGCCATCGCACAAGCCAAGGAGCCGAGGAATCACAACAAGGTCAGACACATAGATCGGAAATATCACCTGATATGAAAGATCGTAAAGAATGGTGATGTAGAGTTATGCAAAATTCACACGGATGCAAATGTTGCAGATCCGTTGGCAAGCCTCTTCCACAACCCAACCATGAGGGGCACGCTAGAGCTATGATCATACGATGTCTATTTGATTGACTCTAGTGCAAGTGCGAGACAGTTGGAGATATGCCCTAGAGGCAATGCTGTATGATGATATTTCTTATTTGTTTATGAATAAAGATAGTCCTTGGATGTAATCAATGATACTTGTTGGCAAGTACGTGACTTGTCTGTGAGATCTTGTGTTGTATGATACATCGTAAAATGTCCCTAGTCGCAAGTGACATGTGGGCTCATGTCGGACTAGACTAGCATATGACACGGTGGATGGCTCGGTCTCACTAGCCATGCAGCTTTGGATGGTAACAGGATAATATGGACTCGGAAGGATCTGGTCAGATTTCGTGTAGTCGAATCCGAGTCGAGATAAGGTCCGAGTCAGACAGACCCAACTATGAGACGCTGCGATATGTCATCTGTGAGTCTCTAGTACAACATATGTTCTATGTCCTAAGACCTGAGCTGACGCATGTACATGGGATGGTGACGGACTTGCTTTGGGCCGACCAAAAGCTACTCCATGACTGGGTAGTTACAAAGGTAGGTTTCGGGTTTGTCCAGTCCCATGCTGCGAGACATGGTGGAGCAAGATGGGATTTGCCCCTCTGATTAGGAGAGATATATTCTGGGCCCCTCGTGTGATCTGACCAGGATAAGCATGGCCATGCGACAAGGATTACGAGATAATCTAGTTTGTGGTCGGTATCACTGGAACGAGAAAGATGTCGGGCTAGCACAAGGATGATAGTCTCACCTTGAGCCCGACAACATATATTGTGAGGCAAAGGGAACAGAGTGTGACACGTTGTACAGGTTCGCCTAACCAGCTTCATAGTTTGCTTGGTGGTCGACACACCTTGCTAGAGGCCGCTACCAACTGTGCAGGTCGGAGGTGATCCAAACTGTGTCCAAGCTGACTTGAACCTAAGGGGTCGCGCGCTTAAGGGAAGGAACCTACGAGGTCGATTCGGAGGACACTGGTCGGATGTGATCCGAGCTGGACTTGGAACGCTACCGAGTAGACTTTGGGCTTTAGGGTCCATGCAAGGCCCATGTGTTGAGCCCGCGACGGATGCCTATAAATAGTGGAGGTACATGAAACTTATTGAGTTGATCGCTTCGGCGCCGTCGTTAGGGCTTTGCATGTGTTGCAACTAGCCACCTACACTCGCCATCAGTTGTGTGATCGGACCTAGCAGTCCGCCGCACAATGTTCCTCCTGCACGCGCGGATACTGTGAGAGGCGGTGCAGTTGCGTCGCTCCGGAGAACCTATTCGTGGGATCCGATCGGCTACGTGGGAGACCGTCAAGGAGGAGACGCCTCCGGGAACGCGAGGCGACTCCAGGAATGCGCTGCCTCAACTCTACTTCTGTTGCACGACACTGCGCGTCTAGTGGTAACGATCTATTATCCATCTCCCGTAGCATGTTCTTTGTTGTTCTGCGTGTAGGAAATTTTAATTTGCAGTTGATGCACCCTACCGTAGAACCCAACAACGAACTCCTCAAACCAATAAAGCAGGAAGAACAACAAGGGCCCCACCATGCCTACCCCGGAAACTCTAATGTCCACCTATGAGAGCCTCAAGGCCGATTTTGTGGAGATATTCGCCATTGAGAAGCAGTATTTCCCTGGCAAGGCGATGGACCCATCGAGGAGATGGCCCCCGGAGGGATGGGATCCCCAGCTGAGCTGCACAAGGTAAAAAAAATGGCTTGCCATAATTGTGGTTTTTGATTATTTGCAATGTGCTTGCTAATATGTTAGGATTGTGAAGGTGTCGGTGGACGTCCTTGATGATTCCGTTGTTGCGTCTGTCCTGTGGACATCACCCCAAAGATCATTTTTGATGTCGCGGTCCGTCCTGTGGACATCGCGCCAGAGATCGATTCCCGTGTCATTGTTCGTGCTATGGACATTGCCCGAGAGATCGATGACAAGAAATAATAGGTCGCGCTAATCCTTCAATGTGGTTTGCATTGTATTTAATCACCAGAATGATGCGTGTTATCAAACCATCTTAGGGAAAGTGCACTGTCTTGTGTGTGCGGTACTTGCTACTTTTGTTTGATAGTGATTCATGTGATTCCTCATCGAGTTATGGAAACATATGTATCCTCACCAGCTTTTGATGTAATATATGGCATGCTTAGGTGTAAGTTTGAACTTTTTATCACATCAGCAGGGCTTGTTTGATGGTTCTTCATGTTAGTAGGCTAGGTACTGTGCGAGCTATAGTACTTGCAAACACTCACTGAAGAGAAATGTTGGGGCTGATGAGCTCGTGGTATGCTTATAGGTCTGATTCGTCGTCGATCGGCCAATAGCCCAAGCTCCTAAAATTGTAGGCTTAGAGATCGATTAGACAATAGTCCACAATTATACATTAATTCACGTAAAAGTCAAAGATTTGGTTCACGGATACATTCACATTAATAACCAGTAAAGCTGGCAAGTACTTGTAACATGCGTGAATGTGTATTTTTTTGCTGGAAGCGTGAATGTATAGTGACGTCGTACTTTCGGAGTGGCTATAGAGAGTATGTACGTGTGCTAGAGGGGTTGTGCTATGGAGAGAGATCTAGAGACAGAGAAAGACCTTCCATTTCTTGTCGCTATATTGACAAAGGATACATGGGGTAGAAGACCAAAGCACTACAGACACGTACAAATCCTAGGCGGGCTAGTTTGGCATAGTGGGTTTTAGTTATATGACGTGCTATAGTGGCGTCCAGTCTTCGCTTGTGGTAGCAGTATTGCGGGTACAATAACTTTTCTTGAAGAAGCGGATTCAATGAAGTCATGATGGTTCCTTCGTCCAACCAACTTACAGTGGGAAAGGTTGGGCCTGCGCTACGACAAGGGTGACTCTCCCCTGTAGTACTGTGTGGTGCACTATAATTTTGTGCATGGCAAGTGGACCAGGATGGTCGATGTCCCACATGTCGTTGAATGAAAGTATTCTTTCTGTTATCAAGGATGAGAAAGGAGTGTTCACTGTTTATTTTTTATGAAAGCTAATGTCTCCGCTTTTACGACGGAGGAGTGTGAAACACGGCAGCCCAGTGAACTTGGCATGTGCACAACTCCCTCCTTCCTCATGTACCATAGTGTTGATTATAAGGTTGGCTATAAGGTTACAACTTTTTCTCACTTTCTCTCTATCTATTTCCTCACAAATGTTTTTACCTTCTTTTTTTATACACAAATGTTTTTTTATACCTAGGAGCACGTGTAGAGACGGGATCTTGCATTAGATCCCACTCCTTCACTTTTTCAATGCCTCTCTCCTCCACATAAGCAGGCTTATAGCCCAGTATTGTACTTGCTCTAAATGCGGGCAGCTGGCGCGTGGGGGCAGCACGCGCGGGAGAGCTGAGGGGTTTTCTGGTAGGCCAGAGAGGTCATAAGCGGGCTTGGGAGCCGTCCGGACTCCCGCATGGCCCACCTCACATTATCACCATATTTCTTGGAGTCCATGCGCGATGGGCGGGCGATCTCTTCTCCCTCCCTCGTCTCTCTCTTCTCGGCACACGCCCGCTGAGCGATTACATTTCGGCTATCGACGGTTTATTCAATTGCAGTCCCACATGTCAGTGAAAATGGAAGACAATGCGTGTCCCCTTTGGTGAGCGACGAGGGAGACCGAATGTCGGAGGTGCAATGCGAACGCGACAGGCATGCTTTAAGTGTGCCTCATTTTCCTTTTGAACTTGCGAAGTGTAACATTTTTGTGTGATCGATTGATAGAAATCTAGAATAACATGACAAGAGTGGGGCTTTCCCGCACGTTAGGCGGGCTAGTTTGGCCTAGTGGGTTTGAGTGATCTGACATGCTACAGTGTTGTCTACTTGTTATTTTTATGTAAGCAAGTGTCTCCCTCTTACGAGGGAGGAGTGTGAAACACGAGGATATGAATTTGATCTTGGGATAACTGTTCCCTCCAAAATAATGGAGCACTGTTAGCGATTATAGCATGATAGTTAGGGAATCTACAGCGCTGACCCAAAAATTTACACCGGCATCTGTCCGAGGAGACTAATGCTAGAGGATGCCGTCCAATGCTGCCCGCATACCTTTCAACAACTATATGAACTAACCAAACAAAATTCATGCAAACAAAGAAAATTTCATATTAACTGGATGAAATTCATTACATTTCAAAAACTTTTCCTATAAATCAGACGAAATTCTTTACATACAAATCGTACTAAAACCTATTGTAAACCTAATATAAACGATTGCTGGCGCCCAACCACCATGTCCGTCCATGAGCCCCGAGAACTGATGCTCTGGCTATTGCCTTTGCCTCCTCATCCGCCTCGGCTTTGTCCAGCTCTACCTCCATAACCTCCTCCTCTGGAGCACAATTGATTCTGAAGATTTCTGCCTCCACATCGCCTTCAAGCGGCTAATCGGCCATCGATGTTTAGCCCACCAATCTTGGGGTCGACTGGGTGGAGGAGCGGCGGCCTTCCTGGGACCAGAGCGGTGGTGACATAACATGTACTACTCTTCCTTGCTGCCAGGTGCGCCCGTGCCCGCGCACCTGCTCCGTGGTCGTGGCGGTGGAGGGCGGCCAGTGGGACCCGACTATGTCCTTCGTCTGCTCCTACGCCAGTACGTCCAACAGAGCTTTGGAGCGCGCCCAGAGCGGAGCCGGTGATGTCTTTCATCTGCTCCTGCGACACTACGTCCAAGAGAGCTTTGGACCACAATGAGGCCATGGTTGGAGTGGTGCCGACAGAAGGAAGGGACCGGAGGAGAATGACTGTGGGTCTTTGGCTATGGCTGGGGCTGAAGTTAATATAGCGGGCGAATGGCAATGAGCCGCGGCAGATGGACAGACGACAGGCGTCGGAGTAGGTTCGTCGGCAGCCGCGTGTCATTAATGTGGTCAGTGGATGAATGGATGAACATGGTGTCGTTAACATGGAGAAATTGCTTGCACCGGGATGCCGCACAGGTGGCGCTCTATCGTCCTTCGCACTGCTGCAATGTCGGCGCCAGTGAGAGGCCGCGTCGCGCGTGAATGCGGCATTAACATTCTGGAGCGATGGTGACCGCTCTGGCGGGAAGCGCTTGCTAGCGACGGAAGGGGTTTCGGTGGGCCAGGGTGGTTAGATGCTGGCATGGTGGTATATTCTACGATCAACATACAACCTACAAAGCAATGTGTTCAAATTTGTCACTTCTTCGGGTTCATTTACCACTAGCAAGAGGCCAATGTGTTGCACGGAACATCCAGATGCATTTACACTACGTGTTTATCTCATGGGAGACGAAGGGGCTCTTTGGATTGTGACTATGTTTTCCATATATTGCCACATTATTTTTGCCACACTTGCCTAACTTGAGTTGCTCAAATTTAGCCACACTTTGGCTTGCCTAAGGGAATCTTGCCACACTTTTTTGTGTCTATCACATGTGGGGTTCACTTCTCATAGAACAATTCTTGCCTTAGGTGTGGCTAGAACCAAACACCTAGCTATCTTGGTCAAACTTGCCTAAGGTGAGATGTGGCAAAGTGTGGCAAGATGTGGCTAGAAACCAAACAACCCAAAAGATGAATGAGGGAAGGCCTTATCTGATAATGTGGAGAGTGGTGTAGGTATTGTTTTGCAAAATTGCCATAGTTTGCTTTCTCTCCATCAGATATAGATCCGACAGTCTATATTGGAGGATGGCAAGCACTTGCATTTTGTAGAGGGGTTTTTATAAGAGTAGAGATATTTAGGCCATTATTTGCATTTTGTAGAAATTTACTACCACCATCCGGATTTATTGGTCCCCTTAGTATTTTGTGCCAAACTTTGACCACGGATTGAACTAAGAAAATAATAATGCATGCCACCAAAAAATATATTGTTGGATTCGTATTTCTATACCTATACCTCTATACCCCCATATAGTGTGTGAATAACTTTGAAAGATGGTTGTCGGATGATGCCAATCCAACGGTGCACAGATGGAAAATCTGAGCACTATTGGTCGTTGTATATCATCTATATTCCACCAGATTCTGCCACATGTACAATATAGAAGATTCCATGGGGGGACTTAAGCATAATGCTCAAACCTCAAAACACGAGCACTTCTCCTTTGTTCTAGAAGCTTCCATATCATAATTGCCCAATCTCATTTTTCTAGATGAATTGCCATTAGTTGTTTTTACTTTATGCTTTACAATGCACAATTACATGAATCTTAAAATAGATTATCTTTTTTATAAAAATTATCAATACCGCTACACGTGCATTGCACTACACAAAGGGAGATATGTGTTCCAATCTTCATCCTCCATATTGGCATCATAACCTTCCTTTACGAAAATATGATATTTAATGCATGTGTTAACCTCTATTTTGCGACTACCATGAAAAAAGAAGAAGAAGAAGAAGAAGAAGAAGAAGAAGAAGAAGAAGAAGAAGAAGAAGAAGAAGCCGAAGAAGA
>NC_041385.1:320142956-320171156 GCF_002162155.2 Triticum dicoccoides | reverse complement strand
AAGAAGAAGAAGAAGAAGAAGAAGAAGAAGAAGAAGAAGAAGAAGAAGAAGAAGAAGAAGAAGAAGAAGAAGAAGAAGAAGAAGAAGAAGAAGAAGAAGAAGAAGAAGAAGAAGAAGATGATGAAGAAGAAGAAGAAGAAGAAGAAGAAGAAGAAGAAGAAGAAGAAGAAGAAGAAGAAGAAGAAGAAGAAAAAGAAGAAGAAGAGGAAGAGTGCCAAGGTGATCTTGCTGAAGTCGAGGCTTCAGTCGAGGCCATTCAAGGGCTCCGGCAACGTCTTCCTTACATGTGAGACGATCCTACAGCAGCCCTTTTACTTCTGATGTCTCTCCTCCAAGGTCACTTAATCAATTAGGAGTACTTAAGTAGCACTAATTAATTTCTGTCTAATGAGTGGTCAGAGTTGCTTTCCTCCTGTGACCTTTCCCGAGTCAGTTAGAGGGTGGCAGTCGACATGGTTTTATTGCAAGGATGTTCCGAATCCTTGTCAGTCGACTGGGCTCCCTCCTTTCACTATGGGCTCCCTCCTTTCACTATGTAGCTCCGGAGGAGAGAGAGGAAGTGCAAATAATGGTTGCGGTCGTTGTTGAATTGGCTAAAGGTGCAGTGACGGGGATAGATCTGTTGGAGGTGTACCTCAGTTGACGGATACAGCTCCTGCAAGCCCGTGACCAACCCATGTGTATGTACTCGGGCCCAGAGGACACTGCTCGAACCCACCCGGAGGAGGTTGACAAGGAGACGGTGGCCATTGGTTTCGGAGCATTACTGGCAACAAGGACAACCCCGGGGGGTCCAGGAGGATTCTGCCATTCGATGCCAACAATGCTTTAGGAGAGGTCAGGCTCAAATATCCGAGTGTTTTTCCTTTGTTTTGCGGTTGTTCTTGAATCTGTCTCATATCCACAACTTGTGCCTTGTAGGTTTTCACCAAGTTGCACTTGATGCCCAACGGAGAGAGTACCAGGAAGGAATTGACAGTGATAGTGAGGGCAGGGACTACTATTACGGCAAAGACAGTGAAGATGAGAGCAAGGAGTCGAGCAATAGCAGCAAAGAAGTTAACTCACCGCCCCGCTCAGAGCGTCGTTCGAAACAGTCGCAAGACCCTGGAGGGGGATCTGGCAAGGCTGCTGCATCGAGTGACAAAGTTCCGAAGCGCACTCGAACGTCAACTCCTGAGCCGACAGAAAAGGCTGCAAAGCAAGCCAAAGATGCCCCACCCAAGCCTCGGAAGGCCCTGCCAAAGATTAAGGTGGTTGTGCCCGTGACTTCAACATAAGCATTTCTTTCCTACATTCTTCTGTGTTATTATGAACTCATTTTCTTGTTTCACCGAGTGAAATCTGGAACTCTCAGTGCTGCTACTACGTCTGCGACATCCATGGACATTGACGAGGAGCATGGTGATGCAGAAACGGCAGACGTGGCCACCTCTCGGGCAGGTATTGTTTCAAAACTACGCCTGTGCTCTGTTAACGAACTTTATGGTCAAATGAAGTTTCATGATCGAGTGTTTACAGCACCAACGAATATTATTGAACTCCCTGATGATGATGATGAGGATGTGCCTCCTAAGTATACTGGGAGGAGAGGTACAACTATGAGCAGGAGGGTGCCTGGAGCCAGAACACCTTGCTCATCATCTGAGCCTGTGGTCCGACCAATCAACAATCTAGCACGGGCTTTAGTCTCCTTTGCTACTCCTTTGTCGACTGACCAGCCTTCAGCGTCAACTGCTTAGGCTTCAGAATCAATTGCACAAGTTCAGGCTTCTACGCCACCGACCCCATCACCTATTCCATCGTCTCGCATGTTTGCTGCGTATCCCGTCCTAGAGGATCAAGTAGGAGCTGCCAACGAGGCCATGATTCAGGTGGGTCCAATGATGGACCGACTGAAGGTGGTGTATGACACCAGCAAGGCCGCATATGATGCCAGCTCTGCTCTTCAAGCGAATGTCTGAGTAAGTGGGATTGTAAGTTGTTTTCCGATTGGTTTCTCTATCTTGGCCTTTGTTCTATTAGGACATGCTCCCTACAAACTGCTGCTTTATTATTTGTAAGATGTTCATACATCTATCTTGAATTTGCACCTTGCATCTGTTCACCCACTGGGTGTTTTCTTTTCACTTTGTATCTCTTTCACTTGAGTTGACCAGGTCGTGTCGAGTGAAAATCTCGGTCTAGTGGGGGCACGCTAAGTGCATCCAGTGCGTGTAGTCCCCGAGACCGCCGTTGAATGTTTGATTCGGCGGGGGGTCTTTTTGAAATATTTGTTTATTGCACTTCCACTCGACCTAGACAGGTTGTGTCAAGTGGGAACTGAACCAATGGGGGCACGCTAAGTGCAGCCACTGGGTGTAGTCCCCGAAACCACGGTAGACTACGGGTAGTCGGTGGGGGTCTGAGACTCAAAGATGTTGTTGTAGTTTTTTTATCACTCCTTCCACTCGAGCTGGGCTGACCATGCTAAGTGGGAAATTTAACCAGTGGGGGCACGCTAAGTGCACCCACTAGGTGTAGTCCCCGAGACTACTGTTGGATGTTTTATTCGGCAGCAGTCTTAGAACTCTTTTACTATGTAATTTATTCATGTATCTTTCCATTCAGAAGTAACCGACAACTGACTTGTCTTGCTGTTATTTGCAGAAATCCTGTGAGCTTGGGACTCAGCCTGTTGCCTGGGAATAGGAGAAATCCAACTCAAGCTCGACCTGGATCTGGCCAAGGTGAACTTGAAGAAGGCCCAAGATTAAGTAGCAATTATGGGGGTAACGACTCGTTGACTGTATGCCTTGTCTTTTTCCCTTTCTATCTCTTGAACCGAGTGATTCCACTCAAACAGATGTGCGTAATGAAAATCGTCAACTCCAAGATCGTATGAGGAATATTATTTCTTTAGACAAAATGAAGTAGGCCCTGGAGTAGAAGGATCTTGATCTTGCTGCGGCGCAAAGGACGGCTCACAAGAAGATGAAACTTGCCGATCGGAAGTTGGCTTCAGTCAGGAAGTTGGAGGATGATAATGCCAAGTTGAAGAATGCCATTTAGGAGGCGACGAAACAAGCCATGCAACTGAAGGAGGAAAAGGCGGATCTAACCAGAAAAGGGATGAGTTGGAAGATTATCTGGATGGTCTCGCCAAGAAAATGTTCCTTATGCTTGAAGGTATTCCCTTTTATCCGACTGATTGCAAAAAACTTTCCTGCCATGTTGCTATCAATTCACTATATTTCCGTGCTTGCAGAATTCTGTTAGAACTTTGAGGAGGAAACTGGGCGGATCGAGACTGGACTGGATCCCATCAACTCTCCTATCAAAGATGAAGCTGCCATGAATGTGCTACGACTTGAAGCTCCACTTGCTAGTGTCTTGGACTATGTCGCCTGATACGTCTCCAACGTAACTATAAATTGTGATTGTTCCATGCTATTTTAATATCTGTTTTCGATGTTTAATGGGATTTAATATGCTCTTTTATATTATTTTTGGGACTAACCTATTAACCGATGGCCCAAAGCCAGTTTCTGTTTTTTGCCTATTTTAGAGTTTTGTAGAAAACGAATACCAAACGGAGTCCAAAGGGAATGAAACCTTCGTGATGATCTTTCTTGGACCAAAAGCAAACCAGAAGACTTGGATTTGAAGTCAGAAATGCCACGAGGCGTCCACGAGGCTGGAGGGCGCGCCCAGGGGGGTAGGCATGCCCCCACCCTCATGGGCCCCTTGCAGCTCCACCGACGTACTTATTGTGCCTATATATATACTCTTATACCCTATAAACATCAGGGGGAGCCACGAAACCACTTTTCCACCGCCGCAACCTTTTGTACCCGTAAGATCCCATCTTGGGGCCTTTTTCGGCGATCTGCCAGAGGGGGAATTAATCATGGAGGGCATCTACATCAACACCATTGCCTCTCCGATCAAGCGTTAGTAGTTTACCACAGACCTTCAGGTCCATAGTTATTACTTAGATGGCTTCTTCTCTCTCTTTGATTCTCAATACAAAGTTCTCCTCGATGTTCTTGGAGATCTATTCGATGTAATACTCTTTTGTGGTGTGTTTACCAAGATCCGATGAATGGTGGATTTATGAACAAGATTATCTATGAATATTATTTGGTTCTTCTCTGAATTCTTATATGCATTATTTGATATATTTGCAGGTCTCGTCGAATTATCTCTTTAGTTTGGCCTACTAGATTGATCTTTCTTGCAATGGGAGAAGTGCTTAGCTTTGGGTTCAATTTTGCGGTGTCCTTTCCCAGTGACAGTAGGGGTAGCAAGGCACGTATTGTATTGTTGCCATCGAGGATAAAAAGATGGGGTTTATATCATATTGCTTGAGTTTATTCCTCTACATCATGTCATCTTGCTTATGCGTTACTCCGTTCTTATGAACTTAATACTCTAGATGCATGCTGGATAGCGATCGATGTGTGGAGTAATAGTAGTAGATGGAGAATCTTTTTGGTCTACTGGACACGGACGTGATGCCTATCTTCATGATCATTGCCTTAGATGTCTTCATAATTATGCGCTTTTCTATCAATTGCTCGGTAGTAATTTGTTCACCCACCGTAATACATAATATCTCGAGAGAAGCCACTAGTGAAACCTTTGTCCCCTGGGTCTCTTTTCCATTATATTTCATCTCTTTAAATCTCGTTTACTATTTTGCAATCTTTACTTTCCAATCTATACAACAAAAATACCAAAAATATTTACTTTACTATCTCTATCAGATCTCACTTTTGCGTGTGACCGTGAAGGGATTGACAACCCCTTTATCACGTTGGTTGCAACGTTCTTGATTGTTTGTGCAGGTACTAGGTGATTTGTACATCGTCTCCTACTAGATTGATACCTTGGTTGTAAAAACTGAGGGGAATACTTACACTACTTTGCTGGATCACCCTTTCCTTTTCAAGGGAAAAACCAACACAAGCTCAAGAGGTAGCAATAAGAATTTTCTCGCACTGTTGCCGGGGAGATCTATGTCAAGTCAAGCCATACCAAGTAGCCGTCATAATCTCTTCTCCCTTGCATTACATTTTCTGCCATTCGCCTCTCGTTTTCCTCTCCCCCACTTCTAAAACAATTTTTGAGAACCTTTGCCTTTTCTTCGCCCCTCTTTCTTTCGTCTCTTTTCGTTTGCTTCTTGTGTGCTTGTGTGTTGGATTGATTGCTTGTCATGATGGATCAAGATAATACTAAAATTGTGTGTCTTTTCCAATACCAACAACAATGAGTTTATTAGCACTCCGATTGCTCATACTATCGACGCTGAATCTTGTGAAATTAATACCACTTTGTTGAATCTTGTTATGAAAGATCAATTTTATTGCCTTCCTAGTGAAGATGCCGCAACCCATCTAAACAACTTCGTTGATTTGTGTGATATGCAAAATAAGAAAGATGTGGATAATGATATTGTTAAATTGAAGTATTTCTGTTTTCTCTTAGACATCATGCTAAAACTTGGTTCTCTTCTTTGCCTCAAAATAGTATTGATTCATGGAATAAGTGCAAAGATGCTTTTATCTCTAAGTATTTTTTGTCCCGCTAAGATCATCTCCCTCAGGAACGATATTATGAATTATAAGGAATTTGATCATGAGCATGTTGCACAAGCTTGGGAGAGGATGAGATTAATGATACGTAATTTCCCTACACATGGTTTGAATTTATGGATGATTATACAAAAAAATTATGCCAGATTGAATTTTGCTTCTAGAAATCATTTAGATTCGGCCGATATTTTGGATAAGCTACTAAAAGATCGCTGAAAGATCTTATGGAAATCACTTTAGGATAAGCTACTAAACTCCTAGACAATATTAAGGTTAACTGTTCTCAATGGCACACTGAAAGATCCACTAGTAAAAAAGTTCATGCGATTGGAGAAATTAATGTTTTGAGTGGAAAGATGGATGAACTTATGAAACTATTTGCTAATAAAAGGTTTCTTATGATCCTAATGATATGCCTTTGTCCACTTTGATTGAGAATAATAATGAATCTATGGATGTGAATTTTGTTAGTAGGAACAATTTTGGTTACAATGCGTATAGAAGCAATATTAATTCTAGGCCGTTTCCTTGTAATTTCTCTAATAATTATGGTAATTCCTAGAACAACTCTTATGGAAATTTTAATAAGATGCCCTCTGATTTTGAGAATAGTGTTAAAGAATTTATAAGTTCGCAAATGAATTTCAATGTTTTGATTTAAGAAAAAATGCTTAAGATTGATAAGTTGGTTAGGAACGTGGATTGAATTTCTCTTGATGTCGATTCTTTGAAACTAAGATCTATTCCACCTAAGCATGATATCAATGAGTCTCTCAAAGACATGATAATTTCCATTGATTAGTGCAAAGAAAGAATCACTAGGATGCGTGCTAAAAAAGATTGGTTTGTGAAAGAGTGTTCTTCTAGTTTTTATGATAACAATGATGAAGATCTAAAAGCCATTGATGTGACTCCTATTAAATCTTTGTTTTCCAATATGAATCTTGATAAAGACGGGACTGGAGATGAGTCAACTTTAGTTAAAAGGAGTCCCAATGATTCGAAGTTTTTAGATCTAGATGCCAAAATTGATAAAAGTGGCATTGAAGAGGTCAAAAATTTAAATAGTAATGAACCCACTATTTTGGATTTCAAAGGATTTAATTATGATAATTGTTCTTTAATAGATTGTGTTTCCTTGTTGCAATCCGTGTTAAATTCTCCTCATGCTTATAATCAAAATAAAGCTTTTACTAAACATATCGTTGATGCTTTGATGCAATCTTATGAAGAAAAGCTTGAACTAGAAGTTCCTATTCCTAGAAAACTTTATGATGAGTGGGAACCTACTATTAAAATTAAGATTAAAGATTATGAATGTTATGCTTTGTGTGATTTGGGTGCTACTGTTTCCATGATTCCAAAAACCTTGTCTGATGTGCTAGGTTTCCGTGAATTTGATGATTGTTCTTTAAATTTGCATCTTGCGGATTCCTTCATTAAGAAACCTATGGGAAGGATTAATTATGTTCTTATTGTTGCAAATAGGAATTATGTGCCCGTAAATTTCATTTTTCTTGATATAGATTGCAATGCTACATGTCCTATTATTTTTGGTAGACCTTTCCTTAGAATGATTGGTGCAATTATTGATATGAAAGAAGGAAATATTATATTCCAATTTTTGTTAAGGAAGGCCATGGAACACTTTCCTAGGAAGGAAATTAAATTTCCTTATGAATCTATTATGAGAGCCACTTATGGATTGCATGCCAAAGATGCCAATACCTAGAACTATTCGTGTTTTTATGCCTAGCTAGGGGCTTTAAAGGATAGCGCTTGTTGGGAGGCAACCCAATTTTATAATTGTTCTTTGCTTTTTGCTTTTTGCTCTTGTTTATATGTGGTTTTATGATTTAATTAGTGTTTGTGCTAATTAGAACCTTTGGGAAGATTTGGCTGAAGTCTTTGCGATCTTGTTGTAAAAAACAGAAACTTTTGCACTCACGAGAATAGCTGTCATTTTTTTTACAGAAGAGTGATTTTAGGTTGATTCTTTTTGCGGATGATTAATAGATAGAGTTATTATGTCCAGCAATTTATTTTATAAATTTTAGAGTTACATAAGTATTCAAAAGTTACAGATTGCTATAGACTGTTCTGTTTTTGACAGATTCTGTTTTTCGTGTGTTGTTTGCTTATTTTGATGAATCTATGAGTAGTATTGGGGGGTATGAACCATAGATAAGTTTGAATACAATAGGTTTAACACCAATATAAATAAAGAATGATTTGATTATAGTACCTTAAAGTGGTGGTTTATTTTCTTATACTAACGGAGCTGCAAGACCCTAAGCTTGGGGATGCCCAAGGCACCCCAACGTAATATTCAAGGACAACCAAAAGCCTAACATGGGGATGCCCCGGAAGGCATCCCCTCTTTATTCTTCTCTATCGGTAACTTTACTTGAGGCTATACTTTTATTCACCACATGATATGTGTTTTGCTTGGAGCGTCTTGTATGATTTGAGTCTTTGCTTTTCAGTTTACCACACTCATCCTTGCTGTATACACCTTTTGGGAGAGACATGCATGAATCAGAATTTATTAGAATACTCTATGTGCTTCACTTATTTCTTTTTAGATAGACAATATTGCTCTGGTGCCTCGCTTATATCTTTTTAGAGAACGGTGGTGGTTTTATTTTATAGAAATAGTTGATCTCTCATGCTTCACTTTTATTATTTTGAGTCTTTTAGAACATCATGATAATTTGCTTTGGTTATAAACTAGCAAATATGCCTATGCGTTGCAACGGGAGAAAATCTATTAGATTATACACGTATGATAGATATAAAAAAATCTGAACCAAATGCCAGGATGAGATAAGGACTTTTAGAATGTAATTTCATAAAGTATGTCTGGGTGATGTCATGACGATATAAGGGACCTTTAAAAAGTCATTTAAAAGATAAAAAAATGTGATGGTCTCATCACGACTTGATTTTCTAACGCGTCATAACGAAAACAAATGTCGGTGATCAAACTGCATTGATGGACACTGCTTGAGCTAGACTGATGAGTGAGTGCCCCGCCTTGACCTAGCGTAGCGGTGTCTATAATAATCAGTAATGTGGTACCAAAAGAATATAGCTGTGTATGAAGGCAAAATAGAAATTTAGTCATTTTTATATAGCTTATAAAAATTAACCCATAGAAAGTTGTGTCAATTTTTGAGGGCTCAGCGTTGTACAAGACATGGAAAACTTTTTTTTATCCAAATCGAGGGACTGAATACAATCATGAAGCGACCCCTAGAGATCTCCTCCGACGGTTCGCTATTTTCATTATTTATGGATTTGTTCTAATTTTTGTGAACATATTTGTCGGAGGAAACTGATCCACGAACACCTATGGGGCCGGCGGACCGAGTCCCTTTCGGTTCGGCGGGGGGCGGAGGTCACACGAAGAGCAGATCGAGGCGAAGCACACGAGCAGTTTACCCAGCTTCGGAGCTCTCCAGAGAGATAACACTCCTACTGCTGCTTGTTTGATTATCTTGTGTTCTTGAATGGCTCCAAGGGAACCACGGAGGATCTTGGCATTCACCCGGCAAGCCTTGCCGCAGGGTGCTGCAACTGCCCGTGCACAAGTTCGGGGTACTAGGGTACCCCTATTCTAGTACACCGACAGGAGCCCCCGGGCCTAGGCCAGACACGGTGCCGAGCGCTGTTGGGCCAGGCCCAAGACAGGGCACAGGCACACGCGGACTGGGCCACGCCGAATCTCGCTCCGTATCCACCGCGCTCTCCCCTAACGGCACGCATTGAATGCGGCGTCGTAGGAGAGATCGTGGGTGGTTCTTTATTCGGAAGGGCGAAACGTCCGCCCCGTCCCTCTTTATAAGCACAGGAAACAGGGGCAGTTCGTTCCCCCTTGCTGGTTGCTACTACTCCATCTTCACGAACCTCTGCCGCTCCCCCCCCCTTCTTCTCGAAGCCGAGAGAGCAGCGCTCCGCCCCCCATTGCCACCAGCATCACCAACGCCGTCGACCTCCCCCACCACCTCCGCCATGGCTCCGAAAGACGACAAGGGAAAGGGCGTGAAGTCGGCCGAGGCGCAGCGGCTCGCGGCGCTGCGGAAGGAGCGGGCGATCTTCTCCCCACAGCTCGGCGCGAAGGAGCTGAGGGAGTACTTCTACCTCTTTTGGGCGACGAAGACGCGGGCGCATCCGCGCACGAGGGTACTCCCGGCCGCTGCTTCGGAACTGGCTCCAAACGGGTACCCATTCTTCGCGCTGTTCTTCTATTGCGGGCTCTGCCCGCCCTTCTCGGAGTTCTTCTGCGATATCATGAACACCTACGGCCTCCGCCTCCTTGATTTCACCCCCAACGCCGTTCTGACCATGGCAGTTTTCGTACATTTGTGCGAAAACTTTGTCGGAGTCCACCC
Source organism: Triticum dicoccoides (assembly GCF_002162155.2). Classification (NCBI taxonomy): domain Eukaryota; kingdom Viridiplantae; phylum Streptophyta; class Magnoliopsida; order Poales; family Poaceae; genus Triticum; species Triticum dicoccoides. Next base: position 320,161,186 of record NC_041385.1, on the reverse strand, counting down.
CAATGTTGCCCTTTTCCGCCACATCTTCATGCCTCGGGTAGAGAGAGGAGAGCCGCTTGCCGGAGGGATCGCCTAGATCTCGAGAGTCGGCAAGAAGGAGGCGTACTTGGAGGGTGAGCTCCGCAGCAAGTGGGAGGAGTGGAGAGCGGAGTGGTGCTGGATCGTCGAGGAGAATCCGCAGCCCTTCACCGCCGTGCGCCGAGCTCCAATAGTGCACGCCAATGACTGGAGCAACGTGGCCCCGGAAGACGAGAGGCTGAAGATCGCCATCACTAGGATCCTTTGCCTCAGGCTTGCCCGGCTCACTGTAGGCGCTGTAGGCGCAGATTTCCTCCGCCGCCGCATCGCCCCCCTGCAAGAAAGGGGGAGGCCCGCCTGGGAATTCAAGAACTCGGCGGACATCATGAGGATGCGGCCGGGCCTCAACTACAACTTCACCGTCATGGAGCTGGATGCAATGCTCCTGGAGTTGTTCAAACGCGATCCCCAGCACCCATTCACGCTGGCGAGGGGCGTCGTTCCATTGTGCAATAATTCTTCGCTTGACCGGATCCGCGCCATGATGTCATTGTGCGATTCACACGGAATCGTTCCAACTTGGCAAGAGCCTGTGGATGACGTTGTGCAAGCGTTCTTCGACAACTTGGAAGAAGTGCCGGTCCGCGCTGACGAGCAGAAGAGCCTCACCCGTGACACCACCGACGAGGAGCTGCAGCGCATCGCCACTAGGGCGGAAGAGGTTGCGGCTGCAGCTGCCGCGGGCGCGTTCGGGTTCACTGTGGAGGAGGCGGAGGCAGCAGAGGCGGCAAACCTCGCCGAGCGCGCCGAGTTTATTGGCGAGGAAGAGCCTGCCGGCTCTGAAGCTGAGCCGAGCGAGGCCGGCGAGGAAGAGCCCGAGCCTTCAGAAAGCTTGTCGCAGGCGGAGCCCCCGGCCCTGCCAAGAAGGCGTCTTCGCAGGGCCGCGGACGTAGCGGGGCGGCAGCCGGGTCAACAGCCGCCGAGCCGTGCGACACGCTCTACTGCGGCAAGCAATGTTGCCGCGGGAGCGCCTCACGCAGCAGCGGCAACTGGAGCGGGATCTTCCCGGGCCACCGCCACCGCCCCCGCCAAGCGGGCAAGGGATCCTACTCCTCCGCCTCGCCGCACCGGAAGGGAGCCGGACTTCGATCTTTCCGCGCTCAGCTCCGACGAGGAGGAAGAAGAGTAAGTTTCTTTGGTGCTCTTGTAGTTCTTCAATCTTGCTATTTTTATCTTGTATCTGACTTGCTTCAATCTGAACTCCTTTCTTTTCAGGACGCTGGCCCAGAGAGCGGCGAAGAGGGCCAAGGCCGCGGTGATTGTCATCAAAGATAACCCCACCGTTTCAGCAGGGGGTGGGTCCGAGACCACCTTGACGGACCCGGCAACCACTCCTGAAAGCAGCCCCCAGCGCAACCCCCAGCGTAAGTTCATACTTAGCTTTCTGCTGTCAGGCACGCATGAGTGCTTTTTCCTTTGTTGATATCTTGCTTGTTGATTTGTGTAGGAGCAGAGCAGCCATATCAGGAGCGCCCGGAAGCTGGTCCCGAAGTGCCATCTGCTTCGACTACGCCGCCAAGGGAGGAGTCCCCGGCAAGGGAGCGCTCTCCGGCAAGGGAGAACTCTCCAGCAAGGGGCAGCACCATTGATCCTGCGGCGGCCGAGACCGCAACTGCAGATCTTGGCACAGGTAATTCACTTGTCCAAAAACTTTCCCTTGGGTTCTTCTTCTTCTGATTTTCTTCTCTTGGATTTTTGATTGATTTTTCTCCCTTCTTCGTCCTTCAGACCCATCTACTGCTGAGCCAATGGAGATAGAGGGTGTCGGCACGGAAGGCGCGCATGGCAGCACCGACGATGCCGCCGCCAACGAAGAAGGGGCCGGTGCTGATGAGACCGCCGGCGAGGAGGCCGCCAAGGCTGCCGCCGCAGAAGCCGGCGAGGGGTCGGGCGATCGCACTGACGACCCTGAGGCCGCAGGAGCGCCAGGCGCTGCGCCGACCGCCGATCCCTCTGCCGCTGCTGCGGAGCCGGGCTCCGAGGAGCCCCAGCCCGACGCCTCCTTGAAGGCCGGCGACGATATCTTCATCAAGCTACCCTGGGCGTCGAGCTCCAGGGCGCCGGTCGAGGGGGAAACTTTCGATGAGGAGGTGCTCGCCTCCGCCGGACTGTCGTTGGTCGACGCGCCCAGCAGCAACAGTGCCGAGCCTGAGGAGGAGCAGCTGCTGCGGAAGCTGCTGTCACTCTACCGCGCACGGCAAGCCAAGATGGCTTCCCGAGAAGCACTTGTCGTGAAGGCGGGAGTTGATATGGAGAAGCGCGCGGAGGAGCTCCGGGGCCACAATCAAGAAGCTCTCCGGTCCCTGGCGCAGGAGCGGGAGTGACTCGCCGAGGAGCGCACGGCCTTCCTTCTCGAGAAGGCCGAAGTTGAGGAGGAACAAAGGCTGGCCGCCGAGAAGCAGTCCGCGCGAGAAGGTGAATTGGTGCAGCGGAAGGCCAACCTTGACAGCTACGAGGAGGAGCTCGCCGAGCACAAGCAAGCACTTGGCGGGGCGCTCAAGGAAGCAAAGGACGCTGCCGCAATCGCAGAGGCCGCCAAGAAAGAGCTGGAGGAGAAGGTGGCGCAGCTGGAGGCCAACATCGGGAAGAGCGGCGAGGAGCTTGCCGCGCTCAAGCATGAGCGTGAGAAGGATGCTGCCGCCCACGGTGAGCTGCAAGGTCTTCTCGCTGAGAGGGGCAAGGAGCTCAGCGCCGCCAAGGATTCTAATGCAGACCTGAAGTTGAAGCTGGCCACGCTGACGCAGACGCTGGACAACGCCAAGGAGCGGGAGAAGACCTTGTCGGAGAAGGTCAAGGCTGACAAGGCGCTCCTGGAGAGCATCGCAGTTACCCAGTACTCATTCAGAGATACTGTGGAGCACTGGACCGAGGGTCTGGTGAATATTGCCGTAGTCATCGACGAGGAGTTGGTGCAGCTGGGGATGGAGGACTTTGGGTATCCCTCCGACGAGAATCTCCAACCCAGCGCCAAGCTCAGCCTGTTCTTCAAGGGCGTGGCGACGGCACTCCAGCGGCTCCGGGAGAGGATCCCAAAGCAGCTGGCCGACGAGTCGCACAGAATCTGCGCCAGGGTTCTCCAGAAGGTGCTGATGAAGGTGGCCTTCCGCAATCCAGGCCTCAGCTTCACCAACGTCCTCAAGTCCTTGCCGCCAGACGCCGATCGGGACGCACTCAAGGCCCTTGTCGCACCCATTGTGGACAAAGTGAGCGAGATCAAGAGGGTTGAGGGCGATCGCGTAGACTAGGCCGCCCATTTCTTCTTTTCCCTTGTCACTGCTAATCATGTTATGAAAACAGTCTGTTAGAGCTGCGACAAGTTATCTTGTAATATAACTTTATTTCTGTTATCAATTGCTATGTTATTTCCTCTACTAGATTTCTTCCTTTGTATGTTTTTACCCTACGCTTCTAGGGAACTTGTCGGCGCAGGCACCCGAGCCGCGAGCCCTGAGTGCGGAATGTCAGCAGCCTGCTGGCGGCGCTGCTTCCGACAAGAAACCTTGTCGCGACTAGATGCAGCACACATAAGTTGTTGAGCGGACTCGAAACAAAGTAAGGGCGCAACTAGCCACGAGTTGGTTCCTCCGCGCACAGGTTTTCCATACAAAGCAGGGTCGTTCGAGGAAAATAACTCAAAAATTTAAAAACTGATTGCTCAAACTTTGGCAACTTAGCTTTTCTGTCGTTTGCTTCCCGGCAAGGCAAAACTTTGCTTGAACGACGCCTGGTCCATACCACAATCTTCTCCTTCCCCCCGGCAAACTTGTGTGCGAGGGAACCTTTTTTTCCTTTGTTGAGAAAAATAAGATAGAAGAGAAAATAATGATATGGAGCCCTTCAGCTCGTTATTGCTTACCGGATGTAGGTGCTGCACAAAGTGTCAGATAACGCATGCAAGAAAGAAACTAATGCATGAAATGGACAAGTTGTGCGGAGCACATGGGGTTTTACTTATGCACGGGATCTGTGCCCGGCTTTGTACAAAGGATTACATGCAACAGCGGCAAGACTTGTACAAAAGGTGGTTGCCGGAACGGGTTCCGGCAACCGCGCCCTACGGGGAAAAACTTTCGAAGATGTTCTATGTTCCAGGAGTTGCTCACCGAAATGCCATCTTCGGTCTCAAGGTGGACAGCGCCAGGCCTTGTGACTCGTTTCACCCGATAAGGGCCTTCCCACTTCGGCGTCAACTTGTTGGAATTCTTGGCGGACTGAACGCGCCGAAGAACAAGGTCGCCTTCCTCGAAGCTTCTGGCCTTAACTTTGCGGCTATGGTAGCGGCGCAAAGCTTGCTGGTATCGAGCAGCTCGTACAGCAGCCTGAAGACGATCTTCCTCAAGGAGCAGCGCGTCGTCTTGTCGCAGCTGTTCTTGCTCAAGCTCATCATAAGCGAGCACTCAAGGCGATCCGTATACGAGTTCCGTGGGGAGAACTGCCTCTGCTCCATAGACTAGAGCAAAAGGCGTCTGGCCAGTGGCTCGATTTGGCGTCATTCTGATCGACCAAAGAACCACCGGCAGCTCCTCGATCTAGTTTCTTCCGCACTTGCGCAGCCTGTCGAAAGTTCTGGTCTTGAGCTCGCGCAGCACTTCAGCATGTTCCCTCTCTGCTTGATCGTTGCTTCTCGGATGAGCAACAGAAGCGAATCAGACCTTGGCGCCAAGGTCATGGACGTACTGCATGAAGGTGCGGCTCGTGAATTGCGTGCCGTTGTCGGTGATGATCCTGTTAGGGATCCTGAAACGGCAAACAATTGACCTGAAGAACTTGACTGCTGATTGTGCTGTCACCTTCCTCACTGGCTGCACTTCCGGCCACTTTGTGAACTTGTCGATTGCGACGTACAAGTACTCAAAGCCCCCGACAGCTCGGGGGAAAGGGCCGAGGATATCGAGCCCCCAGACCGAAAATGGCCAGGATAAAGGGATCATCTGGAGAGCTTGAGCTGGCTGGTGTATCTGTTTGGAGTGGAACAGGCACGCTTCACACTTGGTTACTTGTGCAGTTGCATCCTGGAGGGCTGTCGGCCAAAAGAAACCTTGCCGGAAAGCTTTGCCGGCAACTGCTCTTGCGCCAATGTGGTGGCCACATATGCCTCCATGTATCTCTGCCAACAGCTTTTGTCCATCTTCCCGGCAAATACACTTCAATTTCACACCATTGAGTCTTCTTCTGTACAGTATGCTATCGACAAACTGGTACATACTTGACTGCCGGGCTACTTTTTCCGCTTCTTCTTGCTCTTCGAGAAGTTCTCTTGTCTGAAGGAAATGGACAATCTGCTGTGCCCATGCTGTAGCTTGTGGCTCGACAACAAGGACTAAAGGCACATCTGCTGCTGCGGGAACATCCGCTTCTACGGCAAGGACTTGCGGCCCTGCCGGAGCTTGATGTTCCCCGGCAAGCTTGCTGGAGCAAAACTTGTCGGGAGCGTCTGCTTCAATGGAACAAACCATAAGGCTTGCCGGAGCAGACTGCCCCTCAGCATCCTTGGTGTTGATCTTGGGGACTTTCTTGGCGGCGGCTTCGGGGAGCTCTGCCGGAAAGTAGTCACCAGAAACCAACTTCCTCTTCTTGCTTTGTCTAGTTGATGGTGTTACGGATGGTTGAGTCAACTTGAGCACAAAGATCCCTGGTTCCAGAGGTAACTTTAGTACGGCGCACTTTGACAGGCCATCAGCAATGCCATTCTGAGCTCTTGGGATATGCTCCATCTGTAGGCCGTCAAAGTGCTCTTCTAGCTTCCTCACTTCATCAACATATGCTTCCATCAATGGACTCTGGTAGTTCTTGTTCACTTGGAGGACGACAAGCTGTGAGTCACCCCTGACAATGAGCTTCTTGATCCCAAGGTCTGCTGTGATTCTGAGACCGGCAAGCAATCCTTCATACTCTGCAGTATTGTTGGTTGCTTGCTCCTTGGGAAAGTGCATCTGGACTACATACTTGAGGTGCTCTCCGGTGGGTGTGACAACCAGCACGCCCGCACCGGCGCCTTGCGGCGAGAAGGCACCATCAAAGTACATCAGCCACTCTTTGCTTACCTCTTTGACGGGGATGCTCGTCTCTGGAATTTCTTCATCTGGTGTTGGCGTCCATTCTGATATGAACTCTGCCAATGCTCTGCTTTGGATAGTTGAAGTGCTCTCAAACTTGAGGCCAAAGCTTGACAGTTCCAGCACCCACTCGACAATCCTGCCTGTCGCTTCTGGATTTTGCAGTATCCTCTTCAGCGGAAAGCGAGTGACGACTGTGATCTCATGTGCTTGGAAGTAATGGCGCAGCTTTCTCGAGGCCATGAGGAGGCCGAAAAGCAACTTCTGCACACCAGAGTACCTTGATCTAGCCCCCTGTAGAAGGGAACTGACAAAGTAAACTGGACGCTGCACCATTCTCTTCTCCATCTTATCATGTTCCTGCGCAGATCCATCTTTGTCGGGACCAGAGCTTGTCGGCGAAGCCCCCTGCTTGTTGCTGGATGCATCTGCCGTGGTTGCTGGCTCATCATCTGCCTCCCTCTCCGCCACTAACGCACCACTAACCACTTGATTGGTTGCCGCTATATACAGCAACAACTTCTCTTGCGGCTTAGGTGCGACAAGTGTTGGAGTGGAGGACAGGTATCTCTTCAAGTCCTGCAGTGCAGCCTCCGCCTTAGGAGTCCATTTTATTGGACCTGCCTTTTTCAAAATTTTGAAAAATGGCAGGGCGCGCTCAGCAGATCTAGAGATAAACCTGCTGAGAGCAGCCACGCAACCGGCAAGCCTTCGTACATCCTTGACGCGCTTTGGTGCTTCGATCTGCTCAATGGCCTTGATCTTGTCGGGATTGGCTTCAATTCCCCGCTGAGACACGAAGAACCCGAGAAGCTTGCCGGAAGGGACTCCAAACACGCACTTCTCAGGGTTAAGCTTGAGGTTGATCTTGCGCAGATTTGGAAATGTCTCATCTAGATCTTGAATCAGGGTCGCCCTGTTCTTGCTCTTGACCACTATGTCATCCATGTAGGCTTCCACATTTCTGTGCATCTGCGGCTCAAAAGCGTGGTGGACTACCCTTGCGAATGTTGAACCAGCATTCTTCAAACCGAAAGGCATCCGTATGAAGCAGTACGTGCCACACGGTGTGATAAATGTGGTTTTCTCTTCATCCTCTTCTGCCATGAAGATCTGATGGTATCCTGAGTATGCATCAAGAAATGAAAGCAAATCACATTCGGCTGTGGAGTGAACAATCTGGTCAATGCGCGGCAAGGGAAATGGGTCTTTGGGACAAGCTTTATTAACATCAGTGAAGTCAATACAAAGTCTCCATTTCCCGTTAGCCTTGCGCACGACAACAGGATTGGCCAACCACGTGGGATGGAGCACTCCTCTGACAAGGCCTGCTGCTTCCAACTTCTTGATTTCTTCTGCGATGAATTCTTGATGCTCCACTGCCTGTTTCCTGACTTTCTGCTTGACGGGCCGCGCATGAGGACAGACGGCAAGGTGGTGCTCAATTACTTTCCTGGGAACACCGGGGATATCAGACGGTTGCCACGCAAACACATCGACATTCGCCCGTAGGAAAGCAACGAGCGCGCTTTCCTATTTGGGGTCAAGAGTGGCGCTGATGGTGAAGGTACCACCAGTGCCGTCCTCCTTGGCGGACACCTTCTTGGTCTTAGGTGGAGCTGCCATTGCCTTCTTACACTTGTGGGTGGAGCTCGATGGTGCGTCCTCGACGGTAGCGCAGCACTCCGAAGAGGTGCGCTTGCCGGAGTGGGCATCAGGGCTCTTGCTGGACTTGGTCTTCTTCTTCCCCCCGGGAGCTTCAGCAGCAAGTGTCTTGCGTTTTGCTGTGGCTGCTGCTTCCCGGTAGATCTTGTCGGCACAGATAAGAGCATCCTTCTTGTCGCAAGGGACAGAGATGACACTTATCGGGCCTGGCATTTTCAGTACGTTGTACGCATAGTGAGAGGCTGCCATGAACTTGGCGAGTGCCGGACGGCCAAGGATTCCATTATAAGGTAATGGAAAGTCAGCAACATCAAACGTGACCCTCTCAGTCCTGAAGTTCAGCACACTGCCAAATGTTACCGGCAACGTGATCTTTCCCTTCGGCTTGGTCCTTCCCGGGTTGATTCCTTGAAATGTACCGGTCTCTTCGAGCTCGCTGTCAAGGATCTGGAGTTTCTGGAGCACCGCGGAGGAGATCAGGTTCAAGACGGCCCCGCCGTCAACTAGCATCTTAGTGACCTTGAGGTTGCGGATTGTTGGTGAAACCAACATCGGCAAGCACCCGACCGCAGTTATGCGATCAGGGTGGTCCTCAATATCAAAGATGATAGGCATGCTGGACCATTTCAGAGGCTTGCATGACTCGACGGGTGGTTCTGCTGCATTAACTTCCCGCACCCACTGCTTGAGCTGACGGTGCGAGGTATGCAGAGAAGCACCACCGTCAATGCAAAGGACCTCTGTGGCTTTCTGGAACTCCTGCTCATCAGTCTCCTCATCATCCATGTCTTCATCGTCGTCGTCATCTTCATCCTTGTTGCGGCCGCGAGGAGGTCTGTCTCCTTGCCGCTGCTTGGCCTTGCCGCGGCGTCCTCCTCGGCCGGGACATTTCTTGCCGGATCCCCCAGCACCTTCCTGGGCCTTCTCCTTGTCGCGCCGCTCGTATTCAGCTTTCTGTTTCTCAACAAGCTGCTCGACTTTCTTGCAGCTCCGGAGATCATGGCCCTTGGTGCGGTGGATCTTGCAATACTGCTTGTTGGTGCCAACCTGCTTGTCGGTGACCGCCACCTCCGCGGCAACCTCCTTGCCGGAGTCACCAGCTTTGGCTTTCTTGGCGCCACCACCGTTGCCGGACTGCTCAACAACTAGCACCTCTTTGCCTTTCCTCTTCCTGTTGTTCCGCCGCTGGTTTTTCCTTGCCGGGGCAGCATCTTCACTGTCAGATCCTCCCGCTCCTACATTCTCTCCGGGGAGTCTCCTCCCTTCCTCAGCACGTGCACACTTGTTGGCCAGTGCATATAACTCACTGACGTCCCTGATCTTGCACATCGCCATTTCCTCCCGCATCCTGCGGTTTCGCACATTCTGATGGAACGCGCTGATCACCGCGGCAGGGTGGACATCTGGGATGTTGTGCTGCACACTGCTGAATCTCTGAATGTACTTGCGCAGGGGCTCTCCTTCCTTCTGGGCGAGCAGATGAAGATCACTCTCCTGGCCATGAGGCTTGTGTCCGCCTGTGAAGGCGCCGACAAACTGATGGCACAGATCAGCCCAAGAGGATATGGAGTTATCCGGCAAGTGCATGAGCCAGGACCTGACGTTGGGCTTGAGCACCAGCGGGAAGTAGTTGGCAAGGATCTTGTCATCCCGTCCCCCGGCAGCCTGCACCGCAATGGTGTAGATGCTGAGGAACTCCGATGGATGCGTCTTGCCGTCGTACTTCTCCGGTACGTCTGGCTTGAAGTTCTTTGTGCTGGGCCACTGGACTTGCCGCAGCTCATGAGTGAACGCAGGGCAACCTACCGCGTACGGCAGATCGCCTGGTTCCCCTGGCGCATGCATGTCAACAGAGGGCCCAGCGCGCTTGTCGGATTGACGTCGCGCTTCTCTTCGGCGCTCGATGCGAGTTCGAGCGTCTTCTTGTTGTCGATCATGAAGAACTTGGCGCTGATCGCGACGAGCTTGTGGATCCGACGATGCGGTGGAGTCGCTGTCGAGGTGGATCCGGCGAGTCGGCGATCTTGGCCTTCGGGGTGGTGATTGCATGGTAGTTGCACCTCCACCCGTTTTGTCGCCACCGGCTTGCGCCCGACAACCCTGCCGCGGCGGCGATGCGCTCGGCCGCCATGGAGTGTCGCCGTTGGCGTAGCCAATGAGACTCTGAATGGTGGCCCTCCATTCGTCAATCTTGTCCAACGTCGGAGGGTAATCTAGGAGCAGTTGAGCTCGCGCCAAAGCTTCTGCTGGAGCGGTGGGTGGTAGTGGCGGACGGCGCGAGGAGCGGGACGTGCTCGGACTTCTAACTATGTTAGAAGAAGCAGTATCCCGTCCAGGCGACCGTGCCCCGCTCGCGCCAGCACGCTGGCGTGCATGCTGGTCTTGAGCGCCCCGAGATCCACCAGCTTGGTCTTGGCCTATCATGCGTATGGCGCTGCAAGTGCCATGACGCTGTTGGTCTTGCGCCTGCTGAGAGTGGCGCGGAACATGTACAGTCGCCGAGGTTTGTGCAGCCTTGTCCTTGGACCTGGCAGCATCATAAGCTTCATCGTCGACGTCCATTCTTCCGCTGGCGTCCATTTCACCATCCGTTTGCTCCAACGGTGGCGGAAGTGACATGGACGGAGCGGCTGCCGCTGAAGTCTTCTTCTTCGGTGGCATGTTGATGAAGGGAATGAAGATCTAGCTCGTGTGAACGCCGGATCAGGTTCACACAATCTCGACGCCCCCTACCTGGCGCGCCAAAGATGTCGGGGGAAACTGATCCATGAACACCTATGGGGCCGGCGGACCGAGCCCCTTTCGGTTCGGTGGGGGGCGGAGGTCACACGAAGAGCAGATCAAGGAGAAGCACACGAGCAGTTTACCCAGCTTCGGAGCTCTCCGGAGAGATAACACTCCTACTGCTTCTTGTTTGATTATCTTGTGTTCTTGAATGGCTCCAAGGGAACCACGGAGGATCTTGGCATTCGCCCGGCAAGCCTTGCCGCGGGGTGCTGCAACTGCCCGTGCACAAGTTCGGGGTACTAGGGTACCCCTATTCTAGTACACCGACAGGAGCCCCCGGGCCTGGGCCAGACATGGTGCCGAGCGCTGTTGGGCCAGGCCCAAGACAGGGCATGGGCACACGCGGACTGGGCCACGCCGAATCTCGCTCCGTATCCACCGCACTCTCCCCTAACGGCACGCGTTGAATGCGGCATCGTGGGAGAGATTGTGGGTGGTTCTTTATTCGGAAGGGCGAAACGTCCGCCCCGTCCCTCTTTATAAGCAGAGGAAACAGGGGCAGTTCGTTCCCCCTTGCTGGTTGCTACTACTCCATCTTCACGAACCTCCGCCGCTCGCCAAAGATGTCGGGGGAAACTGATCCATGAACACCTATGGGGCCGGCGGACCGAGCCCCTTTCGGTTCGGCGGGGGGCGGAGGTCACACGAGGAGCAGATCGAGGCGAAGCACATGAGCAGTTTACCCAGCTTCGGAGCTCTCTGGAGAGATAACACTCCTACTGCTGCTTGTTTGATTATCTTGTGTTCTTGAATGGCTCCAAGGGAACCACGGAGGATCTTGGCATTCGCCCGGCAAGCCTTGCCCCGGGGTGCTGCAACTGCCCGTGCACAAGTTCGGGGTACTAGGGTACCCCTATTCTAGTACACCGACAATATTCCAAACTTTAATGGACATTTTTTAAATTCCCTAATATGTTTTGAATATTGGATATTTTAAAAAAATCATGAACATTTTTTATTTCCTGAAAATTTATTTGAAATCGTGATAGTTTTTTATAATACGTGAACAATTTTTAGAAATCATGATCATTTTATGATTTTCCGAATGTTTTTTTAATTCACAAATAGTTTATAATTTTTCAAGATTTTTTTTGAAATATTGCTTTTCTGGAAATCACGAATAAATTTAAAGAAGAAAAAATCAAAACAAATATGAAATAGAAGATAGGGGTGTTGCAACCTTCAAATGGGCCTGCCCATTACCATGTGCCGGAGGAGTAGGCGGGCTTGCGAGAGAAAAAAGGAGAGATAAGAGGTGGGCAGGCTGGGGATCGAACCCTGGTTTCTGTAGTGGAGACGTGTGGCGCTGGCCACTGCGCTCAAGATATCTTCGTGTTATATTACAGGATCTCGGGATATATAAACCAGAACCAATAGTGCGATGTGTGAACCGTCTTTTGCCACTTACGGGTGGCATTGGTGGGTAATTTTGGCCAACTTCGAGGGTATTTTTTATGACATACGGACAAAAACCCAATTCTCTTTATTATTAGGTAAAGAATTAGTCCTAATATGATGGACATCCAAGATGGGTATAATAAAAACTTTCATATAAAGTGCATTGAATACTATGAGAAATTTGATTCTTTCTGATTGTTTTGAGATATGAAGATGGTGATATTAGAGTCATGCTAGTACAGTAGTTGTGAATTTGAGAGATACTTGTGTTAAAGTTTGAGATTCCCATAGCATGCACGTATGGGGAATCGTTATGTGATGAAGTTGGAGCATGATTTATTTATTGATTGTCTTCCTTATGAGTGGCGGTCGTGGCCGAGCGATGGTCTTTTCCTACCAATATATCCCCCTAGGAGCATGCACGTAGTACTTTGTTTCAATAACTAATAAACTTTTGCAATAAGTATGTGAGTTCTTTATGACTAATGTTGAGTCCATGGATTATACGCACTCTCATCCTTCGACCATTGCTAGCCTCTCGAGTACCGTGCAACTTTCGCCGGTGCCATACACCCACCATATACATTCCTCAAAACAGCCACCATACCTACCTATTATGGCATTTCCATAGCCATTCCGAGATATATTGCCATGCAACTTTCCACCGTTCCGTTTATTATGACACGCTCCATCATTGTCATATTGCCTTGCATGATCATGTAGTTGACATCGTATTTGTGGCAAAGCCACCATTCATAATTTTTCATACAGGTCACACTTGAATCATTACACAACCCGGTACACCGCTGGAGGCATTCACATAGAGTCATATTTTGTTCTAAGTATCGAGTTGTAATTCTTGAGTTGTAAGTAAATAAAAGTGTGATGATCTTTATTATTAGAGCATTGTCCCAGTGAGGAAAGGATGATGGAGACTATGATTCCCCCACAAATTGGGATGAGACTCCAGACTAAATAAAAAAAATAAGAGGCCATAAAAAAGAGGAAAAATGAGAGAAAAAGAGAGAAGGGGCAATGTACTATCCTTTTACCACACTTGTTCTTCAAAGTAGCACCATGATCTTCATGATAGAGAGTCTCCTATGTTGTCACTTTCATATACTAGTGGGAATTTTTCATTATAGAACTTGGCTTGTATATTCCAATGATGGGCTTACTCAAAATACCCTATGTCTTAGTGAGCAAGCAAGTTGGATGCATACCCACTTAGTTTCTTTTTGAGCTTTCATACACTTGTAGCTCTAGTGCATCTGTTGCATGGCAATCCCTACTCACTCACATTGATATCTATCGATGGGCATCTCCATAGCCCGTCTATACCCCTAGTTGATGTCAGACTATCTTCTCCTTTTTTGTCTTCTCCACAACCACCATTCTATTCCACCTATAGTGCTATGTCCATGGCTCACACTCATGTATTGCATGAAGATTGAAAATGTTTGAGAACATCAAAAGTATAAAACAATTGCTTGGCTTGTCATCGGGGTTGTGCATGATTAAATACTTCGTGTGATGAAGATAGAGCATAACCAAACTATATGATTTTGTAGGGACAACTTTCTTTGGCCATGCTATTTTGAGAAGACATGATTGCTTTGTTAGTATCCTTGAAGTATAATTATTCTTATGTCAATATTAAAATTTTGTCTTGAATCTTTTGGATCTGAACATTCATGCCACAATAAAGAAAATTACATTGATAAATATGCTAGGTAACATTCCACATCAAAAATTCTTTTTTTATCATTTACCTACTCGAGGACGAGCAGGAATTAAGCTTGGGGATGTTTGATACGTCTCCAATGTATCTATATTTTTTTATTGTTCCATGCTATTATATTATCTGTTTTGGATGTTTAATGGGCTTTAATATGCTCTTTTATATTATTTTTGGGACTAACCTATTAAACAGAGGCACAATGCCAGTTTCTGTTTTTTTTTACTATTTTAGAGTTTTGCGGAAAAGGAATACCAAATGTAGTCCAAATAGAATGAAACCTTCGCGACGATATTTCGTGGACCGAAAGCAAACCAGAAGACTTGGATTTGAAGTCAGAAATGCCACAAGGCGTCCACGAGGTAGGAGGGCACACCCAGGGGGGTAGGCGCGCCCCCCACCCTCGTGGGACCCTCGTAGCTCCACCAACGTACTTCTTTCGCCTATAGATACTCTTATACCCTAGAAACATTAGGGGGAGCCACGAAACCACTTTTCCACCGCCGCAAACTTCTGCACCCGCGAGATCCCATCTTGGGGCCTTTTCCGGCAATCTGTCAGAGGGGGAATCAACAATGGAGGGCTTCTACATCAACACCATTGCCTCTCGGATGAAGCGTGCGTAGTTTACCACAGACCTTCGGGTCCATAGTTATTAGCTAGATGGCTTATTCTCTCTTTGATTCTCAATACAAAGTTCTCCTCGATGTTCTTGGAGATCTATAAGATGTAATACTCTTTTGCGGAGTGTTTGCCGAGATCCAATGAATTGTGGATTTATGAACAAGATTATGTATGAATATTATTTGGTTCTTCTTTGAATTCTTATATGCATGATCTGTTATCTTTGCAAGTCTCTTCGAATTATCAGTTTAGTTTGGCCTACTAGATTGATCTTTCTTGCAATGGGAGAAGTGCTTAGATTTGGGTTCAATCTTGCGGTGTCCTTTCCCAGTGACAGTAGGGGCAGCAAGGCACGTATTGTATTGTTGCCATCGAGGATAAAAAGATGGGGTTTATATCATATTGCTTGAGTTTATCCTTCTACATCATGTCATCTTGCTTAATGCGTTACTCCGTTCTTATGAACTTAACACTCTAGATGCATGATGGATAGCAGTTGATGTGTGGAGTAATAGTAGTAGATGCATAATCTTTTGGTCTAATCGGCATGGATGTGATGCCTATGTTCATGATCATTGCCTTAGATGTCTTCATAATTATGCGCTTTTCTATCAATTATCGGGCAGTAATTTGTTCACCCACCGTAGTACATGCTATCTGGAGAGAAGACACTAGTGAAACCTATGGCCTCCAGGTCTCTTTTCCATTATATTGCATCTCTTTAAATCTCATTTACTATTTTGCAATCTTTACTTTCCAATCCATACAACAAAAATACCAAAAATATTTACTTTACTATCTCTATCAGATCTCACTTTTGCAAGTGACTGTGAAGGGATTGACAACCCCTTTATTGCGTTGGTTGCAAGGTTCTTGATTGTTTGTGCAGGTACTAGGTGACTTGTGTGTTGTCTCATACTGGATTCATACCTCGGTTCTCAAAACTGAGGGAATACTAATGCTACTTTGCTGCATCACCCTTTCCTCTTCAAGGGAAAAACCAACGCAACCTCAAAGGTAGCATCGCCCGTCTGAAAGTTGCAATATCTCGGGTCGACAAGGAGCTCTGGCCATAGGTTGTTCTTCCGAATGACCATGAGTCACTGATGACTCGACTAAACGGCATCCCTGACCAAGTACAGGTGTGGAAGAAGTCAGTTGCACGCTGTGGTGCTCATGTCGCTTTATCACTCGTCCGCTTTCACTATAGGGATGTCAAGGAGGAAAGACTGAAGTCTCTGCATGTGGCCAACACCAAGAAGCACCAATTCCAGTCCTTCATGGAGACCTTAATCAACTTGGCCACTCGCATTGCAGATGGTATTGACTTGGACGCGTTTTTTGAGCCAGCTAGTCCTCCTCCCAACGAATTAAAAACTTGATAACATGACTTTATTTGCCTCGGAATGCCGAGTGATTTTGTAACTGAAATTGCGTTAAGTCGACTAGAGGGGGGGTGAATAGGCGATTTTTACAAATTCATCACTGAGGAATTTCAAGGTGAGGAAACTCCTAAGTCACGAACAACTAGCAGCGGAATAAGTACTCAAGTGTAAGCATAACAGAGTAACAGCATAGTCATCATGATGATATGAAAAACAAACACAGAGCACAAGTAGCGTAAACACAGGATAAGCAAGCTGAAGACAGTGTGACTAAAAAAATTTGATTGAGGAAATAGAGAAAGTCTTCAGTCAAAGTCTTCAAATAGTAATGATCAGATTCATCAACACATGAATGAGGAAATGAAAGGGTTGAAGATAATGATTTGGTAGACCAGTTCCAACTGCTGTGACAGTTGTACGTCTGGGTGGAGTGGCTGAGTATTTAAACTCGAGGACACGCAGTCCTGGAAATACAGTCCTCACCGTATTCTCCTTGAGCTAAGGTCACACGGACCTTGCCCAACACTCGTGGTAAGTCTTCACAGATGACTTCCAAACCTTCACAGACTTTCTTACTCGGTGATCCACAATGCCTCTTCGATGCTCAGAGCATGACGCCTAACCGTCTGGAGGATACACAGTCCTCAAAGGTAACAAGCGTCGGTTCCACACGTAAACAATCTCTTCAGTGATGCTCAATCACTTTGGGTTTGTAGGTGTTTGGGTTTGGGTTTTGGGTTTTCCTCACTTGATGATTTTAGCTCAAAGTCCTCGGAGGATGGGATGCTCTTAATTGACAAGTGTCATTTTCTCTTGGAGCAGCCAACCAGCTAGTGGCTGTAGGGGGCGGCTATTTATAGCCTAGGGAGCAGCCCGACATGATAAGACATAAGTGCCCTTCAATGATATGAGTGTTAGGTGGTAGGATATTTTGGACAGCTGGCACATGGCATAGCAATGGTCGGATTTGAGGTTCGAATTCCTCAGGGCTATCATGTTCCTCACTGTGTAGGCAATCCGCACTGGCAAATTCCTAACTCCTCTGTCAGAACAAATTCCTCCGAGAACAGAAGATCTTCGTCTCTGTCACTGAAGAAATTGGCTGAACTGATATGTGATTTTCAATGGCTTCACTCGAAAGGATTGGGTAGGTGTAGGATTTTGAGATGAGCATCACTTGGAAATCAGTTTCCTTAGTATTACCTCGACCCCCTTTAAAAGTACGGTGTTTCATATGACTCAAGAAAGATAAAATGAAACTACGAAAACAAAAAATCTTCATGCTTCATAATCCTCGCATGAATATCCAAGTCTTCAAGGTCACACCAATTCTTCACTTTCAAAGTCTTTAGGAGAACCGAAGTCTTTAGCTGAAGACAGTCATTTTTAGGGGTTGACTTTCACTTTAATATCAAACTACTCATCGACTTATAGAGCCTGTGTACACTCACAAACATATTAATCCCTTAACCTATAAATCTTCAATACACCAAATTCACTAAGGGGCACTACATGCACTTACAGTAACCGTAAAAACTCTTTCGAGCCTGATTCTCGAATACTTTTGCTTGTGACGTTGAACTTTGTTGGATTTATCCGAACTTGTTGTTTTATTTGAACGTAGTTGCTTCATTTCCACTGTTCTTTGGATTTTCTTGGTTCGAGTGAATCTGGGATCACAACTATTTCTCCGAGTGAGAGGGTTGCTCTTCACTTGGAGTCTACATTGTACTTGTGGTGCAACTCAGAGTGCGTTTAGACATTGTACTTGTGATGCAGCTCAGAGTGCATCCAGACATTGTACTTGTGGCGCAGCTCAGAGCGCATCCAGATGTTGTACTTGTGGCGCAGCTCGGAGTGCACCTTGGAGTGTTTTTAACTTAGGCGAGTAAGGGGTCGCATCTAAGCCCCTGAGTGAGAGGATTGCTCTTCACTCAGAGTGTTTTTAAACAAGGCGAGTACGGGGTTGTAGCTAAGCATCCGAGTGAGAGGATTTCTCTTCACTCGGAGTGTTTTTGAACATAGGCGAGTAAGGGGTCGCAGCTAAGCCGCCGAGTGAGAGGATTGCTCTTCACTCGGAGCATTTTTAACTTATCCGAGTATGGGGTCACAGCTAAGCCTCCGAGTGAGAGGATTGCTCTTCACTCGGAGTGTTTTTAACTTAAGCGAGTACGGGGTCGCGGCTAAGCCCTCGAGTCAGAGGATTACTCTTCACTCAGAGTGTTTCTAGCTTAGGAGAGTAAGGGGTCGCAGGTAAGCCCCCGAGTGAGAGGATTGCTCTTCACTCCGAGTGTTTTTAACTTAGGCGAGTATGGGGTTGTAGCTAAGCCCCCGAGTGAGAGGATTGCTCTTCACGTAGAGTGTTTTTAACTTAGGCAAGTACGGGGCCGCAGCTAAGCCTCCGAATGAGAGGATTGTTCTTCACCCGGAGTGTTGTTAACTTAGGCGAGTACGGGCTCGCAGCTAATCCCCCGAGTGAGAGGATTGCTCTTCACTCGG
>NC_041385.1:319900429-320142485 GCF_002162155.2 Triticum dicoccoides | reverse complement strand
AGGAGAATCGGGTGCACGGCTAAGCCCTCGAGTGAGGGGATTTCTCTTCACTCGAAGTGTTTTTAACTTAGGAGAGTATGGGGTCGCAACTAAGCCTCTGAGTGAGACTACTCTTCACTCGGAGCGTGTTTAACTTAGGTGAGTACGGGGTCGCAACTAAGCCCTTTAGTGAGAAGATTTCTCTTCACTCGGAGTGTCTTTAACTTAGGCGAGTACGATGTCGCAGCTAAGCCCCTGAGTGAGAGGGTTGCTCTTCACTCGGATTGTTTTTAAGTTAGGCGAGTACGGGGTCGCAGCTAGGCCTCCCACTGAGAGGATATCTCTTCACTCAGAGTGTTTTTTGAACTTAGGAGAATCGGGTTCGCGATGAGCCCCCGAGTGAGAGGATTGCTCTTCACTCGGAGTGTTTTTGAAACTTAGGCAAATCGGGTTCATGGCTAAGCCACCTACTTGGGGATTTGAACAAAATTATATGCGAAAAAATCATTTATGACTGCGGAAATCATGTCTTTGATAAACAATCTGAAATGTACTTCTTATTACATCTCGATGATCTGAGTGCTTTAGGTATAAAAGCGTCGTAGCAGATCTGCGTTCCAGGAGGGCGGCTTGTCCTTCTTCTTGGCAATGTTGTAGAGGTCATGAGCTCCATTGTGAAGCACCTTAGAGACGATGAAGGGGCCTTCCTAGGGAGGGGAGAGCTTGTGCGGCCGTTGCTGATACACTCGGAGCACATGGTCTCCTTCCTGAAATGCACGATCCCCAACGTTTCGCGCGTGGAACCGATGAAGATCTTGTTGATAGATGGTTGACCGGATCAAAGCCATCTCTTTCTCCTCTTCTAGAAGATCAACATCGTCTTGACGTGCTTGCTTAGCTTCAGCTTCTCAGAAGATTTCCACTGCGGGTGCACTGTGGAGCAAGTCGCTTGGAAGCACTACTTCGGCTCCATATACCATGAAGAAAGGAGTTCGACCAGTCGACCGGTGGGAGTTGTCCTCAAAAACAACAAAACAGTAGGCAACTCAGTAACCCAAGTGCCTGTTGCATGTTTGAGGTCGCGCATCAATCGGGGTTTCAGATCTTGTAGGATCAAACCATTTGCTCTTTCGGCTAGCCCATTCGACTGCGGGTGCGCAATGGATGCGTAGTCGACACAAGTGCCTTGGGAAGCACAGAAAGCTCTGAATTCATCGGAATCATAGTTTGAACCATTATGTGTGATGATGCTGTGCGGAACTCCATATCTGAATATTAACTCTCTAATGAAAGTGATGGATGTGCTTGAGTCGAGGTTCTTGATGGGTTTGGCCTCAATCCACTTAGTGAACTTGTCGACTGCCATGAGCAGATGGGTGAAGCCGCTTCTGCCAGTCCTCAAGGGCCCAACCAGGTCGAGTCCCCAAACAGAAAATGGCCAGATGAGTGGAATAGTTTTCAAGGCCGACGTAGGCATGTGGGACATGTTCGAGTAAAACTGGCAACCTTCACACTTCTCAACTATCTCTTTATCCATTTCGTTTCCCACGGCCAGTAGAATCCCGCTTGGTATGCTTTGGCCACCCATGGTCCGTGAGTATGCATGGTGACCACAGGTCCCCGAGTGGATCTCATTTAGCTAGGATCAGTCGACTCTCTTCTGGAGTGATGCACCGCTGAGGAACACCAGTTACACTTTCTCTAAAAAGCTGATCGCTATGACTGTGAAGGCTTTGGATCTACGCACGATCTGACGAGCCTCATCCTCATCTTCTGGGAGCTTTCTCCTGAGAAGATATGCAATATATGGCACTGTCTAGTCAGGGATGATTACCAAAACCTCCATAATTAGGTCGACCACTCCTGGAACTTCAACTTCAGTCGGGTTAGAGTGCAGGAAATATGCCCTAGAGGCAATAATAAAGTTGTTATTTATATTTCCTTATATCATGATAAATGTTTATTATTCATGCTAGAATTGTATTAACCGGAAACTTAGTACATGTGTGAATACATAGACAAACAAAGTGTCACTAGTATACCTCTACTTGACTAGCTCGTTGAATCAAAGATGGTTAAGCTTCCTAGCCATAGACATGAGTTGTCATTTGATTAATGGGATCACATCATTAGAGAATGATGTGATTGACTTGACCCATTCTGTTAGCTTAGCACTTGATCATTTAGTATGTTGTTATTGCTTTCTTCATGAATTATACTTTTTCCTATGACTAGGAGATTATGCAACTCCCGAATACCGGAGGAACACTTTGTGTGCTACCAAACGTCACAACGTAACTGGGTGATTATAAAGGTGCTCTACTGGTGTCTCCAATGGTGTTTGTTGAGTTGGCATAGATCGAGATTAGGATTTGTCACTCCCATTGTCGGATAGGTATATTTGGGCCCTCTCGGTAATGCACATCAACATAAGCCTTGAAAGCAATGTGACTAATGAGTTAGTTACGGGATGATGCATGACAGAACGAGTAAAGAGACTTGCCGGTAACGATATTGAACTAGGTATTAAGATACCGACGATCGAATCTCGGGCAAGTAACATACCGATGACAAAGGGAACAACGTATGTTGTTATGCGGTTTTGACCGATAACGATCTTCGTAGAATATGTAGGAGCCAATATGAGCATCCAGGTTCCGCTATTGGTTATTGACCAGAGACGTGTCTCGGTCATATCTACATAGTTCTCGAACCCATAGGGTCCGCACGCTTAATGTTCGGTGATGATCGGTATTATGAGTTATGTGTTTTGATGTACCGAAAGTAGTTCAGAGTTCCGGATATGATCACGGACATGACAAGGAGTCTCGAAATGGTCGAGACATAAATATCGATATATTGGATAACTATGTTTGGCCTATTGGGGGTTACCGGAACCCCCCGGGGAGTGTAATGGGCCTATTGGGCCTTAGTGGAGAAGAGGAGGGGCGGCCAAGGCAGGGCCGCCCGCCCCCTCCTCCTCTAGTCCGAATTGGACAAGGAGGGAGGGGGGGGCGGCGCCCCCCTTTCCTTCCCCCCTCTCTCCTCCTTCCCCTTCTCCTACTCCTACTAGGAAAGGAGGAGTCCTACTCCCGGTGGGAGTAGGACTCCTCCCTTAGCACGCCCTCCTCCTGGCCGGCCGCCTCCCCCCTAGCTCCTTTATATACGGGGGTGGGGGGCATCCTAATACACACAAGTTGTTCATTGATCTTTAGCCGTGTGCGGTGCCCCCCTCCACCATAATCCACCTCGGTCATATCGTAGTGGTGCTCAGGCGAAACCCTGCATCGGTAGCTTCATCAACACCGTCATCACGCCGTCGTGCTGACCGAACTCTCCCTTGAACCTCTACTGGATCGTGAGTTCATGGGACATCACCGAGCTCAATGTGTGCAGATCGCGGAGGTGTTGTATGTTCGGTACTTAGATCGGTCGATCGTGAAGATGTACGACTACATCAACCGCGTTATCATAACGCTCCGCTTACGGTCTACGAGGGTACGTGGACGACACTCTCCCCTCTCGTTACTATGCATCACCATGATCTTGCGTGTGCGTAGGAATTTTTTTGAAATTACTATGTTGCCCAACATTGGCATCCGAGCCAGGTTTATGCGTAGATGTTATATGCACGAGTAGAACACAAGTGAGTTGTGGGTGATACAAGTCATACTGCTTACCAGCATGTTATACTTTGATTCGGCGGTATTGTTGGATGAAGCAGCCGGGACCGACATTACGCATACGCTTACGGGACACTGGTTCTACCGATGTGGTTTGCACATAGGTGGCTGGCGGGTGTCAGTTTCTCCAACTTTAGTTACATCGAGTGTGGCTACGCCCGGTCCTTGTTGAAGGTTAAAACATCACTAACGTGATGAAACATCATTGTGGTTTTGATGCGTAGGTAAGAACGGTTCTTGCTCAGCCCGTAGCAGCCACGTAAAACTTGCAACAACAAAGTAGAGGACATCTAACTTGTTTTTGAAGGGCATGTTGTGATGTGATATGGTCAAGACATGATGCTAAATTTTATTGTATGAGATGATCATGTTTTGTAACAGAGTTATCAGCAACTGACAGGAGCCATATGGTTGTCGCTTTATTGAATGCAATGCAATCGCCCTGTAATTGCTTTACTTTGTCACTAAGCGGTAGCGATAGTCGTAGAAGCAATAGTTGGCGAGGCAACAACGATGCTACGATGGAGATCAAGGTGTGCCGCTGGTGACGATGGTGATTATGACGGTGCTTTGGAGATGGAGATCAAAGGCACAAGATGATGATGACCATATCATATCACTTATATTGATTGCATGTGATGTTTATCTTTTATGCATCTTATTTTTCTTTGATTGTCGGTAGCATTATAAGATGATCTCTGACTAAATTTCAAGGTATAGGTGTTCTCCCTGAGTATGCACCGTTGCCAAAGTTCATCATGTCCAGACACCATGTGATGATCGGGTGTGATAAGCTCTATACATACAACGGGTGCAAGCCAGTTTTGCACGCGCAGAAATACTCGGGTTAACCTTGATGAGCCTAGCATCTGCAGATATGGCCTCGGAACAATGAGACTGAAAGGTCGACCGTGAATCATATAGTATATATGATCAACATAGTGATGTTCACCATTGGAAACTACTCCATTTCACATGAAGATCGGAACTGGTTCAGTTGATTTGGATCACGTGATCACTTAGATGATTAGAGGGTTGTCTGTCTAAGTGGGAGTTCTTAAGTAATTTGATTAATTGAACTTTAATTTATCATGAACTTAGCACCTGATAGTATTTCACTTGTCTATGTTGTTGTAGATAGATGGACCGTGCTGTTGTTCCGTTGAATTTTATTGCGTTCCTTTAGAAACCTAAGTTGAAAGATGATGGTAACAATTACACGGACTGGGTCTGTAACTTGAGGATTATCCTCATTACTGCACAGAAGAATTACGTCCTGGAAGCACCGCTAGGTGCAAGACCCACTGCAGGAGCAACGCCGGACGTTGTGAACGTCTGGCAGAGCAAAGTTGATGACTACTCGATAGTTTAGTGTGCCATGCTTTACGGCATAGAACCGGGACTTCAACGATGTTTTGAACGTCATGGAGCATATGAGATGTTTCAGGAGTTGAAGTTAATATTTCAAGCAAATTCCCGGATTGAGATATATGAAGTCTCCAATAAGTTCTATAGCTGCATGATGGAGGAGAATAGTTCTGTTAGTGAACATATACTCAAAATGTCTGGGTATAATAATCACTTGATTCAACTGGCAGTTAATCTTCCTGATGATAGTGTCATTGACAGAATTCTTCAATCACTGCCACCAAGCTACAAGAGCTTCGTGATGAACTATAATATGCAAGGGATGGAAAAGACAATTCCTGAGCTCTTCGCGATGCTAAAGGCTGCGGAGGTAGAAATCAAGAAGGAGCATCAAGTGTTCATGGTCAACAAGACCACCAGTTTCAAGAAAAAGGGTAAATGGAAGAAGAAGGGAAACTTCAAGAAGAACAGCAAACAAGTTGCTGCTCAAGAGAAGAAACCCAAGTCTAGACCTAAGCCTGAGACTGAGTGCTTCTACTGCAAAGGGACTCGTCACTAGAAGCGGAACTGCCCCAAGTATTTGGCGGATAAGAAGGATGACAAGGTGAACAAAGGTATATGTGATATACATGTTATTGATGTGTACCTTACTAAAGCTCGCAGTAGCACCTGGGTATTTGATACTGGTTCTGTTGCTAACATTTGCAACTCGAAATAGGGACTACGATGAACCGAAGATTGGCTAAGGACAAGGTGACGATGTGCGTGGGAAATGGTTCCAAAGTCGATGTGATCGCGGTCGGCACACTACCTCTAAATCTACCTTCGGGATTAGTTTTAGACCTCAATAATTGTTATTTGGTGCCAGTGTTAAGCATGAACATTATATCTGGATCTTGCTTGATGTGAGACGGTTATTCATTTAAATCTGAGAATAATGGTTGTTCTATTTATATGAGTAATATCTTTTATGGTCATGCACCCTTGAAGAGTGGCCTATTTTTGTTGAATGTCGATTGTAGTGATACACATATTCATAATGTTGAAACCAAAGGATGCAGAGTTGATAATGATAGTGCAACTTATTTGTGGCACTGCCGTTTAGGTGATATTGGTGTAAAGCGCATGAAGAAACTCCATACTGATGGA
This sequence comes from Triticum dicoccoides, assembly GCF_002162155.2. Lineage (NCBI taxonomy): Eukaryota > Viridiplantae > Streptophyta > Magnoliopsida > Poales > Poaceae > Triticum > Triticum dicoccoides. Next base: position 320,136,306 of record NC_041385.1, on the reverse strand, counting down.
CTTTTGGAATCACTTGATTATGAATCACTTGGTACTTGCGAACCATGCCTCATGGGCAAGATGACTAAAACGCCATTCTCCGGAACAATGGAGCAAGCAAAAGATTTGTTGGAAATCATACATACTGATGTATTTGGTCCGATGAATATTGAGGCTCGCGGCGGGTATCGTTATTTTCTCACCTTCATAGATGATTTGAGCAGATGTGGGTATATCTACTTAATAAAACATAAGTCTGAAACATTTGAAAAGTTCAAAGAATTTCAGAGTAAAGTGGAAAATCATCATAACAAGAAAATAAAGTTTCTAGATTTGATTGTGAACGTGAATATTTGAGTTACGAGTTTGGTCTTCATTTGAAACAGTGCAAAATAGTTTTGCAATTCACGCCACCCGGAACACCACAATGTAATGGTGTGTCCGAACATTGTAATCGTACTTTACTAGATATGGTGCAATCTATGATGTCTCTTACTGATTTACCGCTATCATTTTGGGGCTAGGCGTTAGAGACGGCTGCATTCACGTTAAATAGGGCACCATCGAAATCCGTTGAGATGATGCCTTATGAACTGTGGTTTGGCAAGAAACCAAAGTTGTGGTTTCTTAAAGTTTGGGGCTGTGATGCTTATGCGAAAAAGCTTCAACTTGATAAGCTCGAACCCAAATGGGAGAAATGTGTCTTCATAGGATACCCAAAGGAGACTATTGGGTACACCTTCTATCACAGATCCGAACGAAAAACATTCGTTGCTAAGAATGGATCCTTTCTAGAGAAGGAGTTTCTCTCGAAAGAACTGAGTGGGAGGAAAGTAGAACTTGATGAGGTAAATGTACCTGCTCCCTTATTGGAAAGTAGTTCATCACAGAAACCGGTTCCTGTGACGCCTATACCAATTAGTGAGGAAGCTAATGATATTGATCAGGAAACTTTAGATCAAGTTGCTACTGAACCTCGTAGGTCAAACAGAATAAGATCCGCACCAGAGTGGTACGGTAATCCTATTTTTGAGGTCATGTTACTTGACCATGGCGAACCTACGAACTATGAGGACGCGATGATGAGCCCAGATTCCGCAAAAAGGCTTGAGGCCATGAAATCTGAGATGGGATCCATGTATGAGAACAAAGTGTGGACTTTGGTTGACTTGCCCGATGATCGGCAAGCCATCGAGAATAAATGGATCTTCAAGAAGAAGACTGACGCTGACGGTAATGTTACTCTCTACAAAGCTTGACTTGTTGTGAAAGGATTTCGACAAGTTCAAGGAGTTGACTACATTGAGACTTTCTCACCCGTAGCGATGCTTAAGTCTGTCTGAATCATGTTAGCAATTGCTGCATTATGATTATGAAATTTGGAAAATGGATGTCAAAGCTGCATTCCTGAATGGATTTCTGGAAGAAGAGTTGTATATGATGCAATCGGAAGGTTTTGTCGATCCAAAAGGTGCTAACAAAGTGTGCAAGCTCCAACAATCCATTTATGGACTGGTGCAAGCCTCTCGGAGTTGGAATAAACGTTTTGATAGTGTGATCAAAGCATATGGTTTTATATAGACTTTTGGAGAAGCCTATATTTACAAGAAAGTGAGTGGGAGCTCTGTAGCATTTCTAATACTATATGTAGATGACATATTATTGAGTGGAAATGATATAAAATTTCTGGATTTCTGGATAGCATAAAGATACTTGAATAAGAGTTTTTCAATGAAAGACCTCGGTGAAGATGCTTACATATTGGGCATCAAGATCTATAGAGATAGATCAAGACACTTAATTGGACTTTCACAAAGCACATACCTTGATAAAGTTTTGAAAAAGTTCAAAATGGATCAAGCAAAGAAAGGGTTCTTGCCTGTGTTACAAGGTGTGAAGTTGAGTCAGAATCAATGCCCGACCACTGGAGAAGATAGAGAGAAAATGAAAAATGCTCCCTATGCTTCAAACATAGGCTCTATCATGTATGCAATGTTGTGTACCAGACCTGACGTGTGCCTTGCTATTAGTTTAGGAGGGAGATACCAAAGTAATCGAGGAGTGGATCACTGGGCAGCGGTCAAGAACATCCTGAAATACCTGAAGAGGACTAAAGATATGTTTCTCGTTTACGGAGGTGACAAAGAGCTTGTCGTAAATGGTTACGTCAATGCAAGCTTTGACACTGATCCGGACGATTCTAAATAGCAAATCGGATACGTGTTTATATTGAACGGTGGAGCTATCAGTTGGTGCAATTCGAAACAAAGCATCGTGGCGGGATCTACGTGTGAAGCGGAGTACATAGCTGCTTTAGAAGCAGCAAATAAAGGAGTCCGGATGAAGGAGTTCATATCCGATCTAGGGGTCATACCTAGTGCATCGGGTCCAACGAAAATCTTTAGTGACAATACTGGTGCATTTTCCTTGGCAAAGGAATCGAGATTTCACAAGAGAACCAAGCACATCAAGAGACGCTGCAATACCATCTGTGACCAAGTCCAGGTGGGAGACATAGAGATTTGCAAGATACATACGGATCTGAATGATCCAGACCCGTTGACTAAGCCTCTCTCACGAGCAAAACATGATCAACCCAAGACTCCATGGGTGTTAGAATCATTACTGTGTAATCTAGATTATTGACTCCAGTGCAAGTGGGAGACTGAAGGAAATATGCCCTAGAGGCAATAATAAAGTTGTTATTTATATTTCCTTATATCATGATAAATATTTATTATTCATGCTAGAATTGTATTAACCGGAAACTTAGTACATGTGTGAATACATAGACAAACAGAGTGTCACTAGTATGCCTCTACTTTACTAGCTTGTTAAATCAAAGATGGTTAAGTTTCCTAGCCATAGACATGAGTTGTCATTTGATTAACGGGATCACATCATTAGAGAATGATGTGATTGACTTGACCCATTCCGTTAGCTTAACACTTGATTGTTTAGTATGTTGCTATTGCTTTCTTCATGACTTATACATGTTCCTATGACTATGAGATTATGCAACTCCCGAATACCGGAGGAACACTTTGTGTGCAACCAAACGTCACAACGTAACTTGGGTGATTATAAAGGTGTTCTACAGGTGTCTCCGATGGTGTTTGTTGAGTTGGCATAGATTGAGATTAGGATTTGTCACTCCGATTGTCGGATAGGTATCTCTGGGCCCTCTCGGTAATACACATCACTATAAGCCCTGCAAGCAATTTGACTAATGAGTTAGTTACGGGATGATGCATTACAGAACGAGTAAAGAGACTTGCCGGTAACGAGATTGAACTAGGTATTGAGATACCGACGATTGAATCTCGGGCAAGTAACATACCGATGACAAAGGGAAATACGTATTTTGTTATGCGGTTTGACCGATAAAGATCTTCGTAGAATATGTAGGAGCCAATATGAGCATCCAGGTTACGCTATTGGTTATTGACTGGAGACGTGTCTCGGTCATGTCTACATAGTTATCGAACCCGTAGGGTCCGCACGCTTAACGTTCGTGACGGTCGGTATTATGAGTTTATGTGTTTTGATGTACCTAAGGTAGTTCGGAGTTCCGGATATGATCACGGAAATGACGAGGAGTCTCAAAATGGTCGAGACATAAAGATCGATATATTGGATGACTATGTTTGAACTTTGAAAGTGTTCCGGGCAAGTTCAGACATATACTGGAGTACCGCGGGGTTACCGGAACCCCCCGGGGAGTGTAATGGGCCTATTGGGCCTTAGTGGAGAAGAGGAGGGGCGGCCAAGGCAGGGCCACACGCCCCCTCCACCTCTAGTACGAGTTGGACAAGGAGGGGGGGGGGCGGCGCCTCCCTTTCCTTCCCCCTCTCTCCTCCTCCCCCCTTCTCCTACTCCTACTAGGAAAGGAGGAGTCCTACTCCTGGTGGGAGTAGGACTCCCCCCTTGGCGCGCCCTCCTCCTGGCCAGCCGCCTCCCCCCTAGATCCTTTATATGTGGGGGGGGGCACCCCAATACACACAAGTTGATCATTGATCTTTAGCCGTGTGCGGTGCCCACCTCCACAGTAATCCACCTCGGTCATATCATAGCGGTGTTTAGGTGAAGCCCCGTGTCGGAAGCTTCATCAACACCGTCATCATGTCGTCATGCTGACGGAACTCTCCCTCAAAGCTCTACTGGATCGTGAGTTCGTAGGAAGTCACCGAGCTGAACGTGTGCAGATCGCATAGGTGTCGTATGTTCGGTACTCGAATCATTCGATTGTGAAGACGCACGACTACATCAACCGCGTTTTCATAACGCTTCCGCTTACGGTCTACGAGGGTATGTGGACGACACTCTCCCCTCTTATTGCTATGCATCACCATGATCTTGCGTGTGCATAGGAATTTTTTTGAAATTACTACGTTCCCAAACATGGTGGAACTTATCGGTTGTGGGGGCTCCTCTGTACAGGGATCTTCTTGAACTAATGGGGTGTGGAGATGCACCAAGAACACATTACTGTGAATACACTTCTGAGTGGAACTTATTTTTGCCAGATCATCAGGAGCCTAATTCTTGAGTCGGGGTATGTGGTGGAGCTCCAACCCTTCAAACTTCTTTTCTAACTTTCTCACTTCATTGTAGTATCCCGTCATGGCAGGGCTCCTGATATCCCACTCCTTCATCACTTGATTATCTACCAAATCTGAGCCGCCATAAACCATCAGGCGATGGACGCCAAGTGAGATGGTGATACGCAATCCATATAAAAGCGCTTCATATTCCGCTTCATTATTAGAGGAATCAAAGTGAATATCGAGAATGTAATTGAGTTTATCGCCTCTTGGAGACACCAGGACCACTCCAGCTCCGGAACCACGCAACATCTTAGATCCGTCGAAGGACGTGGTCCAATGCTCCGAGTGAACTGGAGTCGGTTGCTATTGCTCAATCCACTCGGCCACGAAATCTGCAATTTCCCGAGACTTAATTACCTTCTTCGCTTTGAATTTGATATCGAGAGGAAGAGTTCAATTGCCCACACTTTGCCACTCGACCAGTTGCGTCTCGATTATTCAAAATCTCTGACAATGGAGCTTCACTGACGACTAAAACCGAGTGATCTGCGAAGTAATGTGCAACTTTCTTCGTGGTCAGATAGATTCCATAGACAAGCTTCTGGTAATGCGGATACCTTTGCTTCGACGAAGTCAAAACTTTAGAAATGTAATACACAGGGCGTTGAACTATATAGGCTTTGCCTTCTTCCTCCCGCTGGACTATGAGCAATATTCTGACAACCTCTCTAGTGGCTGCAATATATAACAACAGAGGCTCTTTGCTGACTAGAGCAGCAGGCACTGGCTGGGTGGAAAGCAGGGGTTTGAGCTCTACAAACGCCGCTTCAGCTTTCGGAGTCCACTCAAATGTATCACACATTTTCATCAGTCGGTAAAGAGGAAATGCCTTTTCACCGAGGCAAGAAATGAATCGACTTAGTGCAGCCAGTCAACCCGTAAGCTTCTGAACATCATGCACACGCACAGGGCATTTCATTCGGATGATAGCTCCAATCTTTTCTGGGTTTGCATCGATTCCTCGTTCGGAAACAAGAAAACCAAGCAACTTCCCTCTTGGGACTCTAAATATGCTCTTGGATGGATTAAGCTTGATGTCATATCTTCTTAGGTTGGCAAAGGTTTCAGCGAGATCAGTCAGCAGGTTGGAACTCTTGCGTGACTTGACCATGATATCATCCATGTATGCTTACACGTTCTAACTGATTTGAGTAAGTAGGAACTTCTCTATCATGTGCATGAACGTGGCTCCAGCATTCTTCACACCAAAAGGCATGGTAACATAGCAAAAACATCCGAATGGGGTGATGAAGGCTGTTTTTATTTCATCAGGTCCATACAGACGGATCTGATGGTACCCGGAATATGCATCCAAGAAGGATAAATGCTCACACCCCACCGTCGAGTCAACGATCTAATCGATGCGGGGGAGAGGAAAATGATCTTTCGGGCAGGCCCAATTGATAATACACATACGAAGCTAATCATATTTCTTAGGGACCATGAAGACGTTGGCGAGCCACACCGAGTGGTCAATCTCGCAGATGAACTCAGCTACCAAGAGCGGAGCTACCTCCTTGCCAATCGCCTTTCTCTTTTCTACCGCGGACTGTCGGAGATGCTCTTTCACTTGTTTTGTGTTTGGGTCGACTCGCAAATGGTGCTCAGCCAGCCCCCTGGGTACACCCGGCATGTCAGAAGGTTTCCATGCAAAGATGTCCAAGTTCTCATGGAGAGATTGGAAGAGGGCGGCTTCCTATTTGCTGTCGAGTGTCATTGATATGTGAGTCAAGGCTGCATTGGGGTCTTCCGGTGGATATGAAGAGGTTTGGTTTCTTCCACTGACTGAAAGGCAGACTCTGAAGCAGGCTTCTTGGACCGCAGCAAATCACTTGGATCTGTAGTTCTCTGGTATTCCTGCATCTCCACAACTTCCATCTGCTCATCCGCAATCTTGCATCCCTTCTGAAGGCAATCTTCTTCTCTCTGTCTGTTTCATGTGACTATGATCACACCTCTGGGACCGGGCATCTTCAACTTGAGATATACATAATATGGTCAAGCCATGAAACAAGCATATGCGTGCCTGCCAGAATGGCATGGTAAGCACTATGGAAATCACTACCTCAAATGTCAACTTTTCCTTGCGGTCATTCTTGGAATCACCGAAAACCACATCAAGAGTAATCTGCCCGAGTGACTTTGCCTTTCTTCCAAGAATGACGCCGTGGAACTGCATGTTGCTCTCACTAAGTTTGGACATTGGGATGCCCATCCCTTCAAGGGTCTCAGCATAAAAAATGTTCAGCCCACTTCCGCCATCCATAAGGACTTTAGTTAGTCGGGTGCCCCCAACGACTGGGTCGACCACCAGCGCTTGCCTCCTGGGAGTAGCAACTTGTGTTGAGTGATCTAATTGGTTGAATGTAATGGGAGTCTTCGACCACTTCAAGTATGTCGTAGTTGCCGGATCAACCATATTCACTTGCCTGTTAATGACTTTTAGTCGACTTTTGCTTTCTACGTCAGCAAAAATCATGAAGGTAGCATTGACCTTAGGGTAACCATCATCTTCCTCTTTTGCATCCTCTTTATCAGATTCTTTCTCACTGGACTGATTGTCTCAAAAATCTGAATCAGAAGTCGGCACTGCCGAGTGGTGTGCTTAGGGTAAATCAAGTTACCCTCTTCGTCTTTCTTAGTGTGAATGTAACACGGTAGGTCCAGAACGTCCTGGCTCGACTGATCCTTCACCTTATTGGGTGTCCACTGTGGTTTGTGTTTTCCTTTGAACTTCCCTTCTCCTACATTCAGGACTGCAGTCTCAGCAGGACCTATAGGTTCAGCTTTACGTTTTTGCTTCCCACTGGAATTTCCAGCCCCAGACTCCTGGACGGTTGTTATTTCCCTTGTCATTGCAAGGTCGGTCTTCCTCTTCACCATTAGCGTACCGAGTGGCTATTTCCATCATTCGAGTCAGAGTCATGTCTCTGAAATGACCAAATTTCGGTGTAAGCTCTCTGTACTAGATGCCTCCTTTGAAGGCACAAACCGCCTGGTGATCCGACACATTCTCCACCGTATTATGAAGGTAGTCCATATCTAGATGAAGTCTCTCAAAGTTTCATTCGTCTTCTGAACACAGTGTCGCAGTTTAGTCAGCCCAGCGGGTCGCTTGCAAGTGCCTTTGAATGTTTTGATGAACACTCGAGGCAAGTCATCCCAGCAGCAAATACTACCAGGGGCAAACAGAGTCAACCAGGCTCTCGCCGAGCCCTCAAGCATCGGGAGGAGGTGCTTCACGGAGACATTACCATTGCCTCCTCCAATCTGCACAGCCACTCGATAATCTTCCAGCCAGGTGTTTGGTTTTGATTCACCAGTAAATTTACTCACGCTCGCTGCCAACCTGAAGTTGGGAGGGATCTCAGCTAATCGGATGGCCATACTGAAACACTCGGGCCGAGAAATAAATGCTCTGTTTCTAGTCGGATGATCTCTACCTTGACCTTCTCTGTTAGCTCGGCCTCTGTCGACCAAACCTTGCACTCGGCTCTCTAGGGTCGACCGGTACTGTCGGTGTACTAGAGTAGGGGGACCCTAGTATCCTGAACTTGTGCACGGGCAGTTGCAGCGCCCCGCGGCAAGGCTTGCCTGGTGACCGCCAAGGTCCTCCGTGGTTCCTTTGGAGCCATTCAAGAACAAAGTATTCAAGCCAAGGAGACAAGTCCCCGGCAAGAGGAGCTTGTCGGGAAGGCCAACCAAGGCATCTCAAGGAACTTGCCGCGACGCGCCATGCGTCCCGGCAAGGCCTGGTGAGCGACAAGCTTCCGGACGCGACAAGACAACGCCTGCGGCAAGGTGCTTGCCGCGGCAGGCTACCACTCTGTACCCGCGCTCCAGCACATCCACCAACGAGTCGCCCTGGGGCCTTTCCAGGTGCGCGTGGTGAGAGGCTGTGCAGCCAGCGGTGCGTGGTGGCAAGCGACGCTGACAAGACTGCCATCATGGCGAGCGGTGGCGTCCCTGACGGTCCTTTTCTGCACTGTTTGGACGACACAGACGGGCATTTAATGCCTTTGTCCCCTGCCATCAGGGTTAGGTAGGATGCACTGTACAGGTAGCTATACCAACCCAATTCCCTTTTCCATTTTTGCCCTTGTCTACGTTGCCACCTGTCGGAGACCCCATGAACATATCAAAGGAGGCCCATGCGCAACGTAGAGGGGGGTCGAAACAAGAAAACACTCACGCTCGGTCTCGTTAGCAGCTCGAGTGTACTGTAGCACTCAGCACTCTTGAGCAAGAACACAATACAATCAGACAAGCAGCAGTAGGAGTATTATCTCTCCGGAGAGCTCCGAAGCTGGGTAAACTACTCGTGTGCTCCGCCTCGATCCGCTCTTCATGCGATCTCTGCCCCCCGCCGAACCGAAAGGGGCTCGGTCCGCCGGTCCCATAGGTGTTGGTGGATCAGCTTCCCCGACATCTTTGGCGCGCCAGGTAGGGGCGTCGAGGTTATGTGAACCTGATCCGGCGTGCACACGAGCTAGATCTTCATTTTCTTCATCGACATGCCACCCAAGAAGAAGACTTCGACGGCAGCTGTTCCGTCCACGTCGATCCCACCGCCACCGGAGCAAACGAGTGGTGGGGCAGATGCCGACGGGAGAACTTACATCGACGAGGGATGTCACGGCGCTACCAGGTCCAAGGACAAGGCTGCGCAGACCTCGGCGTCCGTACATGTACCGCGCCCATCTCAGGAGGCGCAGGACCGACAGCGTCATGGAACTCGTAGTACCATACGCTTGTTGGGCCAAGATCGAGCTGGTGGATCTCGGGATGCTCAAGACCAGCATGCACGCCAACGTGCTGGCACGAGCGAGGCACGGTCGCCTGGACGGGATACTGCTCCTTCTAACATAGTTAGAAGTCCGAGCATATCCCGTGCATAAGTAAAGCTTATGTGCTCCGCACATCTTGTCAATTTCATGCTTTCTATTCTTTGCATGCATTATCTGACACTTTGTGCAGCACCTACCCCCGGTAAGCAATAACGAGCTGTAAGGCTCCATATCTTTATTTTCTCTTCCTTCTTTTTCTCAAAAAGGAAAGGAAGGTTCCCTCACCCACAAGTTTGTCGGGGGGAAAGGAGAAGATAATGGTCTGGACCAGGCATCGTTCAAGCAAGTTTTCGCCTTACCGGAAAGCAAACGACAGAAAAGCTAAGTTGCCAAAGTTTGAGCAATCAGTTTTTAAATTTTTAAGTTATCTTCCTCGAACGACCGTGCTTTGTATGGAAAACCTGTGCGTGGAGGAACCAACTCGTAGCTAGTTGCGCCCTTACTTTGTTTCGAGTCCGCTCAACAACTTAAGTGAGCTGCGACTAGTTTCTTGTCGGAACCAGCACCGACACCGGCAAAAACATACAAAGGAAGGAATCAAGTAAAGGAAATAACATAGCAATCTCTACTCAAAATAGAGTTATATTACAAGATAACTTGTCGCAGCTCTAACAGATTGTTCTCATGACATGATCAGCACCGACAAGGAAAAAGAGAAAACGGGCGGCCTAATCTACGCGATCGCCCTCAACCCTCTTGATCTCGCTCACCTTGTCCACAATGGGTGTGACAAGGGCCTTGAGCGCTTCCAGATCAGCATCCGGCGGCAGGGACCTGAGGACGTTGGTGAGGTTGAGGCCTGGGTTGCGGAAGGCCACCTTCACCAGCACCTTCTGAAGAACTCCCGCGCAGATCTTGCGCGACTCGTCGGCCAGCTGCTTTGGGATCTTCTCCCGGAGTCGCTGGAGGGCCGTCTCCACGCCTTTGAAGAACAAGCTGAGCTTGGCGCTGGGTTGGAGGTGCTCGTCGGAGGAGTACCCGAGATCCTCCATCCCCAGTTGCGCCAGCTCCCCGTCGATGGCTGCGGCAACATTCACGAGACCCTCGGTCCAGTGCTCCACGATCTCCCTAAAAGCATTCTGGGCGGCAGCAGCACTTGCCAGCAGCGCCTCGTCGGCCTTGATCTTCTCCTTCAAGGCCACCTCCTGCTCCGTGGCGCCGTCCAGCGTCTGAGTTAACGTGGCCAGCTTCAACTCGAGATCCGCGTTGGAGTCCTTGGCGGCGCTAAGTTCTTTGCTCCTCTCAGCGAGAAGACCCTGCAGCTCGCCATGAGCGGCGGCGTCCTTCTCGCGCTCACGCTTGAGAGCGGCAAGCTCCTTGCCGCTCGCCCTGAGATCAGCCTCCAGCTGCGCTACCTTCGTCTCCAGCTCCTTCTTGGCGGCCTCAGCAGCTGCAGCGGCATCCTTTGCTTCCTTGAGAGCCCCGCCAAATGCTTGCTTGTGCGTGGCAAGCTCCTCCTCGTGGCTGTCAAGGTTGACCTTGCGCTGCGCCAACTCTCCTTCCTGCGCAAATAGATTTTCAGCGGCAAGCCGCTGTTGCTCTTCAACCTCAGGCTTCACGAGGAGAAAAGCTTTCCGCTCCTCGGCGACTTGCTCCCGCTCCTCCGCCAGGGATCGGAGAGTTTCCTGCCTGAGACCCCGGAGCTCCTCAGCGCGCTTCTCAATGTCCACTCCCGCCCTCGCGACAAGCGCTTCTCGGGATTCTAGCTTGGCTTGTCTGGCGCGGTAGAGCGACAACAGTTTCTGCAGCAGCCGCTCCTCCTCGGACTCGTCGCTGCTGCTGCTTGGCGCGTCGACTAGCGTCAGCCCGGCAGAGGCGAGCACCTCTCCATCCAATATATCTCCTTCGACCGGCGCCCTGGAGCTTGACGCCCAGGGGAGCTTGATGAAGATACCGTCGCCGGCCTTGAAGTAGGCGCCGGGCTGGGGCTCTACGGAGCCTGGCGCTACAGCATCGGCGGAGGGATCGGCGATCGGCGCAGCGCCTGGCGCTCCTGCGGCCTCGGGGCCGTCAGTGCGATCGCCGGATCCCTCGCCAGCTTCTGCGGCGGCAGCTTTGGCGGCTTCTTCGCTGGCGGGCTCATCAGCACCAGCTTCTCCTTCGGTGTCAACGATGTCGTCGGTGTTGCTGCGCGCGTTCTCCTCGCCAGCGACCTCAGTTTCCATCGGCTCCGTGGCAGATGGATCTGACGAACGGAAAAAGGGAGAAAAGTCAAGCAAACACCCAGAAAGAAAATAAGAAGAAGAACCCAAGGGAAGTTCTCAAGCAAAAGGATTACCTATGCTAGGATCTGCAGTCGTGGTCTCGACCACCAGAGGATCACTGGTGCCGTCCCTTGCCGGAGAACTGTCCCTTGCCGTAGAATTCTCCCTTGCCGGAGAATGCTCCCTTGCCGGGGAAGCCTCCCTTTCCGGTGCAGTCGAAGCAGATGGCATTTCAGGAGCGGCTTTCGGGCACTCCTGGTGAGGCTGCTCTGCTCCTACACAAACCAACAGTCAGATATCAGCAAAGAGAGAGCACCCATGCGCGCCTGACAGCGTGAAGTAAACCATATACTTACGTGGGGGGCTGTGCTGGGGGCTGCTTTGAGGAATGGTTGCCGGGTCCGACAAGGTGGTCTCGGACATGTCCTCTACCGTCGCGGTAGGGTCGTCCTCGATGACAATCACTGGGACCTTGGCTCTCTTCGCCGCTCTCTAGGCCAGCGTCCTAAAAAGGAATGGGTTCAGAGTGAAGCAAATCAGACACAAGACAAAAACAACAAAAATTGAAGAGTTACAAGTACAACAAAGAATCTTACTCTTCTTCTTCCTCGTCAGAGCTGAGCGCAGAGAGATCGAAGTCCGGCACGCCTCCGGTGCGACGAGGTGGAGGAGTAGGCTCCCTTGTCCGCTTCGCAGGAGCAGTAGCGGTGGACCGGGAAGACCCCGCTCCAGTTGCCGTAGCGGCATGAGGCGCTCCCGCGGCAACACTGCTTGCCGCAGTAGAGCGTGTCGCGCGGCTCGGCGGCTGTTGACTTGTCTCCCGCCCTACTACGTCTGCGGCCTTGCGGAGATGCCTTCTTGGTGGGGCTGGGGGCTCCGCTTGCGGCAAGCTATCTGAAGGTTCAGGCCCGACAAGCTCTCCCTCGCCGGGCTCGCTCGGTTCAGCTTCAGGCCCGGCAAGCTCTTCCTCGCCGGCGAACTCCTCTCGCTTGGCAAGGCTTGCCGCCTCTGCTGCCTCTGCCTCCTCCATGGTGAATCCAAACTCGCACGCGGTTGCGGCTGCTGCCGCCTCTTCCAGCCTGGTGGCGGTGCGCTGCATCTCCGCATCGGTGGTGTCGCGGGTGAGGCTCTTCTGCTCATCGGAGCGGACCGGCACTTCAACCAAGCCGTCAAAGAACTCCTGCACGACGGCGTCTGCCGGCTCCTGCCAAGTTGGGACAATTCCATGCGAGTCGCACAGCGGCATCATTGCACGGATGCGGTCGAGCGAGGAGTTATTGCACAACGGAACCACACCCTTCGGCAACATGAATGGGTGTTGAGGATCGCGCTTGAACAGTTCCAGGAGCATCGCGTCCAGCTCCAGGACAGTGAAGTTGAAGTTGAGGCTCGGGCGCAGCCTCATGATATCCGCCGAGTTCTGGAACTCCCAGGCGGGTCTCCTCCTCTCCTGCAAGGGGGCGATGCGGCGGCGAAGAAAATCTACGCCAACGGCGCCTACGGTGAGCCCGGCAAGCCTGAGGCGTAATATCCGGGTGACGACAATCTTCAACCTGTCGTCTTCCGGGGCCATGTTGCTCCAATCATTGCCACACACTATTGGGGCTTGGCGCAGGGCAGTAAATGGCTGCGGGTTCGCCTCGACAATCCAGCACCACTCTGCTCTCCATTCCTCCCACTTGCTACGCAGCTCTCCCTCCAGATAAGCTTCCTTCTTGCCGACTCTCGAGATCCAGGCTATCCCGCCAGCAAGAGGCTCTCCTCTCTCGACCCGGGGCATAAAGAAGTGGCGAAAAAGAGCTACATTTGGGTGGAATCCGACGAAGTTTTCGCAGAGATGTGCGAAAACTGCCATGGTCAGAACGGCGTTGGGGGTGAAGTCAAGGAGGAGGAACCCATAGGTGTTCATGATGTCACAGAAAAATTTAGAGAAGGGCGGGCAGAGCCCGCAGTAGAAGAACATCTTGAAGAAGGGGTACCCGTCTGGAGCCAGTTCTGAAGCGGCAGCCGGGAGCACCTTCGTGCGCGGATGCGCCCGCGTCTCCGTCGACCAGAAGAGGTAGTAGTACTCCCTCAGCTCCTTCGCGGCAAGCTGAGGGGGGAAGATGGCCCGCTCCTTTCGCAGCGCCGTGAGCCGCTGCGCCTCGACCGATTTCACGCCCTTCCCCTTGTCGGCTTTCGGAGCCATGGCGGAGGTGGTGGGGGAGATCGACGGTGTTGGTGGTGCTGGTGGCAATGGGGGGCGGAGCGCTGCTCTCTTTCAGCTTCGGGAAGAAGGGGGGAGCGGCGGAGATTTGTGAAATTGGAGTAACAACTGGCGAGATGGGCGAACTGCCCCTGTTTTCCCTGCTTATAAAGAGGGAGGGGGCGGACGTTTCGTCCTTCCGAATAAAGAAACCACCCACGATCTCTCCCACGATGCTGCATTCGACGCGTGCCGTTGGGGGAGGGCGTGGTGGATACGGAGTAAGATACGGCGTAACCCAGGCCGCACGTGCCCGTGCCCTGTTTTGGGCCTGGCCCAACAACGCTCGACACCGTGTGTGGCCTAGGCCCGGGGGCTCCTGTCGGTGTACTAGAGTAGGGGTACCCTAGTATCCCGAACTTGTGCACGGGAAGTTGCAGCGCCCCGCGGCAAGGCTTGCCGGGTGACTGCCAAGGTCCTCCGTGGTTCCTTTGGAGACATTCAAGAACAAAGTATTCAAGCCAAGGAGACAAGGCCCCGACAAGAGGAGCTTGCCGGGAAGGCCAACCAAGGCATCTCAAGGAACTTGCCGCGACGCGCCATGCGTCCCGGCAAGGCCCGGTGAGCGACAAGCTTCCGGACGCGACAAGACAACGGCCGCGGCAAGGCGCTTGCCGCGGCAGGCTACCACTCTGTACCCGCGTTCCAGCACATCCACCAACGTGTCGCCCTGGGGCCTTTCCAGGTGCGCGTGGCGAGAGGCTGTGCAGCCAGCGGTGTGTGGTGGCAAGTGACGCTGACAAGACTGCCATCGTGGCGAGTGGTGGCGTCCCTGACGGTCCTTTTCTGCACTGTTGGGACGACACAGACGGACATTTAATGCCTTTGTCCCCTGCCGTTAGGGTTAGGTAGGATGCACTGTACAGGTAGCTGTACCAACCCAATTCCCTTTTCCATTTTTGCCCTTGTCCACGTTGCCACCTGTCGGAGACCCCTTGAGCATATAAAAGGAGGCCCATGCGCAACGTAGAGGGGGGTTCGAAACCAGAAAACACTCACGCTCGGTCTCGTTAGCAGCTCGAGTGTACTGTAGCACTCAGCGCTCCTGAGCAAGAACTCAATACAATCAGACAAGCAGCAGTAGGAGTATTATCTCTCCGGAGAGCTCCGAAGCTGGGTAAATCGCTTGTGTGCTCCGCCTCGATCCGCTCTTCGTGCGATCTCCGCCCCCCACCGAACCGAAAGGGGCTCGGTCCGCCGGTCCCATAGGTGTTGGTGGATTAGCTTCCCTGACAGGCACTCTCCGCTCGTCACCATACGGGTGCTTATCATCAGACCGCCAATGCACGTACGACCCGCCACTCAGAGGGGGCGTAAGCACTTGACGGTGGTCATCACGGGAAATTTGACGATCATACTGCCCGTGGCCTCGCCCCAGATACTGATCCTGGCGGGGACCATGATCTTCCCGACACTGGGCAACCTCGGACTATGTGCCGACTGAACTGTGTCTACAACCACTGACATACTATGAATTCTGGTATGTGACTGGGAGACAGCAGAATTCTGTTCCCCAACCGTTTTAAGCAATGCTCGGATCTGCTCCAAACCTGTACCAGCTTCTGAATGTAATGGCTGAATTGACTATGCTATGCGTGCTACTGCTGCAACATTTTGGATCAGGGTACGGTATACCTGAGTTTCAGTAAGAAACAACCCTCGCGTGTGTCGACTGGATTCGGGAATCCGCTAACTAGCGCTCGTCGAGTGCTTTCTGCAGATTCTCCAAATGCGTACGCTCAGCGAAGGTGGCCAAGCGCGCGGCCTCCAAGGCACGAGCCTTGGAGGTCTCCCCAATGATGGTGGTCTGGAGCGCCTGGACATTGCGAAGATGCAGCTCTTCCCTCTGCTCCATAGTGAGGGCCTCGGGGACGAACTCGTCATGATCTTGCGACGGGCCAGCACCACCATCGCCACCGCTACCATTGCGACGAAATCCAGGCGGATCGTGCTGTTAGTTTACCATGAGGACTTCTGCCACTGGATCATTGCTCTCGCACTCGAAAAGGGAATCCGAGTGACCAGCCGGCAGATCAAACAGGTCGTAAAGAGATTCGTCGGGGTCAATTGCCGCAACTTGAGGGGTGTCCGGTTGGCGAGCCACCGCATGCTTCACCCACCATTGGAGTCGCGAATGGCTGGACCGCTTGCGACGGCGGACGGCGGGGAGCAATGATGCCACAGAGACGGCCGTTACTGGGTCGGCGGCTGTCGAAGATGAACGCTGCAAGCACTCGCACGGAAGTGCGTTTCCCCATGGACGGGGAGGGCCTTGACGTCGAGGGGAGCTTCTTGAAGCCAGGCGGGGTCATCGACCATGAAAACAAGCGTGCCGAGATGGATCTCGCGACCCAATGCCAAACCACCGCCGGAAACCATGTTGACGGAGAATGAAATTTGCAACCTCACCGGAAGTCGCTTAGACACCTGCCCCATGGTGGGCGCCAACTGTCGTGGGAGTATGTCTGACAGTAAGAATAGGGGGTAAGTAGGAAGAGGCAAGGTCCTAGATATGATGAGGTTGTACACACAAGTTTACGTGTTCAGGCCCCTCTCGGAGGAGGTAACAACCCTATGTCTCGGTGCCCTGAGGCTTTGTCGACTGGATTATGCGTGGATGTTACAAGGGGTGCTAACCCTTGTGCCTATGGAGGGGGTGGCTTGTATAGAGTGTGCCAGGACCCTTACAGTCCTAAGTTACACAGGGTTCAATGTGAGTTAAGGTAGGGGTGTTACTGGTAATGCCAGCCATAAATGATCATTAGGACTACTGAACGCCTGACCGTTGCCATCCTGGGGTGACTTTAGATGTTCTGTACTCTGAGTGGTTCTTCATATGGTTGAGTGACCCAGCTGTTGTCGAGTGGAATTGGGATTCATTATAGGGCAGTGTCCTTGGGCGGGGTGTCTTGGTGAGGCCTAATACCCTACCCTAGGTACATGTCCTCGTCAGTCAAGGAAGAAGAAGAAGGAGGGGGGCTCTCTCCCCCTCTCTCCCGATGTCACCAGAACACCGCCGGGGCCATCATCGTGACGATGATCTACACCAACAACTTTGCCGCCGTCATCACGAACTCTCTCCGCTCTATGTAGAGGTGCAACACACCTTCTCCCTGCTGTAATCTCTACTTAAACGTGGTGCTGAATGCTATATATTATTTCTCAATGATGTGCTACTATCCTATGATGTTTGAGTAGATCCATTTTGTCCTGTGGGTTGATTGATGATCGTGATTGGTTTGAGTTGCATGTTTTATTATTGGTGTTGTCTTATGGTGCTCTCCGTGTCGTGCAAGCGTGAGGGATCCCCGCTATAGGGTGTTGCAATATGATCATGGTTTGCTTATTGTATGTGTTGTGCGAGTGATAGAAACACAAAAACGGATAAGTGGGTTATGGTGTACGGGAATAAAGAGGACTTGATAACTTGATACTTTAATGCTATGGTTGGATTTTACCTTAATGATCTTTAGTAGTTACAGATGTTTGCTAGAGTTCCAATGATAAGTGCATACGATCCAAGAAGAGAAAGTATGTTAGCTTAGCCTCTCCCTCCACTACAAAAAAATACACTTCCGTGATGATATGTGTTTGTCACAGTAGGTCGCGTTTTCTGTCATGCATGTACATCCATGATGATTTTATGACAGAATCAAGATAGTCATCCATGTGCTGTCGTAGAAGTGTTCCATGACATTACCAAAATTATCATCACGGAAGTGTCCACTTCCATGACGATAAATCGTGCGTCACAGAAGTGCTTTCATAAAGGGTGACCGACACATGGCATCCACCGTAACGGAACGTCGTTAAGCTATTGGGTCCGGTTTTGGATCCGATAACCCGTTAACAGCCGGGACCAATGGGAAATTTCCACGTGTAAAATTCTGATTGGCCCGTACGGAACACTTGTCAGCTCGTCAGTGGGCCAGATGTCACCCGTCCATTGGAGGAGACATGCCTATGATACGTTGACACATGGTTGGGCCCAACAGAGGCACATATAGGTTAAAAAGGATAGCCCAGTCAAAGGCCTGTAGTACTTACTCAGGTACTAGTGGCCCAGCCCAATAACGGTCTGCTTAATAAAGGCCCATTTACAACCCGAAGCCAGATCTGGCCGGTTAATTGTTCACTGAATATTTTGGCGCATTTACGGCCCAAAGCCAGATCTGGCCCATTAATTGTTTGCCAAATATTTGGGCCCAATTAGAGCCCAGTGACTTTCGGCCTGTTAGAGGCCCAATGTAGACATGGGCCCATTTCAGCCCGGTGTGACTTTCGGCCTGGGAATGGCCCGTGCTGCCCATGGGCCATATATGGTCCGACGGGACATCGGGCCCACTAATGACCCGTGATAAAGGTGGCAACAGTTAAGGCCAATGTGACTTTTGGCCTGTCGCATAATTCGGCCCGTTGATGCCTGTACTAAGCTTTTGGCCTCTTAAAGGCCCATGATATCAGTGGGCCAACTAAGGACCGGGAAATGTTTCGTCCTGGTAATGGCCCGTGAGATAACTGGGCCCAAAAAGGCCAGTTCCACATTTCAGCCTGCTGAAGGCCCGTCGACGACTAGTGAAAATTGAGGCCCAACATGCATTTCAACTGCTAAAGGCCCATGGTTTCATCTGGGCCATAACAGGCCAGTACAATATTCAGCCTGTTAATGGCCCAACTCTACCTGGGCCAAACTAAGCACTGGGTCCACAAAAGGCCCAACTAAAATATAGTCCGGTGTAAGTTGTGGGCCTGGCGCAAAATGTGAAGGCCCCAATCATTCGGTCCCAAGAAAGATGCAGGCCAACGCAATTGTGTCCCACTAAAAACCAGGCCCGTTAGAGTCGGATGTTTCGGCCCGGTCGACTACATCTGATTTTTTTTTCAGATAGCGAATGATGGCAGTAACTAGTAGGAATTAAGAACAAACCTACTCTATACAATAAAGAAATTATGGCATAGTAACTAAAAATAAACCTAGACTATACAATAAAGGATTTATGGTATATTACATCCACTGGGCATCGAAGTTCGCCACTAGTGATCATAAAGCGCAACGAAGAAGCAGACTACAAAAACAGGTCACCATTGCAGCGTAACAAAATAATACTGAACCGAGACCACTTCCAAGATAGTTCAAGAAAGGTTAGCCTTGCAGGGGAACTGCTGCGCAAGCTGCTGAGCAAGGCTGTGAGACCGGCCTAGCAAGTCGGTCATAGCTTCCAGGTGTAGCATTTAGGGATGAGGTTCTCATTGGTGTTCTCTGCAATCTTTCTTAGAAATAGGACTTCAAGTCGAAGTTGAGTTGCAGAATGCCTTTCTGCTAGAACTTGGGACTGAAGAAATCGAACTGATTCATACAACGAATTATGTGAGCTTGTCTGACTACTAGTCTCAAGTAACTTAAACACTGCATCAATACAAGACTTTGGGGTTGTCTCGCTATCTTTAAGATGTTTTGCCTTGTTTGCTGCAATATATGTTGGGTTTTGATACATCTCGAACGTATCTATAATTTTTGATTGTTCCATGCTATTGTATTACCCCTTTTGGATGATATGGGCTTTATTTTACACATTTATATCATTTTTGGGACTAACCTATTAATCGGAGGCCCAGCCCATATTGCTGTTTTATTGTCTATTTCAGTGTTTCGAAGAAAAGGAATATCAAATGAAATGAAACCTTCGGCGGCGTGATTTTTTGGAAGATTATGATCCAGGAGACATGGAGTGCAAGCCAGGGGAGCATCGAGGGAGCCACGAGACAGGGGGGCGCGCCCACCCCCCTGGGCGCGCCCTACCCTCTCGTGGGCCCCTCGAGGCTCCCCCGATCGACTTCTTTCGCCTATATAAGCCTACGTACCCTAAAAACATCCAAACGGAAGATAGATCGGGAGTTCCGCCGCCGCAAGCCTCTGTAGTCACCAAAAATCTCTCGGGAGCCTGTTCTGGCACCCTTCCGGAGGGGGGATCCCTCGCTGGTGGCCATCTTCATCATCCCGGCGCTCTCCATGAAGAGGAGGAGTAGTTCACCCTCGAGGCTGAGGGTATGTACCAGTAGCTATGTGTTTGATCTCTCTCTCTCTCTCTGTCTCGTGTTCTCTCTATGGCACGATCTTGATGTATCGCGAGCTTTGCTATTATAGTTGGATCTTATGATGTTTCTCCCCCCTCTACTCTCTTGTGATGAATTGAGTTTTCCTCTCAAAGTTATCTTATCAAATTGAGTCTTTAATGATTGAGAACACTTGATGTATGTCTTGCTGTGTTTATCTGTGGTGAAAATGGGATATCATGTGCCACTTGATGTATGTTTTGGTGACCAACTTGCGGGTTCCGCCCAT
The DNA here is from genome assembly GCF_002162155.2 of Triticum dicoccoides. Lineage (NCBI taxonomy): Eukaryota > Viridiplantae > Streptophyta > Magnoliopsida > Poales > Poaceae > Triticum > Triticum dicoccoides. Next base: position 320,116,081 of record NC_041385.1, on the reverse strand, counting down.
GAACCTATTCATGGTGGTTGGCACATGTTTTCTTGACTCTTTGGTAGAAACTTTGGGGCACTATTTGAAGTACTTTGTGTTGGTTGGATGAATCTGAGATTGTGTGATGCATATTGTATAATCATGCCCACGGATACTTGAGGTGACAATGGAGTATCTAGGTGACATTAGGGTTTTGGTTGATTTGTGTCTTAAGGTGTTATTCTAGTATGAACTCTTGAATAGATTGATCCGAAAGAATAACTTTAAGGTGGTTTCGTACCCTACCATAATCTCTTCGTTTGTTCTCCGCTATTAGTGGCTTTGGAGTGACTCTTTGTTGCATGTTGAGGGGTTGTTATATGATTTATCTATATTATTATTGTTGAGAGAACTTGCACTAGTGAAAGTATGAACCCTATGACTTGTTTCCTATCAGTGCAATACCGTTTACGCTCACTTTTACCATTAGTTACCTAGCTGTTTTTATTATTTCAGGTTACAAAACCTATATCTACCATCCATATTGCACTTGTATCACCATCTCTTCGCCGAACTAGTGCACCTATACAATTTACCATTGTGTTGGGTGTGTTGGGGACACAAGAGACTCTTTTTTATTTGGTTGCAGGGTTGCTTGAGAGAGACCATCTTCATCCTACGCCTCCCACGGATTGATAAACCTTAGGTCATCCACTTGAGGGAAATTTGCTACTGTCCTACAAACCTGTGCACTTGCAGGCCCAACAACGTCTACAAGAAGAAGGTTGTGTAGTAGACATTAGGGTTGTCTCACAGCCTTAAGCAGACTTGTGCATGCCATCAGGCATATCACCATGAAACAAAGCAGAGAGATGACATGTTTTGCACGTGTATAAACAAAGATGATAACTATGCTGTCAATTCTATCCAATTTCAAATTAGAAAATAAAGAGTAAGTTCAAAATATCAATAGCATAATTTGGCATTGTTCATAATGCGGGGAGCTTCACCACACTAATCGATTACCATATCAACATAACAAGCATAGATGAAGGGCACAGAAAATCATTGTATCTATTTTGGTTAATGTACATGGCATGTTGTTCATATCATCAGCCACATCAGTAAGATAAAACAGGAGATGACAAGGTGCAAACGTGGGCTGGTTCACCACACACTGGATTATAGATCCAAAAAAAAACAAGCATACATATAGGGAGTATTGAGTAATGTGCATGGTATGAATAAGGGATTTGGTTTTACAAGTAAAACTCAAAACTAACAGTTCTTGTGAACATGCATTTTGGTAGAAACAGCAAACTAAATAGCAGTAAACGATATGGAGTATGAGCAAATTAAACAACAGTTGAGGATAAAGGCTTTAGAAGGACTGACTTACATTAATAGTTAACACCAGCTTTATAATGTCCTTCTGCATGTCAAGGGAAGGATAACTCAAGAATTTCAGCACAGAATCTTCTTCATAAGCATTTTCCATACTTTACATTTTGTAGAGAGTAATTATAGATATGATAATACTGGAAGGGATAGAGGATAATGAAGATAAGATGTAGATTTAGGCTATATAATCAACTACCAATCCCTGGACATACAAGCGTTACAGGACAAACTGTACTAACAAGAACAATGGGCAACACTTCTACACTGGCATTGTCTGTGTATTCTACTTGTTGGTAAGATTAAATATAGATCTGATCTTTTTTAGTAAATGGTGGGCAAGGGAGATAATATGTAGAATGCTACACAATCAACCAATCCCTCTTCCCATAATACAAGAGTGTTTTGAACACTGGTGTACTATACAAAATGTTCTTATATTATGGGACGGAGGGAGTAGCTGTTAATATAAGTAGAGTAATAGATGACGTTCAGTCCTTACAAGTGGATTGCAGAGCTAAACCTCTTAAAAAGCATTGGGTTGATTCTAAATTTATGTAAGAGTCCATACGAATCTTATAATGTCCACCAAATGGACGATAACGAGGCTAACATGTGCAGTGATGCTACATAATCAAACAGCTATGAAAGTAAGTATGGTCATACAGGGCAAGAGGTACTCACAAGAGCAATGCAGTGTGTAGTATAGTTGCGAGATTCTGTGGTCCCTTGAGAACGCATGTTCTTCTACTAACAGTTTTTGTACAAGTGAGGCGTTAAGCCAAATGTAGAAATGTAGTTCAAATTGTGATGTGATATCATAGAGAGTACCTTACGCTGCAGCCGAGACCAATGTATAACAAGATTATTCCAGTCACCGTCGGATAAATGTAGCACCGGAGACTTTACAGAAATTTCGTTTAGAGGCTTGCGATCAAAGTGCACTTGCCTCAGGTAGGAACAATACTTCATCAATGAGTGATTGAAAAGCGCAACCAACCCTTGCTCGTCTTCACAATCCAGTTTGCTCCTCGCCTATAAAATAATGAAATCTTGTGTCTTCTTTCAGCAGAAACATAGGCAGTAATGACCATGAATAACATTAGTACATTACTTACGCGTTTTGCGAAGGAAGATTGGAAATTGTTCTGTGTCTGCGGTATAATCTTTCCATGAAGGAAAGATGCGGACAAAGTTCCGGACAACAATGTAAGCTTCGTCTTCTAAACTAGGAAGAAATGGAACCGGGGTCCTATTTGCTGCAATTGGGGCTCTCTCTTGTTCGAAAAGGGATTTGGCAACTGGATTTAGTGTACTCTTTGCTGGAATGGGGGTTTTGCGTCGTAGAGCTGGTGCTATGTCAACTGGCATAATCATACTGTTCGCTGCAGTTGGGGTCTGCTGAGTTGGGGCATCAGAAATGACTACTATAGTAGGGCTAGAGTATGCTAGAGTTGGGGTGTTTTGTGGGTCAGGTGATATTGCAACTACACCTAATGGGCTATTTGATTTATCAGGTGTCACTACCTTTTCCAAATACTTTGCTTGTGCTCCCCCACGATCAGCAATCACCGCCTTCCTTTTGAACGTCTGATACACAAGAACAACATTTGAATGGATAAATATGGTATGATGACAGATGGAATATGTACTGAAAATGAATAGGCAGGGCGTATTCACATACACGGTGTGTAAACTAAGCTAATGGTAGTTCAACAAAGTAGAAGCAATGCAAAGCATCATTTGGAAGATATGTGCGACCAATATAACCTTGGAAAGTTAGAGCAAGTACCTTGATGGATGAATAAAATAAGGCATTTTCCTCTGACTCCTCCACTAGGGAGCTACATTGACTTAGGTCTCCCTCAAGCTCAAAACCACAGTTGGGATCATATTCTAAGCATGAATCTGTGGGTGGAGAGCGTTTGCATTGCATTGCTTACAAACTTGATTTTAGTCCCTTAATGCCCAGTTTGACAGCCATGGCATTGTTCTGCTTTATTCTTTTCATGCGCGCAAGCTCACAATCATTATGATGCTGTTCAGAATCTGAGATTCATGAAAACATAAAAAGTAGTCAGATTATCTATGGAATGCATTGCGGATTCAACTCGAAGAGTATCTCCCTATAAACCCTTGCACATGCAAAGTTCACCCCCAACCATGCTGACCAGACCACAAATAGAAATACAAACCCCTTATGTCTCTATAACAGGCAGACACACATTTCAAAACTGAAGTAGGGACATTAGAATTATATGAAATTCATATTTGAACGAATAAACTAAGGAATTATGAGTGGCATAATGTTTAGGTTCAAGGGTGGTGTGTTGGTAGTGAGACACAAAGCAAGTAGGCAGATTGTATTCCATGTAAAAGATCGAAGCCTATGTAAAAGATGGAAACAACACTTTCTTTCAATAAAATGCAGTGTTCGTTGCCCACACATGATGGAAGAGATCACATAGAGAAATGCTATTCACTCATGTCTACGGTTCCAATATTTAGAAATAGGGTGGTCCACCCTAACAGAATATTGACAACAAATATGACAAGGCAAGCATAGATGTAGTGAATCAATCATTTACTTGTGAGCTTACTAGGCCAAGTATGCGGAATTGTAACTGCAGTAAGAGACCGTCCAAAATCTGAATCAAGAAGTTTGTCTAGCACTTATTGTTTGCAAGTAATTGACGTGAATAATTGGATATTATATCGAATGAGTAAGGAAGACAAGTAAAATTGTCAACAGACCTGGCTTGCATTAGTAATCTGGGTCAATGTCACTACGACCAACAATCCAAAATGACTAATGTTTGTTCCGAGGGCCAGAATTTTGAAAACCCTGTGAACTTTATAGGTACAAAAGATTACCAAAATACATCTGAACCCTTAAGTGTAGGTAGCACTGAGCACACAACAAACCCTAATGGCAGTCCTGCCTAATGAGTAATGAATCAATTAGAAAATGTGTGATGAGGAGTGGCTGCTGAGTGTTGAGGACATGTCTCAGGATAAATCAGGTTGGCTTAGTGGGTACTGCACACATGAGCCATGAACGGACTGGGAAGGTATGCAAGGTGGCACACCCGGGCAGCGGTGACGCTGTTGGGCGAGTGACTCCTGACCTCCTGTTAGTCCGGCGTCTCCTCCCAGAGTCATGCCGTTCGGGGATAGCAGGTCACCGACGAGGCAGGCGGCTGGGGGCGAGCAGAGATCAGAAGCGTGCACCAGAATGGAGGGGAATCGAGGCCTGGGATGATCCAAAATCCCAGGGTGGGCCGGCCCACCGTGGGCACCCTGTAGAGATGCACACCCGAGCGGCGAACATGCATTTTCGAAACTAATTTAGGAACATTTAGCTGACCAATTAAACGACTCTATTTTAATAATATCATATTTGTATTTGAACAACTAAGCTTGTTTAGCTTGATGGGTGGAGCAGTGTTATTATGACACGAAGCATGTATTATGATCGTATAGTGATCATAAAAGGGGGAAACTCTAAGCATATTTTTTTAGCAAAAGAGGGTTTCCCCTCTGATTTCTATTAAATAAACCACCACGGAACCAACATGATCAATTAAACCCTAAGCAGGATCAATTAAACCGTATTATGATTGTGCCATGGTAGATTTGAAGCTGCAAACTGGAGAAATGATATTTAGCATCCATTGTTGGCTTTGAACTAAGAACTAAATTCTATGAGCTGAAAAGAAAGTAGAGTAACCAAGTTCAGATCTATTTTCTGGTTGAGATCAAAAAGTTAAGGAGATATGAAGTACCACCTCTCTTGCGGCGCCGTGTAGGCATCGGGGGTGCGATGGCTGTCGGTGGCATTGAAGCAGACCTGCGGCGGTAGACGGGTGCATCGGGGGATAAGTCCCATTGCGGTGGAAGAGAAGGTCGTGTGAGCGGCCCCTGCAAAGAGGACGACGGTGCCGATGAAGCGAGAGGACGCGATGCAAAGCTATTGGTCCATCGCCGTGGATGAGAAACGTACATGTCTAGAAGTGGACGACGCGGTCTTGGTAGGTGCTCCGGCATGGTGGAGGACGTTGGCGATGGATGTGGTGGAGGACGGTGGCGATGGATGGAGTGGAGGACAGCGGCGATGAATGGGCTGGCGGACGGACTGGTGTGGGGATGGTGTTCTAGCGCGGACGGTGTATGAATGGGAAAATGGAGGGATAGGTACGGGGAAACATGATTTTGGGACGCGCCAGTCTGAAATATGGGAAAGTTACGAACTTTGCCCCCATTCAAAATTTGGACGTCTCGTCGGTTGGGGATAGGACGGTAATCTTGCATCTCGCTAATATTTGCCCAGAGCGATTTTGGGCAAGGAGAGGGTGGTTGGCGCCCATGGTTGGCACCCACGGTGTTTGAACGGGGCTGACAGGTAGGGCGGTTGTGTCACGTTTGAGTGAAGTTACAAACCTGCCCCTATTGAAAATATTTGCGTACATCGATTTCGGCCGAGTCGAGTTTGTTTTGCCGCTCACCGTGTATGAATTGGGAAATGGAGGGAGAAACAGAGGTCTTTCATATGAGCTTGAATCAAATGTGTTTTGTCGCCCATGTTTGGCGCCCACCCTGTCGGAATGGGCTCAGAGGCGGTCGTGTCACGTCTAATTGAAGTTACTAACCTACCCCTATTTAGAGTAGTGGAAATTGGGCCGATGGATTGTCCGTGTAATGGGTAGACAGTAAATTCCATCTCCCAAACACTTGGCTTCGGGGAACCTACATGGGAGTGGACATTTTGTCGCTTCTTTCGAATTTTGGGACAATAAGCATCCACGTTTACCCTGGCAACTAAATTCGAATCCATTTTGTATTCCTGTATGAATCTTTATAAATCATTCTATGTGTTTTTATATATCTTCAAAATGACGACAAAGATGTATTCCACTGTCATATATGAATATGGTTTACAAATGCCGATACTCAAATTCAGAAGCTAGAATCCAGTTTAAGGTGTATTCGAATATTTGGAACATTTCATGTCAAACTCAAATGTCACATGCAGCATAATGTGTACTCCGATTTAGATATGTACACAAGCGATGTATCAAGATTCAAATACTGAGTCAATTAACCAAGAATGTACAGAACTAACAGAAATAAACACTTATAGAGTATATGGATCAATAATATCAACTAACATACATAAGCCAGGCCGCTGTACTTTTTTTGCTACAACAACATCCTTTTTTTAGCCAAGCTACTACAGCATCTTGGCCCTTTCCGATGTGTGCCACTTATGGTCCATCTATACTACTATTATTGCTGAATGCACATTCAGCCCAATTGCCATATTTGTAGGTCTGGCACAACAATCAAAATGAAATGTCTCCGAGTGTTATCAATTAATACGGACTTGTGCTCAAATAAAATTAGAAACAAAAAAAAATATTACATGATCTCTAAAACAAATGGTTTGATTGACTACGTGAACAAACAACACAAAGGTTATTCAACAATGGAGAGAACATTTCACCTATGATTTACCAAGTGGGAATTTAATTTCCTTTTTCCCTTCAGGACCTTAACAATGTGGTAGTCTCAGCTTGCTTTGTTTTGAAATCCACCAAATATTTATTGGTTGTCTTGAGTACTGCTTGTGATTGTGTTGTTTGCTTCCTCAACATGTCAACTTCATCTCTAAGTGTAGAAGCAGAATCTCTTTCTACCACTAGTTTAGCCTCTAGAGAATCAGCAATTGACAATTCATAATGCACGATTGCGTCGGTGCCATTGTTGTGGGATGATACAATGTCCATGGGGACCTCGCTCTTTGATCTTTTGCTAACCTATTTTGCCATTAAAGTTCTGATTGGATTCAGAAAAGTTTAAGTTAGCAAAGCATCTCAACTGGGAGTTATAACAGCAAACGAGTTAAACAAACAAGGAATTAGAGAGTTTCAATTGGATGCTGAAAAGTAGTTATTGACATCATTGTAACCCATTGTTGCAGCAAAGTAGTTAAACAAACAAGTAGCTATTTAAGTTCAGGCAAACAGTTAATTCTTAACAGTAAGTATCAAACACATAGATAGGCGTAGTCTATAATAGGATTAACAGGCTGTGGTATTATGTAATCAGTAGCAAACTAAATTAAGCCAAGCAACGCAATTGAACAATTTTGCAATAAGTGGCTAACTAAAATTCCGAGAAGCAGGTAACTGAACTTATGCTATTTCTTTGTACAGGCACACTGCAACTTCTTTTTCGCTTACAAGGTTGTACGAAGGAGTCCATGGCATGAATTGCTTGGATACGCAGTCCCAATACTTCTTTCTTCCCACAATGCATTGGTAAGTCGAATGGCTAATCTGGTAAGATGGTGCGTCCTTGATATGTTATATGAGGACGTGTAGTCAGACTAGTTGTAGCCCCACACATCACACTGGTTTTTACTATACATTTCATGCGATTACTTTGGGCATATCAAGATCTAAGAAATCTACAATAGGATGAAAAGACTGGCATCCTTCACATTATTGGCGAACTCAGTTCAAAGAAACAAGCAATTCAACCATTCTGTGGGTAAATCAAAAGCGCCACTGGAATATTTTTCACTACCCAATTATAAACACAAAAGGGGCGATGCCACCATAGGGGCTGGTATGGGCGGCTGCCTCGGGTGACTGGAAAGTGTGCACCTAGTTTGAGTCATCCAGGTTGGCCCAGGCTAGTTTTGTTCGTCCCAACACACGAGCAGGCAATGTAAAAAATGTTTCAATTTGGATGGGCCAATAACATAAGTGCAAGGCAGGCCCTATAGCAGGCTCGCGGCCCAAACGAGCGCCTCCATATCGATCGACAGCAGGAAAATCCCAATTCATTCACTCCAGGCTCCAGTCTGGTTCACTCCTAACCTAGCCGCTGCTGGACAGACCGACATAGCACTTCCTCGCGCCCTCGTTGGAGGGCGGTCGCCAGGATTCAAGCGAACGTAAGGACAAGAAGATGAAGATCCAACCCTGGGTGTAGCCTGCGTGGGAGGCAGCGGCGACAGCACGGGCATGGCATCGAGCTTGCGCAAACGGACAGTCGCAGCTTGCAAGAGTAGCATGCGCAACGAGCAGGTACATCACATCCCTGATTATATCTAATTCAACTCTTCAATTTCTGGCCAATAGTTAAACCTGACGGTGTTGTAAAACTGCTTGTATGCAGGGAATCTATGAGAAAATGAAACCAATTTCTACTTATTTTATAACTCCCCCAATCAATACTGAACTGACTGAATCTGATTGTTCTATTCATGTTTTCGGTGCAAACATACAAGCTCATGTTGTTATTGAGCCTGAAGTGTCTAATGAATAGACTGCTAATGAAGGATTTGATGCAAACATTTTACATGCTCCTGGTGATGAACATATAGTGTCTCATGAGGGATCTAATGCAAGCATTTTGCAAGCTCCCATTGAAGGATTTAGTGTCTAATGATGATCTGCTATGTTGAGAGAGACATAGAGATTTGTAGGCATTGATGACAAACAAATTATAGTGCATTTTCATAGCTCGAGGAAACATCGAGGCCATCTACCAGAAAGTCCCCATATCATGACAACATAGCATAAATACTTTTCTATCTGTTGTTTGAAACTATTGGCATACTTGTGCAGGATAGATATATTGACATGCAGTTTGCCCACTAGTTATAGGTGGAATTACACTTCGATATTTTCAGCCAGAGAACGAATAATTCAAGCAGGAACAAACCATGTTTGTCGTCCTTGTACACCATGTTGCATTTTGTGTTTTTTGGTGCTTGCATCATTTAGTGTTTATAATCTGAACTGCTTTGGACCATTAGCTGGTTTTCAAAGTGCATGTAGCTTCACATTTCTCAAGTTATGTTGATTTCCAAAGTGAAAGTGCCTTCGTATTTTTTAAGTTAAATGTTCGCCCCTGCACACAAATCATACAAGATTGCGAGTATGAATTAAATGAAATGCAGGGACTTACGCTAGCTCATTGAACAGGCTCACTGCAGCTCAGCTTGCGCTTGGGATGTTCCATGTACAAGTCCATGTTACCACTTGCTTGGATGTGCAGGCTTTGTGCTCCTTGCATCCCCCTTTGCATTTTTGACACGGAAAATGGTTGGTCAAATAAGAGGAATCGACCTTGATGTTGTACCAGAGGACAGATACTTACAAGGTTATACGGGTATGCAGGATGTGTACCAGATCCTGTAGCGCCGTCATGCTTCGCTAAAAAATGGATTTGCTTGTTTCAGATGATATCTAGAAGAAATAAGAGTTAAAGTCAGAGTTGCATAGGCGTGTAAGCTAAGAGAGCAATGAAAGGATATCCAAACATCATCAGAACAGTGCACAAGGGAGTGATGTGTGGATACCTAGTTCGGGCCGGCATTTGGGCATGCTCGCCTAGCTAGAGGGCGGTTCACTTTAGAGCCGTTGAGGGTGATCTGCTGGCGTCGTATGCAGATATTGATTGGCAGCGCAGTGCTATGATGTGGTGGACAAGAGCGTTTGTGAATCCCCAACGGCCTCGGGGGGCGGAGGTGCGACAATGTGCTCGGTGAAGTAGCCCCGGTGAGCTAGGAGACAGCGTCGGTGAAGCGCACCTGATGCAGTGGAAGTCGGTGTCTGTGAGGCATCTTGGTTGCGGCGGCCGACGTTGTCGGTGGACCACCCGGTGCGGTGGACGAGGGCGTAGATGAGGTAGCTTTGATGCGGTGGTGAAGCACGACCATCATTTTCATCGTCGGCGTCTGGCACAGAGGTGGGGAAAGAGACGAGATGATGGGCGATTCGAACTTTCCTTGGGTTGGTGGCAAATTAGGTATTTGAGCAATCTGGGTGCCGAAGGGGACGGTGGAGAAGGAAGATTTTGCAGGGCTGGAATTGGGGCCACCAAATATTTCAATCCAAAACGTGGAAGCACGAACTTATTTGCCGTCGTCCTTTTTTTTTGGGGGAGGGGGGAGGGGGGAGGGAGGGGGGGCGGCTGCGTGCTACGCGTCCGTCCAACACACGCGACCACCACGACATGACCCTGGTCTGCGTGGTGCGCCTACATTTGAGAATGCAAACGAATCTTGTTTCATTTGCAAACGAATCTGTATGTATTACCATGCTCATGTTTTCCTTGCGATAATTAGTCATTCGAAATGAGATACTCCCTCTGTTCACTTTTGTAAGTCGTTTCAGACAACTTAAAATGAACTGTTTTGCACATTGTCTGAAATGTCTTCAAGGTCTTATAAAAGTGAACAGAGTGAGTACTATAAATTAATTAATCAGGAGTTATTTGAAAAAAAATCGAAACGGTATCCACGCTAACGTGGATTAGAGTGTGTGTCACATAATTAGTTATTTGAATTAGAGTGTGTGTCACGTAGCGATCTCCTCTAATGTGGATTTCGCATTTCATTGTATCCATGCTACTTTTTAAATACAAATTCATATGTATGTGATGAACACCATGGTAGTGAGAAAACTTTTGGATGGATTCAAACATATGACCTACAAAATAGCACAACAAATCGAGTCAATGTCAACTTTTTGAAACCTAGTATGGCAGGAATTCAAAATAATTACCCATATGCATGGTCCTCAGTTCAAATCTTACAATGTACACGAATTGAAACATCCATATTAAGTCTCGTTCTATCTACATTCAAATGTTGTTTTTAGCCCCCCCTCCCCGCCCGCACACACGCTACATACCTCCTATATCGGTCAATCTTCCTCTCCAAACCACCTTAGGAAGCTATCGGTTTCCAACACACATTCATTCTTTCTCTCCATTTTTAGATCTCTAACTCTCTCAACTACACAACCTCCTTTTTCCACTCTATTACCAAATGTATTTACCTCACACATCCGCCATTGCACCCCATGCCGAGTTCTCTCTCTCTCTCCCTCTCCCGCTCACCCTCTCGCGCTAAATACATGCATTGCCTATCTAGCCCCCCAACCTCTCATGCGCACGCACGCACGTTGTCTATCTAGGTCACTCCCTCGAGACTGTCTCACTCTTTCTTCCGCACGGCGGGCCACACTCGCTCAATCTCGCTCTCTTTATCAGAGTCTCGTTTAACCTTGTTTTCTTTCACACACAAATGATATATCTCCCTGTTCAGGCATCGATCAACACACTCTATACTCTCTCATGCAGACTGTCTATCTAGGTCAGTCCATCCAAGACGCCCCCACTATTTCGACCTCATGGAGGGACATGCTCGCTCAATCTCTCTCTCTATATATATATATATCTCCCTCTCTCTCTCTCTCTTTGTATGTCTCGATTGACCTCGCTCTTTCTCGGACAAAAACGATATATCACCATCTTTGAGCCCAATTCGACCTATTCATATTGTATACTCTTTCACGAACATAGTATATCTAGGTCACTCTCTCCAACCCGTCACACTCTTCCGATCGCACGATGACCCTATGTGGGGACCCCAACTCATAAGTCATGATCACCGAATGCACATGTATAGTGATCGCAGTGATCAATACTCACTGAACACACAGAAGCTGAATAACAAGAGTCTTACATCCATACATACCGTCTTACACAATTTTTGACCATTATGGTAAAGTCTTACATAGATAAAGCCACAAGGGCTGAATACCAAATAAACTTAAGCAACGGAAATCTTCATCGATAAGTGGAACCCATGCTATCTGCCTTAACCCTACAGGCATTCTGACTGGGAAACGTCCGAGTTCGCATGTTCGTCTCCAAAGAACTCTTCTTCGAACTCCTATTCTTCCATGCCTGGCCAATTAAAGAACCAGTGGCAAGCCAATGAGTACTTTGAATGTACTCACAAGCAACCAATGATTGGAACAGGGCACAATAATGCAATGATATAGCACCAAGTAGGTAGTTTGCAGAAAGCTAGTTTTGAGTGCAATGACATGATCTATCAACAAGTAAAGTATGCATCATGGGAGTATAGATATTCATATGGACAAGTTGTAGATATCAACATAAGCAGAGTTGGACACCAATCTAACTTGATCATCGTGTCAAGTCATCTGACTTAACCGAATTAGCTTCATCAACACACACATGTGGTTTGTAAAACTCTGGACGTAGTTTAAGCAGCACCGCTAGCTGTCCTTGACCGTGGACACGACTATTCGAATAGTTTTACACTCTGCAGAGGTTGCACACTTTACCCACAAGATCCGGGGAACTTCCGTGTCATCCACGACCCGTGGTACCTAAGTACCTGGGGTAAGTACCCGATCACTATCTTTCCTTAGACGACACTAACATAGTGTGGGGACCCCGACTCATAAGTCGAGATCACCGAATGCATGTTGATAGTGATCCCAGAGATCAATGGTCACTGAACACACAGAAGCTGAATAACACGAGTCTTACATCCATACATATCGTTTTACACAAGTAGGACCATTATGGTCAAGTCTTGAGTGTATCATCGCAGCGAAAATCTTCAATGACAACTTGGACCCATGCCATCTGCCTTAACCCTACAGGCATTCTGACTGGGAAGCATCCTAGCTCGCACGATCGTCACCAAAATCGCTTCTTCGTATACCTGCTCTTTCAAGCCTGGCCAAGTAAATAGCCATGGACAAGCCAGTGAGTACGTTTGAATGTACTCGCAAGCAACCCAAGAGTGATAACAAAAGAATTATGCAAAGCTCTACTGCTTAATTGGCATTTTGCGGAAAGCTAGTTTTTCTCATGTAAGTATGATCAAGATTTATCAAGGACATGAGTGCGTCTGCAACAAGTATCAGGAGGTTACAGACATCAACATCGAGAAAGAGTTATGAACAACTCATGCTCAAGCTCATCGTGACTTCCTCACGAGTCACATCATCAATATCACCAAACTGTGTTGTTTTTTAGAAACATATGGATGTAGCCCAAGAGCACTTACCCAACTATCCTTGACCGTGGACACGGCTATTCGAATAGTTTTACACTATGCAAATATTGCACACATTACCCACAAGATCTGGGGAACTTCCATGCCATCCACGACCCGCGGTACCTCACGTACCCGGGGTAAGCACCCGATCACTATCTTTCCCAAGAAGACACTAACAAGGAGTCCACTCGTTGTTCTGTATCCTCATGATGTACATCATACGAGACTCACTCGAGATCGTAACATCCGAGAGGGGATGCAACGGTGTATCCGGTGCCCTGTAAAAACAGACATGGCCGCCCTACCTGGCACGACCCCGTCCCGAGAGAGAGCACCAACTCTCCCCTGTCACTAGTAATGCGGGCTCCAAGCTAGTATCGGCCTAGGTAATCAATAATGCCTTTTCCCATATAAGGGTAGAGTGGTTGCGCATGTAAGGCTGGAATAACGGTCGCAACTTAAACCAATCCGTTTTTGAAAGCAACACACACACTTGCCTCGGTACACCACTTCGTCATCAAGTGGTTACCCATCTCATTATCTCCCTCGGTCATAAGTGGCACCCGACGGGTTTTCGAAAAGTCTTTTGAAAGTACTCTGCCTCCATCACCATGCATATTCCCGTCCCATTTGCGTAGCCACTACTATAGCATCCTATCTACTCCCACCAGCATAACGCTCATAGGATGGTAGGGTCATGCATAATGCAAGTATCAACAAGGAAGTAACGGAGGCAACCCATCAAGGTGGTTACCACATCATCATGATTCCGTTGCAATAACAATATGGTGCTATATGACATTCATAAAAAGGGTTTCATAGACATGGTCAAAGGGCTTCTTGCCTGGTTCATCAGAGTCTTGAAATCTTCTGGTCCTTCTCCAAATACTCCATCTACTTCGTCAACTAACGCCGGAAACAATCACAATAAGCAACACAACAAGGCAAAATAAAAGTGCTCAAAAAATATGAGTTGGACTTTTCTAGGATACCTCTGGTCATATGTGGGATGACCAAAGTGGTTTCATTAGGATTTGATCAATGGACATCTCTGAACATTTCAATATGATGGAATCAAGGGATTAATGGGTTTACAAGAAGTGCACAGAAATATATTTTTGAAAAATGAGCAAATACACCTATTTAACAAACCATGATTTTAGAAGCATCTAGGAGTTGGTTTCACTGGATTTGGAGTTCAAATGATTTTCCTATGAATTTGCAAAGTTGGCTATACATGAAGAAATAGACCATTATTTGAGCTTGTACAGAAACTATTAGTAAAAATGTCCAAAAATTAAGTTTTGAATTTATAAACATCTAGGAATTTGAATCATGGAATTTGGATCAAAAATGGGCTCTCTGTGATTTTCTAAAGTTCAATACAGAAATGGAAAAACCAGATTTTGATGAATGTTTGTGAAGAAGAAGTCTCAGGAAATATGTGCATGTTGCACCAACAGGTAGAAAATGATTTATAGAGTCACTAGAAATTTGAATCATCAAATTTGGATATCATTTGAATTATTTGTGGATTTTACATGTTTACAGAATAAAGAAAAAGAAAAGGGAAAGGGTTTTACCCTTATCCTGCGCACAGGGCGGGAGATAGGCATTGGGCCGGCCCAGCGGCTCAGCTGCGCGGGTGGCAGGGCGACGTCGAAGGCGCCCCGAACGGAGTACGCCTTCGCTGCGCGGGAAGCGGGTTTACTCCCGGTCCGTCTCCACTTAAACACGCTGGGACCGCCCACCGGGTCGTTGACGAGCAGGGTCCGCTGCCCAGGCCGTCTCCTACCTCCGCTCGAACAAAGCAGAGGCAGGGGAGGCAAGGTCGAGTGGGTGCTGGCGCTCTCCCAGGCGGCACGGGCCACCTCCGGCGGCGCTCGGCACACCGGCGGACTCAGCGCGCCTCGGCACACCCGTGCATGTGCTGCACGCCCACGGGGGAGCCCGGGAAGAGGAGGGTTTCGGGTGCGGCGGACCGGGGCTGATGGTGGGTTTCGGCAAGGCGAGGAAGGCACGAGGAGGAGGGGATGGAGCACGGGGGGAGTTGGCGGTGGTGATGAGAGGGTGTGGGTGTGTTCATGGGGACGAGAGAGGGGTCGAGGGCCATGAATTTAAGCGGCGGACGGCGGCACTGCTCCGGCCATGGACGAGGTTGGAGGGCGCGAGGAGGGGAGTGGGTTGGTCCAGGGGGTGCACGGGAAGGAGAGAGAGCCATAAGAGTAGAGAGAGGGTTCGGGGGTGGCGTTATGTAGCCGACCCGTGGCTCACTGTGGACGTGGCGCACGGGTGGCCGCTACAACGGCTCGGGCGGCCAGGAGGGAGGGAGTGGGGTTGTCTACAGCGTTCGTGGGTGTGGAGTAGGGCGCTAGGAAGAGAGAGAGGGAGCGGGGCGAGCTCCGGGGGGAGCCACGAGCTCGCACGTGCATTGGCGGGCTCGGGAGACTCTGGGCACGCCCGGCATGGGCAAGACAGAGGGGGAAAGGAGGGGGCGAGCACGGTGGCGTGTTGCGGACGTCGAGGCACATCGACTGACGTGAGGGATAGGCTCGAGGTGGTCGGGGGACGCGGCATCAACGGTCGGGAGCACGCTGACGTGCTCCGGAGAGAACAAATGGCCGGCATCCGCGGCTTTTCCGCGCGCACTCGCGTGTCCACTAGTGTCTAGTGGCTGCTCAGGGGAGTAAACAATGTAGGAAAAGGCATTGGATGCCCTGGGGCTTGCCAGGAGTGAGAGAGAGGTGAGAAAATAGGAGGAAAGTTGCTGTCCAGAGGGGGAAAAGGGCTTTTCACCCCCTTCATCATGGCTTCTAGGGCAGGGAAAGATGCAGGGGTTATAGGAGGACCAGATGGGGCTGTAAGAAAAAGTTGAGCTCATGGAGATTAGTGGAAATGGCCAAAACAAGCATTTTAAATTTCTGCCAGAAGGTGTTTGATGGTGGTTTGGGCAAGAAGATGAACTCCTCTTGTAATGAGGCTTGACAGGGTCAAATGGTATGAGAAAATAAGAGGTTCCACTAATATTGAGTCCATTTGGGCAAAGTTGCCAATGCAACTTTTGTAAACCCTAGAAATCAACGGAAATGGACTTCCCAAGATTTATTCATGCAAATCTATTCTCCTTGATGCACCAATTGGTGTAGTGTCATCATTTGAGGTTATGAACATGTCCACAACAGTTGAGTTCAAAAGGAGAAAGTTTCCAATATAGAGTTGTTCAAATTTGGTTCTGGACAGGAAGGGTTTTGGGGCACTTTGATCAAGTTGACCTGTTCTCCAACTTGTGCTACTTGGTCCAGATGATTTATTAGACCATTTAGCATGTGGACCAAGCTTGAGAGTATTTGGGCAAGTTTGCTAATGCAAAGTTGTTCAAACTTGGAAAAGGGCAGAAATGGTTTTGAGAGGGTTTTAGGGGGTTATTCTATTCTCCATGACATGAGACTTGGCAAGATCATCAAATATGTCATATGCAACATGGTATAGTTTTATTGGAATTTTTAGAGAATATTTCCTTTGTAAATATTTCAAAAGCTTGAAATATCCAGGAAGGGTTTTTGAGGGATTTGACCAATATTTTGAACATGACCATGTGTTGAAACTCTTATATATGGAAAATATATGTCCACTGAGTTTCCCTAAATTTTCACAAATATTTTTAAAGCATAAAAATAATTTTAACCTATTAAAGACCATTTCTGGCCTAAAGAAAAATCCTTTAATTAAAATAGCAAAATAACTTTTAAAATTATATTTTTGTGGTTTATGGGAGCCCTATACCTATTAGGAGTCAAAAGTATTCTTTGAAAGATTTTTAATACCCCAAATCAAGTACTTGCAGTGCAACCTCAATCCAGGGGTTTTTTGGAAAACTAAATTTAGAAAATACTTTTTGGCCAAATTATTTTTGTAAGAAAATTCTATACTATACTATACATATGGCATGATCATTGGTTCAAGAGTTTGGAGCAAGGAGATGAAGTATATGAGTTGGAGGATTTATTTGATTTTTAGAGCACTTGCAAACAACAGACAAAATTCAATCAGTGCAAAGTCCAAAACACTCAAAAGTTTTTGTCAAACCACATTTTATCATTATTTATCATCTTAAGTGTTGTGCCATGAAAATCAGGGTGTGACACACCTACCCCCCTTACAAGAATCTCGTCCCCGAGATTCCCAAACTAGGCACGGAAATGAGTATGGAAACATGGATCTGGGGTAGTCTTCATGTCCTTATACTGCTTCTGCTTCCGAGTGGTGCTCCATCGAAGCTTGAAGTGCTTGATGGTGTGGCTTTGTGTATGATGCTCTTCTTGATCCAGGTTGCTAATGGGTAGCTCGCGGTACGTTAGATTGGGCTAGGGGTCGATGGCTCGGTGGTCAATGCCCTCGCAGAGATCAGGCAAGTTAGGAAGTTGGAAACACTTCCGGGGTTGTGTCATGTGGAAAACGTTGTGCATAGTGGGTAACTCGGGTGGTGACTCCAGCTGATAGATGTCTACTCTTTGTCTTGAAGTGATCTTGGAAGGGCCAGTAAATCTTGGTGTGAGCTTCACTTGCCATGAAAATGCTTGGTTCTCTTGAGAGAGAAGTGGCTTGCAGACACACCTGGTCTTCGACGCGGAGGTTTACTTCTTAACGATGGTGGTTGGTGTAGTTCTTCCTCCTAGACATGACGGTCTTCAGATGTTCCTTGACCAGCTCAACGATTCTTATTTCGTCTTCGGGTAGACACGTATGTTACTAAAATAAAGATGACAACCAACTTGTCCAAGTACTCCATGAAGTCTAGGGGGTACGCGAAGTAGGCTGGGGCATTGGTGGTGGTCCCGGTTGAGTATGGGTCAGGGTCTTCTCGACCTGGGCCAAAGCCCATGGCCATGATCTGACCATTTTATGGCTTGGTAGGGCTTGAGGGTTTCAAGGATTCTAGGGTGCGAGTGAACGTTTATCCTTGAGCACAATTCCTGAGATGCCAATTTCTCTACTTAGTCCTCCAAACAGATCACCTTATATTGCTGAAAGCATCATTTTGTATAGGTCAACTCCAATCATCACTCATTCTATTCATATCCTCATGACTCCCAAGAGGAGGTCTAAAAAAATCATATATGTCTACGATCCCCAAACTCATGTGTGTGGCTACCCCTAAAAATCCATGGGTAGAGCATACAAGCTTCCAAGCTGGAATAAAACAGGACAATCCCAAGTGCTCATCCTATTCTTCCAAGGTCCATGCTAGTGCATCTCTATCCTAAGGAAACACGTCGTATGCCACTCCAAAATCTTGTTTCCTTTTCTATGAATCAACTCCAACAACCCGTTAACTTCCATTAATCACTACATAATCCATTAATTCTACAAATCCAACGTCTATGCTGGTCTTCCACATGATCTCCTAAAGTCCTTATAATCCCCAATACTTGAAAGGGCTGCCTTACTATAGTCAGTCCACCAATTTCCGTTATTGTGATCTAGTAATACTCCAAGGTCAATCTCATAAAGATGCCTAAATAAACTCCGACAATTAGTCCAATCTCCTAGTTTATCGTCCACCTAGGAACATGGTATCATGATCGAGATCATCAGTCTAAATCCAATTTACTTCGAACCATGTAGACATACTCGACATCTATATTCAACTAGAATTACCTACTTAGATCCAAATCTCTTGTCCAACGAGGATACCTACATGTTCCCCCAAGTCATTTACGTAACATCAACTGTCTCCTATCAATATCCCATGGCTAAGTTAAATCCAAATACTTCCAAGAATTCCAACTTGCGAACACAATTATCCTACTAAATCCAATTTCCTCAGGGGTAATGAAAGCTATGCTAATCTATACTCATGATCTCACCAAGTTCATCTACCAACATCAAAGCCTCATAATCCACCAAATAGTCTCATATAATTCCTCAAGTCATTGATATAAACTCATCAAGTCATTTGTCCTCTATTCATATATCCTCAATTTGGTCTACCCTATGGCATCGCCAATTCTGCTACTATCTAGGATGATAATGTGCTCGTTCACTACGTCCACTAGTTCCATAATGAACCCATTGTTGTGCATGGTTATTAAGCACATGAGTATGGGTTCGTGTTGGAGTATCTCGTGAAGTCTTGAAGAGTCTAGGAATGTGTTTCTAGTCTGGAGGGTTAATCATAATTCTACGGGGTTGCACTTGGTCGTGGAGGTTGTAGCAGAAGTCTTCATTGCTAGTCAGTTGCAGAGGCAGAATCCTTGGTGCATCTTGTCTTGCTGGTCTTCATTTGATGAGAGAGATGAGAGGGAAAAGTAGCATAGAGGAGGGGGATGCCTAAAGGGGGTTTTATGGTGCAAGTGCAAACAAACAAGTGCCAAAAAGGGCCAAACACAAACAACAAAATAAGGCAGGTGATATAGTCGCGTACTTGTTGCCTAGGGCAAAAGGGCGACTGATATCAAAACACAAACAAATGAAAACAAGCAACACACAGTCATGGTTCTATTCGAACCATCATACGGACTCGACTGCGCATAGGGGGTACATGACTCATCCTACCCTAGGGATTCTCGGACTAAGTAGTCGTGCTTTACTTCGTGCCTCATGCAGTCTTTTGGGTTTTCCTCAGGTGTTGCTACGTCTCTTATAGTTGTTCGATGAAACAATTCCGGGTTGAGCCTGAAGATTCTTCGACAACTTCTCGCCTGTTGAAGTGATGGGGTGAAGGTGGCTCCTCGTATCTGGTGTTGACTTGGTCTCCTCTTGTCTTCTTATTCATGTCGATCCTTTCTGCATTCTAAGGCATCAACGGTTCCACGTGGCAATCCTTTATGCAATAACATTAACAAGGCATAGTAGAGGTCCAATATGTTGGGCACATTGTTGACAATATCGTCACCGAGAGCAGGGGATGAAGAGAACCGTTTTCCTGCTCACTATAGTGAGGCGGACCAAATGGCGAGGTTCTCCTCCACCGGTGGTTGCCGATACAACAACGGTAGTGACATGGTTACTCTATTAGCGATGTATATCATGATCTTGCATATCCTATGCGCTGGTCATTGTAGGCCAAGGTTGCATAATCCTGGGGCAATTTCAAAGGTGTCACCATCCTCTGGGTCTTCATGTCCTCATTCCTCGAGGGCATATCTTCTGTTGGCATCGTCTTGTTGTGGTGTCCCCAATCTTGTGTTCGGAAGAGGTGGGTGAGTGTCTGGCAAGGCGTCCTCCTTCTAGATTATCCACGAGGATTACAAGGAATCCAGTGGTCAGGGCTTGAGGGTGCTAGTGACCGTTTGCAATAGTTTTGAAGGGAAGATATGGATGGGGAAAGTATACCTTAGTTTTTGAAAAACTGAGAAGGCAAGAGAAGTATAGATAGTTTTGAAAACTTGTAATAGTTTTGGAAATAGTTTTACCCTAACTAACGACCATGCTAACTAAGGCTTCCTACAGTCAGAATGGCTCTGATACCAGCTCTGTGGGGACCTCGACTCATAAGTCGAGATCACCGAATGCACGTGTACAGTAATCCTAGAGATCAATGCTCACTGAACACGCAAAATCTGAATAACAAGAGTCTTACATCCATACATACCGTTTTACACAAGTAGGACCATTATGGTCAAGTCTTGAGTGTATCATCGCAGCAGAAATCTTCAATGACAACTTGGACCCATGCCATCTGCCTTAACCCTACATGCATTTTGACTGGGAAGCGTCCTAGCTCGCACAATCCTCACCAAAATTGCTTCTTCGTATACCTGCTCTTTCAAGCCTGGACAAGTAAATAGCCAGGGACAAGCCAGTGAGTACGTTTGAATGTACTCGCAAGCAACACAAGTGTTATAACAAAAGACTTATGCAAAGCTCTACTGCTTAATTGGGATTTTGTGGAAAGCTAGTTTTTCTCATGTAAGTATGATCAACATTTATCAAGGACATGAGTGCGTCTGCAACAAGTATCAGGAGGTTACAGACATCAACATTGAGAAAGAGTTATGAACTACTCATGCTCAAGCTCATCGTGACTTCCTCATGAGTCACATCATCAATATCACCAAACTGTGCTGTTTTTCAGAAACATATGGACGTAGCCCAAGAGCGGTTACCCAACTGTCCTTGACCGTGGACACGGCTATTCGAATAGTTTTACACTCTGCAGAGGTTGCACACTTTACCCACAAGATCCGGGGAACTTCCGTGTCATCCACGACCAACGGTACCTCAAGTACCCGGGGTAAGCACCCGATCACTATCTTTCCCTAGAATACAGTAACAAGGAGTCCACTCGTTGTTCCGTATCCTCATGATGTACATCATACGAGACTCACTCGAGATCGTAACATCCGAGAGGGGATGCAACGGTGTATCCGGTGCCCTATAAAAAATAGTCATGGCCGCCCTACCTGGCACGACCCCATCCCAAGAGAGAGAACCAACTCTCCCCCGTCACTAGTAATGCGGGCTCCAAGCTAGTATCGGCCTAGGGAATCAATAATGCCCTTTCCCATATAAGGGTAGAGTGGTTGCGCATGTAAGGTTGGAATAACTGTCTAAACCTAAACCAATCTGTTTTTGAAAGCAACACACACACTTGCCTCAGTACACCACTTCGTCATCAAGTGGTTACCCATCTCATTACCTCCCTCGGGCATAAGTGGCACCCGACGGGTTTTCAAAAAGTCTTTTGGAAGTACTCTGCCTCCATCACCACGCATATTCCCGTCCCATTTGCGTAGCCACTACTATAGCATCCTATCTACTCCCACCAGCATAACCCTCATATGATGGTAGGGTCATGCATAATGCAAGTATCAATAAGGAAGTAACGGAGTCAACCCATCAAAGTGGTTACCACCTCATCATGATTCCGTTGCAATAACAATATGGTGCTATATGACATGCATAAAAAGGGTTTCATAGACATGGTCAAAGGGCTGCTTGCCTGGTTCATCAGAGTCTTGAAATCTTCTGGTCCTTCTCCAAATACTCCGTCTCCTTCGTCAACTAATGCCGGAAACAATCACAATAAGCAACACAACAAGGCAAAATAAATGTGCTCAAAACAAATATGAGTTGGACTATTCTAGGATACCTCTGGTCATATGAGGGATGACCAAAGTGGTTTCATTAGGATTTGATCAATGGACATCTCTGAACATTTCAATATGATGGAATCAAGGGATTAATGGGTTTACAAGAAGTGTACAGAAATATATTTTTGAAAAATGAGCAAAGGCACCCATTTAACAAACCATGATTTTAGAAGCATCTAGGAGTTGGTTTCACTGGATTTGGAGTTCAAATGATTATCCTACGAATTTGCAAAGTTGGCTATACATGAAGAAATAGACCATTATTTGAGGTTGTACAGAAACTATTAGTAAAAATGTCCAAAAATTAAGTTTTTAATTTATAAACATCTAGGAATTTGAATCATGGAATTTGGATCAAAAATGGGCTCTGTGTGATTTTCTAAAGTTCACTACAGAAATAGAAAAACGAGATTTTGATGAATGTTTGTGAAGAAGAAGTCTCTGGAAAACGTGCATGTTGCACCAACAGGTAGACAATGATTTATAGAGTCACTAGAAATTTGAATAATCAAATTTGGATATCATTTGAATTATTTGTGGATTTTACAAGTTTACAGAATAAAGAAAAAGAAAAGGGAAAGGGTTTTACCCTTATCCTGCGCACAGGGCGGGAGATAGGCATTGGGCCGGCCCAGCGGCTCAGCTGCGCGGGTGGCAGGGCGATGTCGAAGGCGCTCCGAACGGAGTACGCCTTCGCTGTGCGGGAAGCGGGTTTACTCCCGGTCCGTCTCCACTTAAACGGGTTGGGCCCGCCCACCGGGTCGCTGATGAGTAGGGCCCACTGCCCAGGCCGTCTCCTACCTCCCGCTCAAACAGAGTAGAGGCAGGGGAGGAGAGGCCGAGCGGGTGCCGGCGCTCTCCCGGGTGGCACGGGGCATCTCCGGCGGCGCTCGGCACACCGGCGGACTCAGCGCGCCTCAGCGCACCTGTCCATGTGTTGCACACCAACAGGGGAGCCCAAGAAGAGGAAGGTTTCAGGTGCGGTGGAGCGGGGCTGATGGCGGGGTTCGGCAAGGCGAGGAAGGCACGAGGAGGAGGGGATGGAGCATGGGGGGAGTTGGCGGTGGTGATGAGAGGGTGCGGGTGTGTTCATGGGGACGAGAGAGGGGTCGAGGCCCATGAATTTAAGCGGCGGCCGGCGGCACTGCTCCATCCATGGACGAGGTTGGATGGCGCCAGGAGGGGAGTGGGTTGGTCTAGGGGGTGCACGGGAAGGAGAGAGAGCCAAAGTAGTAGAGAGAGGGCTCGGGGGTGGCCTTATGTGGCTGACCTGTGGCTCACCGTGGACGTGGCGCACGGGTGGCCGCGACAATGGCTCGGGCGGCCAGGAGGGAGGGAGTGGGGTTGTCTACGGTTTTCATGGGGGTGGAGTAGAGCACCAGGAAGAGAGAGAGGGAGCGGGGCGAGCTCCGGGTGGAGCCACGAGCTCGGACGCGCATTGGCGGGCTCGGGCGGCTCTGGGCACGCGCGACATGGGCAAGATAGAGGGGGAAAGGAGGGGGCCAGCACGGTGGCGTGTTGCGGACATTGAGGCACATCGACTGGCGCGAGGGGGAGGCTCGAGGTGGTCGGGGGATGCGGTGTCAACGGTCGGGAGCATGCTGACGTGCTCTAGAGCGCGCAAATGGCCGGCATCCGCGGCTTTTCCGCGCGCACTCGCGTGCCCACTAGTGTCTAGTGGCTGCACAGTGGAGTAAAAAAGGTAGGAAAAGGCATTGGATGCCCTGGGGCTTGCCAGGAGTGAGAGAGAGGTGAGAAAATAGGAGGAAAGCTCCTGTCCAGAGGGGAAAAAGGGCTTTTCACCACCTTTATCATGGCTTCTCGGGCAGGGAAAGATGCATGGGTTATAGGGGGACCAGATGGGTCTGTGGGAAAAAGTTGAGCTCATGGAGATTAGTGGAAATGGCCAAAACAAGCATTTTAAATTTCTGCCAGAAGGTGTTTGATGGTGGTTTGGGCAAGAAGATGAACTCCTCTTGTAATGAGGCTTGACAGGGTCAAATGGTATGAGAAAATAAGAGGTTCCACCAATATTGAATCCATTTGGGCAAAGTTGCCAATGCAACTTTTGTAAACCCTAGAAATCAACAGAAATGGACTTCCCAAGATTTAGTCATGCAAATCTATTCTCCTTGATGCACCAATTGGTGTAGTGTCATCATTTGAGGTTATGAACATGTCCACAAAAGTTGAGATCAAAAGGAGAAAGTTTCCAATGTAGAGTTGTTCAAATTTTGTTCTGGACAGGAAGGGTTTTGGGGCACTTTGATCAAGTTGACTTGTTCTCCAACTTGTGCTACTTGGTCCAGATGATTTATTAGACCATTTTAGCATGTGGACCAAGCTTGAGAGTATTTGCGCAAGTTTGCTAATGCAAAGTTGTTCAAACTTGGAAAAGAGCAGAAATGGTTTTGAGAGGGTTTCAGGGGGTTATACTATTCTCCATGACATGAGACTTGGCAAGATCATCAAATATGTCATATGTAACATGGTAGAATTTTATTGGAATTTTTAGAGAATATTCCCTTTGTAAATATTTCAAAAGCTTGAAATATCCAGGAAGGGTTTTTGAGGGATTTGTCCAATACTTTGAAGATGACCATGTGTTGAAACAATTATATATGGAAAATATATGTCCACTGAGTTTCCCTAAATTTTCACAAATATTTTTAAAGCATAAAAATAATTTTAACCTATTAAAGACCATTTCTGGCCTAAAGAAAAATCCTTTAAATAAAATAGCAAAATAACTTTTAAAATTATATTTTTGTGGTTTATGGGAGCCCTATACCTAATAGGAGTCAAAAGTATTCTTTGAAAGATTTTTAATACCCCAAATCAAGTACTTGAAGTGCAACCTCAATCTAGGGGGTTTTTGGAAAACTAAATTTAGAAAATACTTTTTGGCCAAATTATTTTTGTAAGAAAATTCTATACTATACTATACACATGGCATGATCATTGGTTCAAGAGTTTGGAGCAAGGAGATGAAGTATAGGAGTTGGAGGATTTATTTGATTTTTAGAGCACTTGCAAACAACAGACAAAATCCAATCAGTGCAAAGTCCAAAACACTCAAAAGTTTTTGTCAAACCACATTTTATCATTATTTATCATCTTAAATGTTGTGCCATTAAAATCAGGGTGTGACACATAGAGTCCACTTGATTGGTAGTAACACCCGTTCCCAAAATATCACATCTTAAAATTGTGGAGCCTCGCTCCCATATTCATCACATACCACTGGCACGGGGTACCAATGGTGTGTTCGGTGTCCTGTGAAAATAGTCATGGCCGCCCTACTTGGCACGACCCCGTCCCGAGAGAGAGCACCAACTCTCCCCCGTCACTAGTAATGCGGGCTCCAAGCTAGTATCGGCCTAGGTAATCAATAATGCCCTTTACCATATATGGGTAGAGTGGTTGCACATGTAAGGTTGGGATAGTCGACAGATCTTAAATCTAATCCGTTTTCGAAAACACTCCCACACAACTTGCTTCGGTACGCCACTTCTATAGCAAGCGGTAACCTAGCTCATTATCTCCCTCGGGCATTAGTGGCACCCAACTTTTTTTTTGATAAGTCCTTGAAAACAACTTGGTTTCCTTCTATTGTGAGCACTGTTTTCAAGAATATAGGAGTTGGAATTATTGCATTTGGATTGTAATTTAATCCCATGGATTTTTTACAAGTTTCTAAGAAAAAGAAAAGAATAAGTAGCACTGTGCACCTGGGCCTATTTGGCCACAGTGCAGCAGGCCCAGGGGGAATCCAGCCCGCGTGAGGCTGCCACGTTGAAGCCGTATTTGGGAAATACGCCTCCAGCCGACACAGCG
The DNA here is from genome assembly GCF_002162155.2 of Triticum dicoccoides. Lineage (NCBI taxonomy): Eukaryota > Viridiplantae > Streptophyta > Magnoliopsida > Poales > Poaceae > Triticum > Triticum dicoccoides. Next base: position 320,089,888 of record NC_041385.1, on the reverse strand, counting down.
AACCGGTGCGCGCGCGTGTGTCTTAAACCTGACTTGTGGGACCCACATGTCAGGATGTGAGGCTGACGACGGATGGCCCCACGACCATCATCGTCAACCTCGGGCCAGGTGTCGGTGTCAAAACCGGTGGATCTCGGGTAGGGGGTCCCGAACTATGCGTCTAAGGCTAACTGGAGGCGGGGGACACAATGTTTACCCAGGTTCGGGCCCACTCAATGGAGGTAATACCCTACTCCCTGCTTGATTGATCTTGATGATATGAGTATTAGAAGAGTTGATCTACCCCGAGATCGTAGAGGCTAAACCCTAGAAGCTAGCCTATGATTATGATTGTTGTTGTCCTACGGACTAAACCCTCCAGTTTATATAGACACCAAAGGGGGATAGGATTACACAGAGTCGGTTACAGAGAAGGAGATCTACATATCAAAATTGCCAAGCTTGCCTTCCATGCAAAGGATAGTCCAACCCGGACACGGGACGAAATATTCAATCTTGTATCCTCTTAGTCCAACAGTACAGCCAAAGTATATAGTCCGGCTGTCTAAGGACCCCCTAATCCAGGACTCCATCAGTAGCCCCTGAACCAGGCTTCAATGACGATGAGTCCGGCACGCAGATTGTCTTCGGCATTGCAAGGCGGGTTCTTTCTCCGAATACTCCATAGAAGATCTTGAATATGAGGATCATGTCCGGCTCTGCAAAATAACTTCCACATACCACCATAGAGAGCACAATATTCCACAAATCTAATCTGCTGACAACTTTTCATAGCGTGACATCACACCGCGGTCCGGTCATTATGCGAACCGTTTTTCCCAGCCTGCCACTGCACGTGTTGCGAGGCGGTTTTATTGGCACATCTTGTCGAAGCAGAGATCGTGTTCCCCTTATCAAGGGATTCTCATCAATACGGGTGTGGGTAACCCAACTGTGCTTGTTAGTAGGACTCCTCGATTTTAGGCAAGTTCCAAACGGTCACGCGGAGGACGCTTGATATTCACTCCCTTTATAAAGGGGCCAAGGCCTGTCCTATTCTTCCCACGCTCGATCCTTCCCTTCCCCCACCTCAAGTTCCAACACCCAAGGCTTAGGCTAAGCGCTTCGGACATTCAACAATGTTCGGATCCAACCTTGAAGGCCGGTGGATGGCCTCTCTATCACAAAGGAGGACATCAAGAAGCTTATGGAGGCCAGGTATCTGACCCTGAAATCCCGCACAGGCTGCCTGCTCAAGGGCAGGTCATCCCCACTCCTGAACCCAACGAGAGTGTTATATTTGTTTCCCACTTCCTTCGAGGACTAGGCTTTAGTCTTGATCCCTTTGTTAGAGGGCTAATGTTCTATTACGGGCTAGATTTACATGATCTAGCTCCCGATTCCATCCTTCACATCTCGTCGTTTATAGTCGTCTGTGAGGCCTTCCTCCACATCACCGCACACATTGGTTTATGGCTCAAGACCTCCAATATGAAGCCGAAGATGATCGATGAGCGACACGGAGAGTGCGGAGGTGCTATAATAAGCAAAGGCGCCAATGCCCTATGGCCAAAGGGTTCCCTCCCAGAGGTGTTCGACTTATGGCAACGGGAGTGGTTTTACATCATAGCTCCCTGAGGTACAAAGCGGGCGACTGCCCCTGCCTTCCGCTCGGGCCATCCGCCTCAACTGGCGTCATGGGTCAACAGGGGGCTGGACTAGGGGCCAGTTAATGACATGCTGACATTGCAAAGCTACATCCGAGAACTCCTCAAGAGGGATGTCAGTCTTCTCAAGGTAATGCAAGTAATGCTAGTTCATTGGGTCCTGCCATGCCAACGTTGATCTCTCCCTATGTGGGAGTTCAACCCGGAAGGACCGCGAACTATTCAACAATTCTTCGGCGTGACGCTTGAAGACATGTAGGGATTGTTCTTTGGATAACGAATAAAGTGTCCGGACACCACCGAGGATGCGGGTCTCAACTGCAACCGTCCAGATACCCAAGTAAGTAATTCCGCCACCGAACATGCCATCTTTATATTTGTCACAACATCATTCTAAAAAATTGCTCTCGGCCAGGACTGGATAAGAAAGGCGGAGAGGATCAGGTGTTCGGCCCCCCTTCCCGAAGGCTCGCCGGATCCTGTATTAACGAGGATGCTTAAGCACGCACCCTATCAACTGCCATCAGGAGAAGATGACGGGAGGAATAGAGAATCCGAAAGCGGGATTCATACATTACGCATCCAAACCGAGGGAATTAGCGTCTCCACGAGGGAGGATAATCGGGGAGGTGAATCTAGGATCCCCTCTCCCCAAGGGAAGAAAAGGGCCGCCTCTGAAGATTTGGGAACAGAGGTTTCCAAACGGGGGAAGAAACCTTCGCCAGGGGCCCTACCCTAGAGGGCCTCCTTACCGCACAGCGCCCGCCAGGGGGCCAGCCCTTATCCAAGCTGTAAGTGAAAAAAAGTGCTTTGGTAAATATATCCTGCTTTATCGCTGAGAACAATAACCGAGACATATATCTTGCAGTCCAGCTCGTAGCCCATCTCGACAGAGTTCGTCTTCAGGGGATCTTCTTCCGGAGATGATGGAGAGCGAAACGCCTCCTCCTGCTTCCCCGCTTGATGGGGCAGACGACCCTGAGGTGTCGTCACGGAGGGTTTCTCCTGATCCGCAAAGGCCAGAAGGTAACTCTACGGCCTCCCGAAGTACGGAGTATTCGGCTCACAAAGAGAGCAACAGAAAGAGTCCGGGATTGTCCGGTGCACAACCGGACATACTGACAAGTCTTCTGGAGCAAGAGGCTATTTCATCTGCCAAAAGTGGGTTGAATGAAGCTTTTACAAGCCTGCTAAGAGGTTTGAGGTACGCAAAGTAATATATATGTATTTTTGACGGTACCTCACATGCTAGGTGTGCTCTGTATAGATAGTAGCCCCTGAGACTCTGGTTGCCGTCCATAGGCGGCAAACAAAGGATCATAGTCCCAGGTGATGATCGCGCTGCTTTTATGTGCAGGCGGCTGAGGGTCCGGCAGCTGGCCGGACTGCTGATTTTGCCAAATTGAGGCGGCAACTTCACGTGGCGGATGCCGACATCGCGCTTGTTAACAAGCGTCTTGACGAGGCACAGGGTCTTCAGCAAATATTAAGAGGAGCATGATGCTAGTATCTATAATATGTTGTGACTGCAGATGGAGCTGCCGCCGTGGAGACCCTTTGGGCGGAACTTGCCCAAGCCAAAGAACAAGCCAGGAGAAGCGATCTGGCCGCCCTAAAGGTGGTCGAAGAGTTAAAATCCGAACAGGTTGCTCATCGCCAGAGCGAAGATAAGATAGCCAAGATGGCTGTTGAGCTGAAAGATGCCGACGAAGATGGAGATATCACGGCTGGAAGCCCTTTCTGTTGCGGATGAAGTTCAGAGATCTGAAGTATGCCCCTCTGGATCAACTATGGAGTGCTGAGGACGCATACTTAGACTTGGCAAAGAGTGCTGCTGGTGCGACCGAATATTTCAAAGATTAGAAAGATTAGGAGGTGGAAAGGTTATTCTGGTCGCAGTTCAGTGCTCTAAAGCATCCGCTGCTGTTATATGAACAAATGGCTGAGTGGGCCGAGCTCCATAGGTTGCCCGGGCTTGCCATGAGGTCTCTCGTGGATCATCTTTGGTCGAAGGGACCAAGGCCGGACAATTATTTTGTCTTAGTACAACGATTCCTTCATGATGTGCCGCATATCGACGCTGTAAAGAGGTCGGCATGCATAGAGGGTGCGCGGATGGCTCTTGCCCGTGTTAAGACATATTGGGCAGGGATGGAGGCCACCGCTATTGCATACCGGGGTCTGGCCGGAGGCCAGGGCTCGCCCAAGCACTATTTTTAAGAAGTCTTAGAAGGCGCCTGTTTAATAGAGGATCAGTGCTCGAAGAGTACCATGTTCGAGGGACATGTATCTTGATTGTAAAAACAATGCTATTTTGATTATAAGGGCTGTGTTTATACTTTTGCCCGAAAGTTTTATAGTGCCTCCTGTGCGGCCGTTTATGTATGTATGTATATAACCTGAAAGTTTGCAGTCGTCGGCATCAACTCCCATGCATATAATGCGGGGGTGTTCGGTAAAGCGCGTAATCACACTTGATCCAACGTCTTTGTCCATTAAGGAGGTGATAGCGCGTTGAAAAAGGCAATCAGACTATCTAGCCTTAACACTTTCACTTAGCCATAGGAGTTCGACGGTGGGGTTACTATATAGCCCCTGGTACTTCCGCGTTCATCCGAATACGGTACGCGTTTGTACATGACTGGAAAACCGGTCCTTCGTTAATGCGGAGGAATCGCGAAGATTCCGCTGAGTCACCAAGTGGTTGACCAGTCTCTCGCTGTATCATGACAGTCAGTTTTCGGCTTTCTCTACTGAGGTGCTAATCCAGATGAACCAGGGCACAATCGCAGTAGTTCTCCCGATGTCGCCTTCGCCGATAGAGCGGAACGTAAGGTAGCAAAACACGGGACCCGGGCAAACCCAACTATTGACCAAAGACATGATTCGGAGCTGATGCATATAAGGCCAAACTAGCGATGCCGAACACTCCCTAAGGTATTCGGACTTTTAAAAGATATACTGGGCTGAGTAACGCCCTCGATAATGAGCCCTGAATTTCCAGAAATATGCATTAGTCTGGCGTGACGAAATGCCAATAACGCCAGCATCCCTCTCGGTTGCGTTGAGTGCCCGGAGGGTGTGAAGCAACAAGAGACATTAAAAAAGGTTCACACAGGGTCTTTATCTAAAAAGAAACCTTTGAGCGGGGCCCTGCTGCACGTCTGCACCTTTGTCTCCATTGTGCCGTATCCTGGAAGGGTGTAGCATGATGATCATCTGTAAAAGAAAAAACCCAGGTGAAAGACTTCGTGCGAAAAGTTGGTTATTCTTAATGCACCATGAAAATGGAATCTATTATTGTATTAATAGGGTCAAGCCAAACTATGGGCCTTTTTACATGCAGGCAGCCCCTAGCACCATCTATGGGGGTGTCCATTGACCCAAGCTCAGGTTTATCTAGGATGCTACTACTAGTGGTGCGCCGGACTCGTCTAACCGTGTCCGCGGTCTTGACGACCAATCATTTATTCAGGTTGGAGGGGCCGTTCAATGTTCGGCTGGTAGAGCCGCCACATATTCTTCCCCACGTAAGGAATGCTCTGTATTTCCGCTAACTGTAATGACGCCACGTGGACGGGGAATCTTAAGTTTAAGATAAGCATAGTGCATTACTGCATTGAAATGAGCGAAGGCCGTTCTTTCGGGTAGTGCGGGATAGCCGCTTCGGAATGGAGCGATGTCGAAGATAAATTCTTCATTTCGGAAGTTGTCGGGAGAACCAAATACAACCTCTAGTACTAGAGAGCCCGCGCAACTGGCCCCTACGCCTAGTATTACTCCTTTAAAGGTAGTATTGCTTTGGCTGATTCTTGACGGGTCTATCCCCATTTTGTGGATAGTGTCCTGATATATCAGATTAAGACTACTGCCGCCTTCCACAAGGACTCGGGTGAGATGATATCCTACAATTATTGGATCGAGCACCAAGGCCGCCGATCCTCCGTGCCGAATACTAGTCGGATGATCCCTGCAATCAAAAGTGATCGGGCAGGCCGACCAAGGGTTGAATTTGGGGGCGACGGGCTCTATAGCGTATACGTCACGGAGTGCGCGTTTGTGTCTCCTCTTCGGTATGTGAGTTGCATAAATCATGTTCACTATTTTGACCTCAGGTGGAATTTTTTTCTATCCTCCAGTGTTCGGCTGGCGAGGCTCATCCTCGTCTTCACTTGGTGTCTCCCTCCCCTTGTGTTTGGCATTTAGTTTGCCAGCCTGCTTGAAGACCCAACATTCTTTGTTGGTGTGATTTGCAGGTTTTTTGGAGGTGCCGTGAATCTGACATAGTCTGTCTAGAATCTTGTGTAGGTTGGACGGTCCATCTCTGCTGCGTTTAAATGGCCTTTTCCGTTGACGGGCCGAGAGCCCCTGAATCCAGTGTTGACCGCCGTGTTGTCTGGGCTGTCTTCATTATTTTGGCGCTTGTTTTTATTGTGTCACGGCTTCCCGTTGCCATCCCTGACTTCGGATGTGCCTAGGTCGCTGGTGCCGCTGCGGGCCAACCAGCTATCCTCGCCCGCAGAGAAGCGGGTCGTAAGGCTTGTTAGAGCTTCCATTGTCCTCGACTTTTCCTGGCCGAGGTGTCCGGCGAGCCTTTCGTCTTGGATACTGTGTTTGAAAGCCGCTAAGGCTTCGGCGTCCAGGCAGTCGACGATTTGGTTCTTCTTAGTGGCAAATCTGTTCCACAGCTTACGGGCTGACTCTCCAGGTTGTTGAATTATGTGACATAAATCGTCTGCATCCGGAGGTCGGACATAGGTCCCTTGAAAATTAGCCCTAAAGGCATCCTCAAGTTCTTCCCAACTGCCAATTGAGTTTTCGGGGAGGCTTTTCAACCTGTGCCGAACTGGTCCCTTCAACTTGAGGGGAAAATATTGGATGGCATGGAGATCATCTCCGCGAGCCATGTGGATGTGAAGGATAAAGTCCTCAATCCAGACCCCAGGGTCTGTTGTTCTGTCGTATGCCTCTATGTTCATGGGTTTGAATCCCTCTGTAATTCATGATCCAACTCCTCATCGGTGAAGTACAGGGGGTGCGCCGAACCCCTGTATTTGGATGTGTCATGGCATTGTTCTAACAGTTGTAGTGTTCGGTTTTGGTTTTGAGCTTTTATTAGATCAGTATAGTCGTTTGGACAGCCATGATCCTGTGCCGGAGCACGCTTCCTAGATCCATAGATGGACCTGGTCATACCGGCTTTTTTGTCCAGGAGCTCATGTAAATCGTGTGCTGACTTGTGTGCGGCATCATTAGCCGCCCTATCGCGGCCACGGGGTGGTCGATCCGGTGGATCGTCCGTATTATTTTTCGGCCGAATAGGCTCTATAGCCTCGTCGTCGAATTCGGGCAGCAGCTTACGCTTTGGGTAGCTCTTTGTGTGGCGATCACCATCGTATTTTTCTTCAGTGTCGAGCTCTTTGTTCCATCTATGGTTGAGCGTATCCTGCGCGGCCTTAAGCCTTTGCTTCTGCTTCTTCAAGCTCCTCGCGGTGGCGATAAGCCTTCTATGGAAGTTCTCTTGTTCCAAGTGTTTTTCCGAGATGATGAGGGCATCGTCGTCTGGACTGTTCTCCTCTCCAAAGACATGTTGATGAGTTTTACCCTCGGCATCGCCGTGATCGGACAGCGGCTCCGGACTATGCTCGTCGTCCCCTGGCTCGTTCTGCTCAATCACTGGGTCCACGGGGTCGTTGTTTCCTTTGGAGTCGACCAGGGTATTATTTCTTCTTGCGCTCTTATTGATGTTTTTACTGTGGCAGGATTTAGAGCAGCGCCTAGTCGTCGCTTTGGTTGCTTCCTGAGGGTATTATCCTCCGTTGCTTCCTGCCGTTCCTCGCCGTTGTTTTCTTTGGGTGTATCCACCATGTATATATCATATGATGAGGTGGCTGTCCAGCGCCCCGTGGGCGGTGGTTCCTGTTCACCTCTAGCATGGTCGTTCATACCATCGACGTCTTCGGAGTCGAAGTCAAGCGTGTCGGTTATGTCATCGATAGTGGCTACCAAGTGGGTGGAGGGTGGGAAACAAATTTCTTCGTCATCTGCTTCCCACTCGAGCCGAACATAGTTCGGCCAAGAGTGTCCAGATAGGGAGAGAGATTTCAGTGAATTCAGCACATCGCCCCAGGGTGAGTGCTGAAGGATATCCGCGAAGGTAAACTACATGATCTGTGCCCAATCAGATTCGATAGGCACGGACAAACGAGGTTCAGAACCTTTCGCCGGAGACGAGTCCAAGGGTCCGATGACATAGATCTCTTTGGAGGCAAAGACTGTGTTTGGCTCTAGCGCCGATGAGTGTGCGGCCTCTGTGGCGAGGTCCATCCACCCATCCTCGGATGGCACGATCTGCTCCGGGTAAAAAGCGGGGGCAGCCATAGGCATGATCTTCTGAACACCGTCCGATGGCAGATCTAAGTCATGCTTATCGTGACTGTTCGGCGCACCTGCAGTGGGCTTGAATCTGTTGAAGATCAAGTCTCCGCGGATGTAGGCAGTATAGTTTAAGCTTCCAAACCTGGCCTGATGGTTAGGGGTGTAGCTATCCATCTGCTCCAGATGGCCCAGCGAGTTGGCCCGCAATATGAAGCCACCGAATAAGAACATTTGTCCGGGGAGGAAAACCTCAATCTGGATCGCATCATTGTAGATGATTGAAGGAGCCATCAAGCCTTATCATGACGACACAGTGGAACTCTCAATGAAAGCACCAATGTCGGTGTCAAAACCGGCGGATCTCGGGTAGGGGGTCCCAAACTGTGCGTCTAAGGCTAATGGTAACAGGAGGCGGTGGACACAATGTTTACCCAGGTTCAGGCCCTCTCGATTGAGGTAATACCCTACTTCCTGCTTGATTGATCTTGATGGTATGAGTACTACAAGAGTTGATCTACCACGAGATCGTAGAGGCTAAACCCAAGAAGCTAGCCTATGATTATGATTGTTGTTGTCCTACGGACTAAACCCTCCTGTTATATAGACACTGGAGGGGGCTAGGGTTACACAGAGTCGGTTACAGAGAAGGAGATCTACATATCTGAATTACCAAGCTTGCCTTCCACGCAAAGGAGAGTCCCACCCAGACACGGGACGAAGTCTTCAATCTTGTATCTTCATAGTCCAATAGTCCGGCCAAAGTATATAGTCCGGCTGTCCGAGGACCCCCTAATCCAGGACTCTCTCACCAGGGAGGGCGGCGAGCTCACCAGCTCCGCCATGGTCTACGGCGAGGAGATCTGAGGGCACCGACGTGCTCAGGACGGAGTCGCCATTCGGGTGGAGGTGGAGTTGGTCGCCGGGGTGCAGGGGTTCGCCGGCTACGAGGAAGCCAGCAGAAGAGCTTCAGGAGGTGCTTCCCCTGATCGATTCCCGCTGCAATAGAGAGGGGAAACGTAGGGTAAATGGTTAGGAAGGTGTGGCGGTTCTAGATCGAGAGATAGAAGAGGCGGAGAGAGCCTATACCCCGAGATCGACGGCGACCCGAGGCAGCGGAGCTCGAGCTCGATCTCGAGCGCGGGTGCTCCTGGAGATGAACTGGGGTTGCAGGGGGCATATTTGGAGTGGGAGAGGAGGAGTGGTGAGGAGAGGAGGGCGCGGGGAGGCCTTTAAATAGGCGGCTGACGGCCCATCGAGGACTCGTGCGCTGGCGAGCGTGTTGCCGTCGCTACAGGTCACGGGGATCAATGCGAGGTGTCGGGGGTGCTCGTGGTGTTGGTCTAGGGCGAGGGAAGTGAAGAGAAAGAGAGACCAAGGGGCCAGCGGTACCGTGCATGTGAGCGCGCTCACTGGTGCGCTCGAGCGGCGGCGCGCGTGCGAGCTGGGGCGAGAGGAGGGAGAAGGAGGCGGGGGACCAGGCCGTGGCATGTTGCAGACGCCGAGGAGCATCGTCGGGCGTGCCGGGAAGGCTCAAGGTGGCCGAGGTGCTTGGCAGGGGGCGGCTACAGTGCGGGAGTGCACAGTAGCGCGCTCTAGAGCGCCCAAATGGCTGACATGGCCATTTTCTATGCAATGTGGGCGCGGCCAAAGGTGTCTGGTAGATCTTGGGGGAAGTAAAGAAGTGGGCTATGGCCTTGGATGCGCTGGGTGGCCACTGGAGTGAGGAGGTGAGGAAGAGGGGTGCAAGGGCTATCCAGAGATGTAAAAGAGTTGGTTTCACCCCTCAATTATTGATGTGAGATGCAACCATTGTTACTGGGGGTATAAGAGGACTAGGAGGGGCTGTGGTAAAAAGTAGAACTCATGGATATTCATGGAAGGGGTCAAAACAGGGGGTTTATTAAAATGGAAGAAGGTGTTTGTTGCTGGTTTGGGCAAGAAGATGAACTCCTCTTATCATGAGTCTTGACAGGGTCAAATGGCATGAGATAATAATAGGTTCCACCAATATTGAGTCCATTTGAGCAAAGTTGCCAATGCAACTTTTGTAAACCCTAGAAATAAACATAAATGAGTTTTCCAAGATCTAGAAATGCAAAACTATTCTCCTTGATGCACCACTTGGTGTAGTGTCATCATTTAGGGTTTAGAACATGCCAACAAAGGTTGAGAGCAAAAGGAGAAAGTTGACAATGTAAAGTTGTTCAGATTTGATTTTGGACAAAGAGGGTTTTGAGGCACTTTGATCAAGATATAATTTTCTCCAACTTGTGTCATTTGGTCTATATACATAATTGGACCATTGGAGCATGTGCACCAAGTTTGAGAACATTTGGACATGTTTGGCAATGTAGAGTTGCTCAAACTTCAAATGGACAGAAATGGTTTTGAGGGGATTTGGTGATGTTATGTTGTTCTCCAAGACATGAGCCTTGGCAAGATCATCCAATATGTCATATCGAACACGCTACAATTTTCTTGGAATTTTTAGAGAATATTTACTTTGTAAATATTTCAAAAGCTTGAAATATCTAGAAAGGGTTTTTGAGGGGTTTGACCAATATTTTGAACATGACCATGTGTTGAAACTCTTATATATGGACAATATATGTCCACTGCCTTTCCCTAAATTTTCACAAATATTTTTAACACATTAAAATAATTTTAACCTGTTAAAGACCATTTCTGGCCTAAAGAAAAAGCCCTTAATTAAAATAGCAAAATAACTTTTAAAATTACATTTTTTTTTGGTTTTTGGGAGTCCTATACCTAATAGGAGTCAAACATACTCTTTGATAGATTTATCGTACCCCAAATCAAGTACTTGTAGTACAAACCTCAATTTAGGGGTTTTTGGAAAACTAAATTTAGAAAATGCTTTTTGGCCAAATTATTTTTGTAAGAAAATCCTATATTGTACTATACACATGGCATGATAATCGGGGCAAAAGTTTGGAGCAATTAAATGAAGTATATAAGGTGGAGTTGTGTTGACTTTAAAGAGCACTTGAAAATCACACAGACAAAACCAGCTCAAATAAAAAGCCAAATAATGCAAAAAAAAATGCGAAACCACATTTTATCAAGATCTACTAGCTTAAGTGTTGTGGCATGAAAATCAGGGTGTGACACCCTATGTGATCGATTGACCTTGCTTCCTCCCACGCACAAAAATATCTACATGTCTATGACTGGATCATCTCTCAAGCTCTATCTTACTACCCTCACCCTTGCCAAAAGCTCAATCGGACAATATCTCTCCAGAGCATATATATCCGTTCAATAAATGTCGGACAACACTCACTTTGTCCCTCTATCTATATGTCTCTCGATTGACCTTGCTTTCTCACGCCGTATCTTCCACGCATTGAAGCTATTTACATTGCGAGGGGCACTCCAACCTTGGATTAATTTGTGCAGGCATTTACTCCGGTCGGTTTAGATTATATTTTCGTAGCATTCGGCCCACAACTACTCCAAACACTGTTGCAACCCCCGCAACTCCCCTAGTTGATTTCCCTCTGGCTCGGTCATTGCTCTCTCGCTCGTCCTTTATCGCCTTCAATGTCGCACCATGGTATTATTGCAAAAAAGTCTGTTGTTCTCTTTAATTATTATAAAGAATCTACAAAACTACACACCGATAGTCCACATGCAATGGAACAAATTTCGACCGACAAATTAAAGTGCTACAAACTACACACCGAGGGGCCCACATGTCATGAAACAAATTTGGACCCATATACAAATTGAAAAATAAAGGACGAGGATCGAACATGCGACCAGGGCCTTCAAGCTGCACGTCAATAGGCAACATACATAGAACAGCAATGTTTGTTGTACCCCCCTTTGTTCACATAATGTTTTTATATTACCATAGCCTATTTAATGGATAACATGTAATATTATTTTTAGTACTATTTGCCTTCACTTAATGGTGGATTCCATGTGTGCTCTCTCTCTCTCCTCCCCTTCTGCGTTTAGACGCACGGGCAAACACAAAGAACTCACGGGCGATGTTGCTGTTGACCATATCTGGACGCGTTCACAAGTTATGGCACTAGTTTCATGTACTAGCAGCACTAGTCAGTGTGTACGTGCATTGCACGTTAATTTGGAAGTATATTAAGTGCATGCGGATATTAAGTAGGATATTATTTGTTTGTTATTATGTTATTAGCACTATTTTTGGCAAGAAATTAGCTGCACGCTAAACGTGTTGAGCGCTCGACATTGAAGCAGTCTAGGTTGTTGGATGACAAGGAATACATGTGTCTTGATGACGTTTTATATTTAATTTGATACAGCTCTAGCAGAACATTCAATTGACCAACCATAGATTTCGTTCAGTCTGACTCCGACTTTAAATTATATGACAATCGATATAAAATAAATGGAAATGATAAACTTTCGTATTTTAAGCATGTCAATCCGAACATTTTTCATGGCAAATTTAGATTACGCGGCGGCGGCGGGGGCGTCTTGCGGTGGGAAGCGCCTCCTCTGCCGTGCTCTGTGTGTCGTCGGGCCACTGACCGACGGCGACGGCGGCATCTTGCGCCGTTGTTGGCGCACTCCTGGACGTTGGCCTAGCTTCAAGGAAGGCCAAAATGTTTTGGATTTCGGAGCGAGCCAACTAGCGGGAGGAGCCGACTGGCGTTGGTGCAAGGAAGCGGTCGACGGCGGCCATCCATGCAGTTGAGGGGGGCACTAGCACCCACGCGGTGATAGGCGTTGTCAACGGCGTGGCGGAGACATTCGTGTGCACATGCACTGGTATGGGCACGCACGTCAGTGCGCGCACAGGCGCATGCACTGGCAGGTGCACGGGCGCGTGAAAGTCGGCGGGGACCTCGTGGAACCCCGTGGCATCAAGCTCGGCGACAATGTGGTGCAGTCGGGGCGACGGGAGCTAGAACGGGAGTGGGGACAGGCGCGGCGTCTTCCTGCAAGGCCAGTTCAAACTCGTCCCAAAGCGCCTTATGTTATTGAGACTCCATCTGGGTGTCTTCCTCAAAAAACTGGAAGACTAAGGGCAGACCATCGTGATGCGGCATTGCGTATGTTTAGGTCAAGCTAGTTGGAGGTAGACGACAGGGGAATCGAAGAGGAAGAGAGAAGATTGTAGCCATACAGGGTAGTGCGGGGTTGATTTTAAACTATGGCGCCAGCGACATTAAAAGTGGGAGCAGTTGGGACGAAGGTGGGCAGCGGAGCCTGGTCAAAGGGTGTCACATCCCTAGTTCTGGCCTGTCCTATGCCCGCTTCCATCTGAGCATCATGTTTAAATTTTTGAAACCTGAACTGAGGAATTTTGGAAGCCTCAAAAACTTAAATAAAAGAAGGGCAAAAACCCTAAAAATCTCATTCATTGCTCCAAAATGCTCTTCTTAAATGTTTGATAATTTTTGGTAAGGGTTCTGGTCCCAACCAAAATATTGAACATTTTTCAGGATTTATTTTTGGGACTTTGAATTTAAATCATTAGCTATTTGAATTTGAATTATATTCATATAACTAGAATATAATTTCAAATACCCCTGAAATATTTTATGAGCTTTTGGAAAAGTCCATATAGCAAAATAAAAATATTCAGAAGAGCTTTTGGCATTGTTTGAATTATTTTAAATTCAAAACAATGGCAAAAGATTAAATAAAAAAAATTAAACAGAACAGAATTAAATAAAAAGAACAGAAACTTACCTGGACCTACCTGTCCAGCCCAGCCGGCCCAGCTCCCCCACCTGGCCGGCCCAGCCCACCAGCGCCCTCCCTGTCGTCTTCCTCCTCGGGACAGTAGGACAGGGGCGTGTGCCCGCGGCGCGCACGCATGCGCAACGCCACCTCCTGCCTGCCTGCTGCCACTCCGACGCCGCTACGGATGCCACGCACCCCCTCAGGCCGCTCTCAACTCCCTCCCGTGCTCATCCCCTTCTCCTTCTCTCCCTCTCGCTCCGCACCTCGGGCCCGAACGGAGCCGCCGCCACTGACGCCGATTGCCGCAGCCACCGTGCTCCCCTCGCCTCGCCGACGTGCCAAGAAGCCCCGTCTCGTCCCCCTCTTCCTCCTCACCAAGACAGAAGGTGCCGGAAGCCCTGGATGTCGCCAGCTCCGCCGTTCCCCTCCTCGGCCACCGAGGATCGCTGCCGTCGATTCGTCGCCGTCCGGCCTGCCCCGAGACCGCCGAGCATCTCTTCGTGACCGTGGTGAGCCCCCGGTCCTCTTCCCCCTCATCCCGCCTTCGTTTGTTTGCCGTAGCCGCCGCCCCCTTGCTTACCGTAGCCGTCGCCGCGCGGGCTCGTCGCCGGCGAAGCCCCGGTGACCAAATGGCCCCGCGCGTGCGTCCGTTGCACTCGCAACGACCCGTGGAGTAACGCTAGCGTGGCAGCTAGCTCGTTTGCAAGCCGCAGCGCTAACCCCGCACCCACCCGAGCTCCGGCCGCCGCCTCGCTCGCCGCCGTTGCTGATTCCGACCACCTCAGCACCTCCCGCTGCTACCAAACAACGCGCCTCACCACGACGCATCCGTAGAGATCAACCGCGGCTCAAACCGCTGTCTGTACGCGAAACCCGAGCAACTCCGGCGAGGTCTCGCCGTCGCCGTGGTCGCCGGCGTCACTCGCCGACGTGGCCACTTAATTAGGGCGTAAACACCCCGCTAATCACCCACTAGAGCCACTGCCAAGTGGGCCCCCGTGCCTAATTAATTAGTTTAACCTCTCTGTTAAATTAGCACTAATCTCAGAGGGCCCCGCCTGTCACCGTTGACTTTGCCATGTCAGCATTGACCGGACCCACCAGTCAGCCTCTGTCCCTGCCTGTTACACTGACGTGCGGGTCCCAGCCGTCAGGTTTGACCTGGACCAGCCACGTTGACCTGCTGACGTCACTAATACGTCATGCTGACGCAGTATTTGTTTCTGGAATTTAAATAAATCTTAAATGATTTAATAATTTCAGAAAATAGCTAAAACTTCTATAAATCATAGAAAATTAACCGTAACTCCAAATTAAATAATTTATATATGAAAAATTATCAGAAAAATTCAAGGAATCCATCTGTACCATTTTCATGCATGTTTGAACAATGTTGTCCTCTGTTTTGGACAAAACCAATAAAGGGCATTTAAATAATCACATATGGAGTTTGAATTTGAATCTTGTATTCAAACCAACTTCATTTAATCTGTTGCTAGTTGCATTAGCTCAAAACACATTCATTTTGCCATGTCATGATCATGCATCATATTGTGCATTGCATTGATTGTGTTCCCTTCCGTGTTGCCGGTATTTGCCCCCTTTCGATAGATGTGATACCGATGATGTGATCATTGACACTGATGAAGACTCAATGTTATCTTCAGAAGTGCCAGGCAAGCAAAACCCCCTTGTTCATTCCGATACAATCCTACTCTCTCGCTCCTGCTCTCTTTTACTGCATTAGGACAACATCGATTCATCTGTTACTTGCTGCGGTAGCTGAACCCCTTTATCCTTTGCATGACCTGTCATTCCACAGTAAATAGATGAAACCCACTAGCATGAGTAGGAGTTGTTTGAGCCCTGTTGTGCCTACTCATTCATGTTTGTTTGTCATGCCTGCTACTGCTTAGAGTTGAGTCAGGTCTGATTCATCGGGGATGAATCAGAGGCGTGTGAACATGTCCTACTGTGTGTGAGCTAAGTGTGTGAACACGATTTGGTAAAGGTAGCGGTGAGAGGCCATGTAGGAGTACATGGTGGGTTGTCTCATTGCAGCCGTCCTGAGGAACTGAGTTCTGTGTTTGTGATCCATGATTCAGCTACTACCACGCATTGGGCCCGAAACCAATGGACCCTCTCGGCTTCTTAATCACCCTTGTCCTCTGTCCAGGAGTTGCAAGTAGTTTCTGGTGTTTGTAGTATGCTGGAGGCCGTGCGCAGCGCTGACCGTAGGGGTGGGCTGTGATGCGGTAGGCACGTGGCCGGGTAAACCGGGCGCCCGTTTGGTGTCACGGAACCCTGTTCACATCGTTTGGGGCTGTGAGCGAAACTCCGGCCGGATCTCCTCATGGATGGAACCCGAATAGGCGATAAACCTGGACTAGAGACTTGAGTGTTTAGGTAGGCCGTGGCCGACACCCACGTTGGGCTTCCGCTTGAAGGTTGCCGAGTACATGTCGTGTAAACGGCGGTAAGTGGTGAGAGCGTGTGTGAAGAAGTACACCCCTGCAGGGTTAACATCATCTATTCGAATAGCCGTGTCCGCGGAAAAGGACTTCTGGGTTGCTTATATCAGTTCATAGACAAGTGAAAGTGGATACCCTAAAATACGCAAGATAAGCGTGAGTGCTATGCATGGCGTTCTCGTAGGGAGACGGGAGCGGTTCCATAGTGGTGTATTGATATGGTGAATATGTGGACTCGTGTGCGCCACCTCAAAAGAGTTACATTGCAGTCGTAGTTTAGGATAGCCACCGAGTCAAAGTTGGCTTGCTGCAGTTAAACCCCACCATCCCCTTTGTTGATAATGATGCATATGTAGTTAGTTCTGATGTAAGTCTTGCTGGGTACATTTGTACTCACGTTTGCCTATTTTATGTTTTTGCAGAGAGACTTCGGTCTCACTAGTAGTTCCGCGTGGACTTCGACGTTTAGCTTGTTACCTCAGCTACGATCTTGTGCCCTCGGCAGGATCTGGTAGATAGTCAGGCTTCTCAGCCTTTTTCAGTTATAGATGTCTGTACCCAGACATGATAGCTTCCGCTTGTGCTTTGACTTGTATGCTCTGATTGTTGGGTCATGAGACCCATGTTTGTAATATCTCGCTCCTCGGAGCCTATTGATTAAATACTTGAGTCATAGAGTCATGTTGTGATGCCATGTTGTATTTGCACATATCGAGCATATTGTGTGTATGTTATTGAAATGCTTGGTATGTGTGGGATCTGACCATCTTGTTGTTTATCTTTAGTAGCCTCTCTTACCGGGAAATGTCTCCTAGTGTTTCCATTGAGCCTTGGTAGCTTGCTACTGCTCCGGAACACTTAGGATGGCCGGCATGTGTCCTTTTTCGTTCCTGTGTCTGTCCCTTCGGGGAAATGTCACGCGATGAATACCGGAGTCCTGTTAGCCCGCTACAGCCCGGTTCACCGGAGTCCTGCTAGCCCAGTGCTACAGCCTGGATTCACTCGCTGATGACCGACACGTTCGATGCTGGGTCATGGATGCCTGTCCCTGTAAGTCTGTGCCACTTTGGGTTTACGACTAGCCATGTCAGCCCGGGCTCCTTATCATATGGATGCTAGCGACACTATCATATACGTGTGCCAAAAGGCGCAAACGGTCCCAGGCAAAGGTAAGGCGACACCCGTGGGAATACCGTGCGTGAGGCCGCAAAGTGATATGAGGTGTTACATGCTAGGTCGATGTGGCATTGAGTCGGGGTCCTGATAGCGTTGGTATCAGAGCTTGACTGCCTGTAGGATTACCAAGCCAAACTGGTCGAAGTTGAGTCTAGAAATTCTTTAGTTATATAAGGGAATTGATTGTGGGATGGAACGTAAGGCTCTTTTACTCCTTATACCTTATGCCCTTCTGATCTGAGTCATCTTATCTTTCCTACGGGGTTAAGGAACTAGGTCTTCTCATCTTTCTATCAGGATCACGTGTTACTAATCCATAGACTTATAGATTGTTGGATTTAAGTCTCAGCTCAGTTCCTACTATTTCTGTATGTTAACTGTTGATCTCCAGACCTTGATATTGTGCTTCTGAGTGGTTATGCCACCATTTTTGTGAATGTCTCAAATCTTTTCTGAGCATTTACAGCCGTTATGCTGTCCGAGTCATTCCAGGTTTCTAAATAGTCTGATGCATTTGCAAAATCCTTTCCCTCTGGTTTCGATGTTCCTTTATGCCAGCTCAATCACACTAATTGTTGAGTTGACGTATTCTATTGCCTTGACATTATGTTGGAGTTATTATTGTGACCCTAGGTGTCTTAGGGGATCATCTAGTAATTTAGCCATGATTTGTGTTCCCAGTGTGATGATTCTGGCCATCATTCTCGAAAGCATCCCGTGATGCTACTTAGTAATAGGTATTCTATTCCTGGGTTCTTGAACCCGAGATTCACTCTACTTACTTCATGTTGTTAGTAATTGCTAGTGCCTTTAGGACATTAGTAACCTTTGCGATAGTCCTTGAAGTCCGTGGTATCTTCTTCTTCCAAATACCATGAACTACCTATGGCAGAAGTTCCTCGTTGAACTAAAATATCACAGCAGGATTATTCTTGATGAGTTCTCCATTATATATTGTGGCTCTGCCAGTTCTACCTTTCTGCATGGGTTATCCGGAAGAAATATGTTAAACTTCGTTTGACATGCTAATCCATGCATCCACAACTCAGAAAATCATATGTTCTTTTGAGTTGTCCCATCTTAGTTGTTTCCGACCCTCGCCTATCAATTGATAGTCAAGAGTATGTGTGCGTTCGTTTATCGATGCCTATTACTCTTGTGGTCCGTCAAGCCATTTTATCGCGGAATGACTAGGAGAAACAAACTCCAATACCTCATCCATATCTAGGATTAGGTCAAAACCATCGTACTCCGCAGATAAAAATGCCAATCCAACTTTTACTCTGTTCCACCTTGGAGTATTACCATCTTTATATCAAGAATGTCATGGGAATTGCACACCATCCTATGAACTCTTGACACAGTGATACTTCTCGCCATCATTGTTCATTCCTCGGTTCCTGTGTTATCGTAACCGGAATGTCGACAAGTGAATCGTGGTGTGTGAAATCAATACTGCTAGCAACTCCGTTGTTTGGTAGTTAAAGGACAATAATTTCATTCTTAGCATGTTGGTTAGTGAATCATCATTCTAAGATTGATCGTGCTACCTAGTCCTTGTTCTCGGTGCACTCCTCGATCGATGAGTTAGGGTTATTTCAAATCCTTGCTCTATTGATCATATCGCCTTGCCCTGAAAAGCAAGATTGTTCTCGAGCTTCGTAACATACCGGTGGTTCGTGATTTTCTGAATATCTTCTCAGAAGTATTACCAGGTTGTCACCTGACCACTATGTTGAGTTCGTGATCAAGTTGGTTTATTCCTGTAAACCACCCCTTCTCCAAGAATCCGTGTTGGATACCCTGAGCTTGTTGGATAAGCTAAACAACAACTTGGAGAGCTGGAAGATAAAATCTTGTCCGACTTAGTTCATGTTAAGGGATATCTTTTTGTGTGTGTGTGTGTGTGTGAAGAAAGATGATATCTTCATCAATTGGTCCTTGTGAACAATTGTTGGATCTATTGTCTTACCCAAACCTTTGATTGAGTATGGGCTATCATCCAATCAGACCAGAACCAACGATATTTGTAATGTTGTCTTACTCGTGGTTGATCCCTCGAGCATACAACATTACATCTTTGGTCTGACCAATGCTATCACCGTGTTCACATGATGGTGGAAGTCCAGTGATATGGAAATTTCGATGAGTTGCTGTTGAGCCCATCAGTAGCATTTTGTCTCCCCCCATGAATCATGTTGAACATCAACCTAGTGTTGGAAACTTGTGTAAGCATTTCTTCGTGTTTCGTTCATGAAGCATATGTTTGAATGAAAGTAGTGACTTTCCCTAATTCATGTGCATATGATGCAAGTTGCCGCCATGAATTTGAGGAAGATTGTTTTGTTTCCTTGGAATCATCCCAAATCAGTCATGCACACGTGCGAAGTATTCTGTGGTCTGGAGACTTGCAACCTTCATTCCATATGTGTATCCTAGCACACCAAGCCACTGACTGATTTGTTCAAGGAGAAGGAGTATCTTCATAAGAGCTAATCCAGACTTATGAAAGAACTTCGATATCCTCGCTGATGGTTCCCAACCAGAACTCGGTAGCGTTTTATTATAAGACTACTTTGTGGTCATACTTGTCTTGGACAACGTGTTCACATGTTTGTAGCAGAACCAGCTCATGTTTTGGAGCTTGCTATCGTAGTACATTTCCCGAGAATCTCGCAACGTCATTTCGTCGATTTGTGTTGCAAACTTTCATTTTCTTCCTAGACTCGATGAGTCTAGAATATCCTGACACCAACCAGATCTGAATCTCAGGCAGATATGATGGTTTGGAACATTTCCCAAGAACTATAATATTGGTCCCTCGATAATCGATAAAGTGGATGTCGTGGCCAACACACCCAGCCGGAAGACCTATTATTGTAGTATCTTGTTGAGGAAGTTGGCCACCTCCCCATAAGGATTTCGCAGGATTTACCTCCGTAACTGTTCCTTATGGATTCTATTGCTCCCGAAGTCCGACCTTTACTTGATGTTCTAGTTATCAAACCATATCTATGAATGGGTACACTAGCACATCAAGGAGAACATTAGAAGCGGAGTGCTAAATGTCTCTCGGTCGATCATCCAGATTTTGTTCCTTGGCTCGCTAAGGTGAAATCTGAGAAAGTGTTATCCTCCTTTGCATCTGCATCGTCCATCGCTATTCATCATGGTAGTATGTTGTGTTGTCAGCACCCTTGACACGGATGTTGATAAAACCTTGATGATTATGGAAATGCTCAAGTTCTTGAGAGCACGCACAAGCGCTACGTGTTATCATCGACTCTAACTAGGATTCCTCTCAGCTGCCTCGGCAATGCTATGATCTTTTCAAACAGCGAATTCACTCTCTATTGTTGGGTTCTTCCCCAGTTACCAGAATCATTCCCATCATTTGCATTTTGTTCCCAGATTGCACCGCCAATGTGCCATTCTACCATGGGTCTCTTCCATTTCTGGTGATAAGCAAATTCATCCATTACGTTGTCTTCAACAAGGTAATCCACATCATCCAAGTTTGAGTTTGCCATTCTACCGACCCCCACCAATCGATTGCTGTGAATTGCCTTAGGCTGTCTTAAAGAGTTTCAATGATCTTTGAATCAAAGGTAATTCTTTTTGCCACTTAAGATAATAATCTACGAATCACCCTCCTCCAGGATGTTTCGTCGTGGTATCATGGCAACTCAACTCCTCGCTACGTTGACAATCGTTTATCACCTTCTTAGGTGTGGAATTGTTGTCCACCTAGTGAACCTTCGTCATCCGTTTCTTTCCACCCCTCTTGATGTGTATCTCGTGTCTCAACCGAGAGATGGTCCTATGTCTCATTCCGTGAGTTGTTCGATCTTCGAGAAGATCGACCCTTCTAGAGTCTCCTTCTTCCCTCCATGTCATGTTGACAGGATTTCTCAGAGCAAGACTTCAAGACAATGATGGTGATCGAATCAACGTTCCTATGAAGTGCACCCTGGATCGTGAAGATTATACTAGTTGCGTTTCCCCTTCACCTTACCCTACACTCGAATCTCGGGGCGAGATTCTTGTTTAGTGGGGGTGAGTTGTCACATCCCTAGTTCTGGCCTGTCCTATGCCTGCTTCCATCTGAGCATCATGTTTAAATTTTTGAAACCTGAACTGAGGAATTTTGGAAGCCTCAAAAACTTAAATAAAAGAAGGGCAAAAACCCTAAAAATCTCATTCATTGCTCCAAAATGCTCTTCTTAAATGTTTGATAATTTTTGGTAAGGGTTCTGGTCCCAACCAAAATATTGAACATTTTTAAGGATTTATTTTTGGGACTTTGAATTTAAATCATTAGCTATTTGAATTTGAATTATATTCATATAACTAGAATATAATTTCAAATACCCCTGAAATATTTTATGAGCTTTTGGAAAAGTCCATATAGCAAAATAAAAATATTCAGAGGAGCTTTTGGCATTGTTTGAATTATTTTAAATTCAAAACAGTGGCAAAAGATTAAATTAAAAAAATAAAACAGAACAGAATTAAATAAAAAGAACAGAAACTTACCTGGACCTACCTGTCCAGCCCAGCCGGCCCAGCTCCCCCACCTGGCCGGCCCAGCCCACCAGCGCCCTCCCTGTCGTCTTCCTCCTCGGGACAGTAGGACAGGGGCGTGTGCCCGCGGCGCGCACGCACGCGCAACGCCACCTCCTGCCTGCCTGCTGCCACTCCGACGCCGCTACGGATGCCACGCACCCCCTCAGGCCGCTCTCAACTCCCTCCCGTGCTCATCCCCTTCTCCTGCTCTCCCTCTCGCTCCGCACCTCGGGCCCGAACGGAGCCGCCGCCACCGACGCCGATTGCCGCAGCCACCGTGCTCCCCTCGCCTCGCCGACGTGCCAAGAAGCCCCGTCTCGTCCCCCTCTTCCTCCTCACCAAGACAGAAGGTGCCGAAGCCCTGGATGTCGCCAGCTCCGCCGTTCCCCTCCTCGGCCACCGAGGATCGCTGCCGTCGATTCGTCGCCGTCCGGCCTGCCCCGAGACCGCCGAGCATCTCTTCGTTACCGTGGTGAGCCCCCGGTCCTCTTCCCCCTAATCCCGCCTTCGTTTGTTTGCCGTAGCCGCCGCCCCCTTGCTTACCGTAGCCGTCGCCGCGCGGGCTCGTCGCCGGCGAAGCCCCGGTGACCAAATGGCCCCGCGCGTGCGTCCGTTGCACTCGCAACGACCCGTGGAGTAACGCTAGCGTGGCAGCTAGCTCGTTTGCAAGCCGCAGCGCTAACCCCGCACCCACCCGAGCTCCGGCCGCCGCCTCGCTCGCCGCCGTTGCTGATTCCGACCACCTCAGCACCTCCCGCTGCTACCAAACGACGCGCCTCACCACGACGCATCCGTAGAGATCAACCGCGGCTCAAACCGCTGTCTGTACGCGAAACCCGAGCAACTCCGGCGAGGTCTCGCCGTCGCCGTGGTCGCCGGCGTCACTCGCCGACGTGGCCACTTAATTAGGGCGTAAACACCCCGCTAATCACCCACTAGAGCCACTGCCAAGTGGGCCCCCGTGCCTAATTAATTAGTTTAACCTCTCTGTTAAATTAGCACTAATCTCAGAGGGCCCCGCCTGTCACCGTTGACTTTGCCATGTCAGCATTGACCGGACCCACCAGTCAGCCTCTGTCCCTGCCTGTTACACTGACGTGCGGGTCCCAGCCGTCAGGTTTGACCTGGACCAGCCACGTTGACCTGCTGACGTCACTAATACGTCATGCTGACGCAGTATTTGTTTCTGGAATTTAAATAAATCTTAAATGATTTAATAATTTCAGAAAATAGCTAAAACTTCTATAAATCATAGAAAATTAACCGTAACTCCAAATTAAATAATTTATATATGAAAAATTATCAGAAAAATTCAAGGAATCCATCCGTACCACTTTCATGCATGTTTGAACAATGTTGTACTCTGTTTTGGACAAAACCAATAAAGGGCATTTAAATAATCACATATGGAGTTTGAATTTGAATCTTGTATTCAAACCAACTTCATTTAATCTGTTCCTAGTTGCATTAGCTCAAAACACATTCATTTTGCCATGTCATGATCATGCATCATATTGTCCATTGCATTGATTGTGTTCCCTTCTGTGTTGCCGGTATTTGCCCCCTTTCGATAGATGTGATACCGATGATGTGATCGTTGACACTGATGAAGACTCAATGTTATCTTCAGAAGTGCCAGGCAAGCAAAACCCCCTTGTTCATTCCGATACAATCCTACTCTCTCGCTCCTTCTCTCTTTTACTGCATTAGGACAACATCAATTCATCTGTTACTTGCTGCGGTAGCTGAACCCCTTTATCCTTTGCATGACCTGTCATTCCACAGTAAATAGATGAAACCCACTAGCATGAGTAGGAGTTGTTTGAGCCCTGTTGTGCCTACTCATTCATGTTTGTTTGTCATGCCTGCTACTGCTTAGAGTTGAGTCAGGTCTGATTCATCGGGGGTGAATCAGAGGCGTGTGAACATGTCCTACTGTGTGTGAGCTAAGTGTGTGAACACGATTTGGTAAAGGTAGCGGTGAGAGGCCATGTAGGAGTACATGGTGGGTTGTCTCATTGCAGCCGTCCTCAGGAACTGAGTTCTGTGTTTGTGATCCATGATTCAGCTACTACCACGCATTGGGCCCAAAACCAATGGACCCTCTCGGCTTCTTAATCACCCTTGTCCTCTGTCCAGGAGTTGCAAGTAGTTTCTGGTGTTTGTAGTATGCTGGAGGCCGTGCACAGCGCTGACCATAGGGGTGGGCTGTGATGCGGTAGGCACGTGGCCGGGTAAACCGGGCGCCCGTTTGGTGTCACGGAACCCTGTTCACATCGTTTGGGGCTGTGAGCGAAACTCCGGCCGGATCTCCTCATGGATGGAACCCGAATAGGCGATAAACCTGGACTAGAGACTTGAGTGTTTAGGTAGGCCGTGGCCGACACCCACGTTGGGCTTCCGCTTGAAGGTTGCCGAGTACATGTCGTGTAAACGGCGGTAAGTGGTGAGAGCGTGTGTGAAGAAGTACACCCCTGCAGGGTTAACATCATCTATTCGAATAGCCGTGTCCGCGGAAAAGGACTTCTGGGTTGCTTATATCAGTTCATAGACAAGTGAAAGTGGATACCCTAAAATACGCAAGATAAGCGTGAGTGCTATGGATGGCGTTCTCGTAGGGAGACGGGAGCGGTTCCATAGTGGTGTATTGATATGGTGAATATGTGGACTCGTGTGCGCCACCTCAAAAGAGTTACATTGCAGTCGTAGTTTAGGATAGCCACCGAGTCAAAGCTGGCTTGCTGCAGTTAAACCCCACCATCCCCTTTGTTGATAATGATGCATATGTAGTTAGTTTTGATGTAAGTCTTGCTGGGTACATTTGTACTCACGTTTGCCTATTTTATGTTTTTGCAGAGAGACTTCGGTCTCACTAGTAGTTCCGCATGGACTTCGACGTTTAGCTTGTTACCTCAGCTACGATCTTGTGCCCTCGACAGGATCTGGTAGATAGTCAGGCTTCTCAGCCTTTTTCAGTTATAGATGTCTGTACCCAGACATGATAGCTTCCGCTTGTGCTTTGACTTGTATGCTCTGATTGTTGGGTCATGAGACCCATGTTTGTAATATCTCGCTCCTCGGAGCCTATTGATTAAATACTTGAGTCATAGAGTCATGTTGTGATGCCATGTTGTATTTGCACATATCGAGCATATTGTGTGTATGTTATTGAAATGCTTGGTATGTGTGGGATCTGACCATCTAGTTGTTTATCTTTAGTAGCCTCTCTTACCGGGAAATGTCTCCTAGTGTTTCCATTGAGCCTTGGTAGCTTGCTACTGCTCCGGAACACTTAGGCTGGCCGGCATGTGTCCTTCTTCGTTCCTGTGTCTGTCCCTTCGGGGAAATGTCACGCGATGAATACCGGAGTCCTGTTAGCCCGCTACAGCCCGGTTCACCGGAGTCCTGCTAGCCCAGTGCTACAGCCTGGATTCACTCGCTGATGACCGACACGTTCGATGCTGGGTCATGGATGCCTGTCCCTGTAAGTCTGTGCCACTTTGGGTTTACGACTAGCCATGTCAGCCCGGGCTCCTTATCATATGGATGCTAGCGACACTGTCATATACGTGTGCCAAAAGGCGCAAATGGTCCCAGGCAAAGGTAAGGCGACACCCGTGGGAATACCGTGCGTGAGGCCGCAAAGTGATATGAGGTGTTACATGCTAGGTCGATGTGGCATTGAGTCGGGGTCCTGACAAAGGGCTCGCCTCCTGGTGAGCCTGCACAGCGGTCTGCTCGCACCCCTCCCTGTCAGCCGGCGCAGCGGTCTGCTCGCACGCCTCCCGTCGACTCACACACTTGCTCGGACGGCACCTACCGATGAGAAGCGGGACTCGTGGCGGCACGTAAACGCCCACGGTTTCAATAGTGAAAGCGTTCGCCTTAACGTGACCGGTCTTTGTTCCAAAATACCTTGGCTCTTCATTTGTGCAACTTGTCATAAGAAGCTTGTCTCAAATTGAAGAAAAAAATTATGAAGTAATATTTGTGCCATATCATGTGACCATGCTGAGTTTCAAGAATTTATGGTCACTTTTGGATTTTCCGAAATTTAAGATCCAGGATTCAAAACAATATCATAACCTGCATCATGCAATAAATTTTCAAGCCATACATTTGTCATGTTGTATTTCTTAAGAAAGGATTTGTTCAAACATTTTGCTTAGTTAGACTTCAGACAAGTTATATATGCAGAGTAAAAGGATAAAATCCCTCCGTACCAGTGCATTTCCTGATATATTAACTCAAGTACTAGCCATGAACAAACGGCCTCAATTCTGTGCTCATCCTGATGTAGTAGTAGTACTACTAGGCAATGCAGTTGACGGGTGACCTTGGCGAGCGGCGACCGAGGGAATTGAACTGTGCTCGACACAGTAGGTAATGTTGTCTAGTTACTAAAGCATCCCTTCGTTGTTCATCGGTAGTCATTATGGACCGGGGACATGAGGGGAATTTCCTAGGGCTGGAATTCTGGCTGCCAGATGTTTCGACTCGCAACGCTGAGGCTCGACTGGTTGGGGTTGCCTAATGTGCGTACCATGCACGCCACCAGAAGGACACGAGCCCATTTTTTTATTTTTTTATTTTTTTAGGATCAACACGAGCCAAGGTCTGTTGATTTATAGTGATCTCAACGTGGTAATTGATTTATGACGAGTTGTTGAATTAGAGTGAGTTTGTGATATACTGATCTCAACGTGGATTTCACATTTCATGGTATCCCTATTAAGTTTCTCAATGCAAATTCAAATTTAAATGATGAACAATATGGAGGTGAGAAAACTTTGTATGTATCAAGCTTATGACCACACACACACACACAAACACACACACACACGGAGACACACACGCACGAACACAACAACAATCCAATAAGTATAGTGCATCTATTTTTCCAACCCATGCATGTATGGCACGAATTCAAAAATACTCCTTCTATTCCTAAATATTAGTCTTTTAGAGATTTCAACAAGTGACTACATACAGAAGAAAATGATTGAATCTACACTCTAAAATATGTCTATATACATCCGTATGTGCCAGTCCATTTGAAATCTCTAAAAAGACTAATATTTAGGAACGAACGGAGTAAAATGTAAGACATGCATGGTCCTCAATTCAATATTTATAATGAACATGAAACTGAAACATGAATATTAAGTCTAGTATTACAGTACATGCATGTCAAGACCCCGACTCAATGCCACATCGATCTAGCATGTAACACCTCATATCACTTTGCGGCCTCACGCACGGTATCCCCACGGGTGTCGCCTTACCTTTGCCCGGGACCGTTTGCGCCTTTTGGCACACGTATATGACAGTGTCGCTAGCATCCATATGATAAGGAGCCCGGGCTGACATGGCTAGTCGTAAACCCAAAGTGGCACTAACTTACAGGGACAGGCATCCATGACCCAGCGTCGAACGTGTCGGTCATCAGCGAGTGAATCCAGGCTGTAGCACTGGGCTAACAGGACTCCGGTGAACCGGGCTGTAGCGGGCTAACAGGACTCCGGTATTCATCGCGTGACATTTCCCCGAAGGGACAGACACAGGAACGAAGAAGGACACATGCCGGCCAGCCTAAGTGTTCCGGAGCAGTAGCAAGCTACCAGGGCTTAGAGGAAACACTAGGAGACATTTCCCGGTAAGAGAGACTACTAAGGATAAACAACTAGATAGTCAGGTCCCACACATAGCAATACGCATTACACGTACGCATAACATGCAAGTATGTGCTGTAAACATGGCATCACAGCATAACTCAACAACTCATATAGATAAAGGCTCAGAAGAGCCATCATAGCATTTATTACAAACAGGGGTCACATGACCCAACATTCAGAGCAATCAAGCAACAAACGGAAGCATTACATGTCTGAGTACAGACATCTATAAATGAAAAAGGCTGAAAGCCTGGCTATCTACAACGTCCGATCAAGATCGTAGCTGAGGTACAAGCTACTTGTCGAAGTCCATGAGAACACTAGTAAGACCGAAGTCTCCACTTCAAAAACATAAGTAAAGCAACATGAGTACAAAGGTACTCAGCAAGACTTACATCAGATCCTATCATACATGCATTTGTATGAAGAGAGGAATGTGGGGTTTAGTTGCAGCAAGCCAGCTTTGACTCTGTGGCTAACCTGTCCTACGACTACCAGAAACTCTTGAGGTGATATGGCGCACACGAGTCCACTAATCACCACACAATACACTACTATGGATTCATCCCCGTCTCCCTACGAGAAGGCCATCCATAGCACTCTCACTTGTCTTGACCATTTTAGAGTATCCACTTCAAGTTGTCTATGTACCATGTAAGCATCCAAGAAGTCCATAACCGCGGACCCGGCTATTCGAATAGATCATGTTAACCCTGCAGGGGTGTACTTCTTCACACACGCTCTCGCCACTTAACGCCATGTACACGTCATGTATCTCGGCAACCTTCAAGCGGAAGCCTGGCGAGGGTGTCGGCCACGACCTGACTAACCACACAAGACTCTAGTCCAGGTTTATCGCCTATTCGGGTTCCATCCGCAAGGAGATCCGGCCGGGGTGTCGCTCACGGCCCCAAACGATGTGAGCAGGGTTCCCGAGCCCACCATCTGGGTGCCACTCGGTACACCAGGCCACGTGTGCCTAGTCTGTCCCAAGCCCACCCTGCCGGGTGCCACTTGGTAGAAAAATAGCACTACCTACAAACACCAGAAACTAGTTGCGACTCCTGGACAGAGATCAAGTTGGCTAATAAGTCGAGAGGGGCACTTAAGCATTCCAATGTGTGGTAGTAGCTAGTCATTGGACGACATACATAGAACTCAGTGCTTAAGGACGGTTCCAGTGAGACAACCCACCATGTACTCCTACATGGCCTCTCACCGCTACCTTTACCAAATCGTGTTCACACACTTCACTCTCAGCATCAGAACATATCGTAACACTCCAATTCATTCCCAATGAACCAGACCTGACACAACTCTAAGCAATAGCAGGCATAGCATGGTAGGAACACAACATGGCTCAATCAACTCCTACACATGCTAGTGGGTTTCAACTATTTACTGTGGCAATGACAGGTCATGCAGAGGAATGGGTTCAACTACCGCAGCACAAAGTAGCAGATGAATCATTGTTGTCCTAATGCAATAACTGAGAGCAGGAGCGAGAGAGTAGGGTTTTATCGAAATGAACAAGGGGGTTTGCTTGCCTGGTAAATCAACAAGGGAGGCACTGCTTCACAGACAGGTACTATGGAACGGTCTCCGGAGCAAGACCTATCGAGAAGGAACAGTGTCGGCAATCAATACACAAACATATGCAACAATATGATGCATGAACATGGCATGAAGATGTGATGCTGTTTGAGCTAATGCAACTAGTACTCATTTGGTTTGAAGTCCATTTGGACCATAAGCTCAAATGCATCTCCAACGTAGGCTCTTATATATGCCATAATGTGTTTTCCCATATACAGCATGTATAAGTTGGTTTTTCATGCATGAAACTAGTACAGATGGATAGATTACATTTTTCTAATAATTTTTCATATATAAATTATTTCAATCTGAGCTGCGGTTGAATTTCTATGAATTTTTGAAGTTTTGCTAATTTTCTGGAATTTCCTGATTAAAAATAATTCCAGAAAAAGGATAATTGCGTCAGCATGACGTCATCACTACATCAGCGGGTCAACACGGCTGTCCAGGTCAAATCTGACACGTGGGGTCCACCCGACAGTGTCATGGTTAAATAACAGAGGTTAATTAAATTTAAACTAATCCTAAACTAGAATTAGCAGGGATGGGCCCCACTTGTCATTGAGCCAGGGGAGGTCAAACCCCCTGGTCAACTGGGCTAACACGCCGGCGTTTAGCCGCCGGCGGCATTAAACGCGGCGGAGGGCGCGGGATTCCCACTCCGGCGCCCAATCGAGCAGCGGAGGGCACTCGCGGGAAGCTGGGGCTCGCGCGCATCCACTGGTGCCCTTCGTTTCTCTGGAGACGGCCTAAATCGACGGCGGCGACCACTTGGGCGGCGGCCGGAGTTCGGGCGCGAGCGGGATCGGGCTGCAGGGCACGGGGAGGCAGGGGAGAAGGGGGGGTTCGACGGCGGGGCTCACAGCGAATCCAACGGCGTCGTCGGCGAGCTCGGGGAAGGCTTGGGGCAGCCAGAGTGATGACGGCGATCTCGTCGGCCGAAGCTTGAAGACGACGGCGATGGCGATGAAGCGGAGCTCGCCCGGGTTGCCTTGCTCGGTGAGGAGGGAGAGGGGGTCGCGGCGGAGCTGGGAAGCGTGTCGGGGAGGTGCGGCAGTGGCCGAGGCCACGGTGGCTATGGACGGCGGCGACGGTGATTTCGGCCGCGAGAGAGGGGGCGAGGGGGAGGAGAGAATGGCACGGGAGAGAGCAAGAGGGTACGGGGGGCGTGGCGACGTTCGGGGCGTTCCAGGGCGACGATGAGGTCGCCAGGCAAGCAGGGAGGCTGGTGGCGTGGCGCGGCGGAGCGCGCGCGCGTCGGCCACGCGCCCGTCTTCCTGTCGGGGAGGAAGACGACAGAGGAGGGCCAGTGGGCTGGGCCGGCGCTGGCTGCTGGGCCGGCCAGGCCGCACAGGAGCTGGGCCGCAGGTATGTCTCCCTCTTTATTTCTTTTCTATTTTTCTGACATATGTTTTGATTTAATAAAAATACTAAATCAATTTATTACCTTATGCCTATTTTTGCAGGAGCTAACTATATTATTCCAGAGCTCCTTAATAAATGGCATAGTTTTTGGACATATATTAATATATATAACTAATATATTTCCAATGCAAATATTTATGCATTAATTCCAAATGCCCAAAATAAATACCTATGAGCTCTTAAAAATATTGGTTTGATTTTTATCTCTGTCCAATATTTTCAGAGAGCAACATGAGCATTTTCTTGGACCCTTTTGGAGAAATTTTTATTTGGGTCATTTTCAAAAATGATTCTGAGGGTTCCACCAATCCTCATTTCAAAATTAAATGGAATTTAAACATGATGCACAAATGACTAGCTAGTCTAGGTCATACCAGACTAGGGATGTGACAACTCGCCCCCACTTGAAAGAATCTCGTCCCGAGATTCAGGGGTCGACGGAAAGAAAGCGGGGTACTCCAGTCGAAGACGATCTTCTCGCTCCCAAGTAGCTTCTCTCTCGGAATGATGAGACCACTGAACTTTGAGAAACTTGATGTTCTGACGTCGAGTGACACGCTCTGCTTGATTAAGAATGTGAACCGGGTACTCTCGGTATGTGAGGTTATCTTGGAGATCAAGTGTTTCGTGGTCCACTTCCAAGTAGCTTCTCTCTCGGAATGATGAGACCACTGAACTTTGAGAAACTTGATGTTCTGACGTCGAGTGACACGCTCTGCTTGATCAAGAATGCGAACCGGGTACTCTCGGTATGTGAGGTTATCTTGGAGATCAAGCGTTTCGTGGTCCACTCCGCGGATGGGATCCGAGAAGCAACGCCTGAGTTGAGAGACGTGGAAGACATCATGAACTCAAGAAAGATGTGGGGCTAGTTCCAACTGGTAGGCAACCTCTCCTCGTTTAGCGAGAATGCGAAAGGGACCAATGTAATGAGGAGCCAACTTGCCCTTGAGACCGAAACAATGGGTACCCTTCAAGGGAGTAACCCGAAGGTAAGCTTTGTCGCCAACTTCATAAGTCATATCCTTATGATGACGATTATACTGGCTTTTTTGACGGGACTGGGCTGTTTTCAAGTTCTCACGAATGATGCGAACTTGCTCTTCTGCCTCCTGGATCATGTCCGGTCCAAAGAATTGTCTTTCACCGGTTTCTGACCAGTTCAAAGGTGTTCGACATCTTCGTCCATAGAGAACCTCAAAAGGAGCTTTCTTGAGGCTGGAATGATAGCTATTGTTATAAGCAAACTCGGCAAAAGGAAGACATTTCTCCCAATCCATACCGAATGAGATAACGCAAGCTCTAAGCATGTCTTCGAGAATTTGGTTGACCCGTTCCACGTGACCACTCGACTGAGGGTGGAAAGCGGTACTGAAGGAAAGATGGGTTCCCATGGCAGTTTGGAAACTCTCCCAGAAATGAGAAGTGAAAAGACTGCCACGGTCTGAATTAATCTCTAGTGGAACACCATGAAGTGACACTATTCGAGAAATGTATAAGTCAGCAAGCTGACTAGCAGTGATACTCTCTCGAACAGGAAGGAAGTGAGCCACTTTGGAAAGACGATCAATGACTACGAAGATAGCATTATTCCCTCTTTTGGTCCTGGGAAAGCCTGTGATGAAGTCCATACCAACTTTATCCCATTTCCATTCAGGAATAGCTAAAGGCTGAAGTGTTCCAGCAGGTCTTTGATGCTCTGCCTTAACGCGACGACAAACGTCACATTTAGCAATGAACTCAGCGATTTCTCTCTTCATCCTAGTCCACCAGAACCTCTGGCGTAGGTCCTGATACATCTTAGTACTACCGAGATGAATCGTGAGAGGAGATTCATGCGCCTCCTTAAGAATCAATTGTCGAAGATGTTGACTCTTGGGAACCACGAAGCGATTCACAAAGAAGACAACACCTCGATCATCCATAGAGAAACATCCACCAACTCCCTTCTTAATGTTTCTCTTAATGTGGATAACACCCCTATCAAACTTCTGGTTAGAGATGATCTGATCCTCAAGGGTAGGTTTTGCCACCAAGGTAGAAAGGAATCCATGAGGAGCCATGTGAAGGTTAAGTTTACAGAATTCCTCATGGAGAAGTGGTTGGCCTTGCTGCAACATGAGATTGTTGCAATAGGATTTACGGCTTAGAGCATCAGCCATGACATTGGCTTTGCCTGGGGTGTAGGTAATCCCTAGATCATAATCTGTGATTAACTCCAACCAACGTCTTGGCCTAAGATTCAGATCCGGTTGGGTGAAGATATACTTGAGACTCTGGTGATCGGTGTAGATCTCGCAACGTTTACCAAGAAGGTAATGTCGCCAGGTCTTAAGTGCATAGACTACGGCTGCAAGCTCTAAATCATGTGTAGGATAATTATCCTCATGTGGATGCAACTGTCGAGATGCATAGGCAATCACATGACTATCCTGCATAAGAATGCAACCTACTCCCTGTCGTGAGGCGTCACAATAGATAACAAAGTCCTTTGTGAAATCCGGTGGCACAAGTACGGGAGCAGAAGTCAGGCGTCTTTTCAGTTCCTGAAAACTGTATTACACTGTGGGGACCACTCGAACTTTTTATCTTTCTTGAGAAGTTCCGTGAGGGGTTTGGCTACTTTGGAGAAATTTTCAACAAAGCGGCGACAATAGCTGGCTAGACCAAGGAAGCTCCTAACTTGTTTAACGGTCTCAGGTGGAGTCCAATCGAGAACGGCGTTGACTCTCTCGGGATTGACAGCAATGCCCTTACCAGAGATTACGTGGCCTAGGTAGGTCACTTCTGGCAACCAAAATTCACACTTGGAGAACTTGGCATAAAGGCGGTGCTCTCTGAGTTTTTCTAACACAAGTCTAAGATGTTCAGCATGCTCTTCCTCGTTCTTCGAGTAAATAAGAATATCATCGAGGTAAACCACGACGAAGTTATCTAAGTACTCCATGAAGATCGAGTTCATCAAGCGGGAGAATGTAGCTGGAGCGTTGGTTAGACCAAAGGACATGACGGTGTACTCGTACTGGCCATAACGAGTGACAAAAGCTGTCTTGGGAATGTCCCCGTTTCTGATCTTAATTTGGTGGTATCCTAACCTCAAATCCATCTTGGAGAAGACTGAGGATCCAGCGAGCTGACCATACAGGTCGTTGATCCTGGGGAGCGGATACTTGTTCTTTATCGTGACCAAATTAACGGGACGATAATCTACAACCATCCGGTCCGTACCATACTTCTTCTTAACAAAGAGGACGGGGCAAGCCCAAGGAGAAGAACTAGGACGGATGAAACCTTTTTGCAAGGACTCGTCAAGTTGTTTCTTAAGCTCGGCTAGTTCTAAGGGTGCCATCTTGTAAGGTCTCCTGGAGATTGGAGCTGTTCCTGGGATAAGATCTATGACGAACTCTACATCTCTGTCAGGTGGAACACCTGGCAGTTCCTCTGGAAAGACATCCGGAAAGTCATGGACTACCGGGATATCTTCAAGGTCTGGAAGAGGGCTGGCATTAAGAGAATAGAGCTGACGCTTTGCAACTCTAGTGGAGACAGTGACTATCTTGCCAGATGGGTGTGTAAGCTGAACAGATCTGGTGTAACAATCAATCTTGGCATGATGAGCTGTCATCCAGTCCATACCCAAGATGATGTTAACATCTGAGGACTTGAGGGCTACAAGTGATGCAAGGAATACAAGTCTGTCAACAAGGATTTCGTTACCATGGCTTACACTAGAGGTTTGCCATTTGGATCCGGGAGTTTGGATGACTAGCGGAGAGGGCATATCACAAAATGACATGTTGTGCAAGTTAGCATAGCTCTCGGAAATGAAGGAGTGAGATGCCCCAGTATCGAATAGAACTGATGCTGGGTGACAATTGACAAGGAGTGTACCAAGAACGACATCCGGATCATCATGAGCGTCTTTAGCTGAGACGTGATGCACACGTCCACATTCAGTGGGGGCTGACTTGACACTGATCATCTTGCGTGATGGCTTAACACAGCCAACAGTCTTCTCGGGCTGGGGTGGAGCATAACTAGTTTGAGAGCAGTCACGTGCATAGTGTCCTGGCTTCCCGCATGTGAAGCAAGTCCCTGAGGTTGGACGTGGACCCACACTGACAAGCGGTCTACCAGTAGGCCTGGGTGGAACATATGACTGAGCTGGAGGAGGCACCACATAAGATGGTCTCGGTGCATATCCGAAAGGAAGAGCGGAGTTTGGAACCCAAATCCGGCGCTTCTGAGAACTAGAACCGGAGGAAGATCCCAAATCACGGGTGTGCTTACAAGACTCCTCGTAAGTGAGCTGAGCTGTCTCTGCATTAATAGCATTATTCACAAGAGCTTGGAATGTATCACAATGATGTAGATGGAGATCACGATGCAACTTGGGGTTGAGACACTTCCGGAACCTAGCTTGCTTCTTGGCGTCCGTGGACACTTCTTCTGTGGCATAACGGGCGAGGTTCTCAAACTCTCTACTATAAGCATCAACAGCCATCTTACTCTGGGTGAAACTACAGAACTCTTCTCTCTTGCGATCGATGAGGGCTTCAGGAATGTGATGCTCGCGAAAAGCCTTAGTGAAATCTCTCCAGGTAGGATTCTGGCCAGCTGGAAGCATAGCCTCATAGTTCTGCCACCAAAGACTAGCAGGACCTTCCAGGTGGTATGCAGCATAGGTGACCTTGTCACTTTCAGCTACGCTCGCGGAACGCAGCTTATGAGTGATGCTACGGAGCCAGTCATCTGCATCGAGTGGCTCGATGGAATGATGAAAGGTAGGTGGGTGCAAGCGAATGAAGTCATGAATGGTCGCAGACTTATTGGACTGATGTGCGGTGTTCTCCTCGATACGTGCCAACAAACGGTTAGACTCACGCTTGTTCCTCTCCATTTCTAACATGAACTCTGTCAACGAAGGCGGGTCGGGAGGATCCTCATTCCTACCATCTCCATGGTTCTGGCTACGAACAAAAGAACTTGATGACATCCTGAGAAACGAAACCAGGGACGGAGTCAGCATCAACTATAGACTGTAGAATGTAGGACAAGGAATTAGTATCTCTCGAACTCCTAGAGCAATTCCGGCAGCATAACGGCAGCAAAACGCTCAGAATGAGACATCCTGCTAGAATGGGGTAGTAACATACTCATCATCATCACTCAAGGTTCTGAGATAGTGCTAAACAGACTATACCGGAAATACTCAAAACTAGGGTATGACTCTGATTAACCAATCCTATGGGACTACGGAGTAGTAACACGTGATCCTGATAGACGGAAGAGAAAGCCTAGTTCCTTAACCCCGTAGGAAAGGTAGGATGACTCAGATCAGAAGGCCATGAGGTAAAAGGAGTAAAAAGAGCCTTACGTTCCTTCCCACAATCAATTCCCTTACATAACTAAAGAATTTCTAGACTCAACTTCGACCAGTTTGGCTTGGTAATCCTACAGGCAGTCAGGCTCTGATACCAAGGCTGTCAGGACCCCGACTCAATGCCACATCGATCTAGCATGTAACACCTCATATCACTTTGCGGCCTCACGCACGGTATCCCCACGGGTGTCGCCTTACCTTTGCCCGGGACCGTTTGCGCCTTTTGGCACACGTATATGACAGTGTCGCTAGCATCCATATGATAAGGAGCCCGGGCTGACATGGCTAGTCGTAAACCCAAAGTGGCACTAACTTACAGGGACAGGCATCCATGACCCAGCATCGAACGTGTCGGTCATCAGTGAGTGAATCCAGGCTGTAGCACTGGGCTAACAGGACTCCGGTGAACCGGGCTGTAGCGGGCTAACAGGACTCCGGTATTCATCGCGTGACATTTCCCCGAAGGGACAGACACAGGAACGAAGAAGGACACATGCCGGCCAGCCTAAGTGTTCCGGAGCAGTAGCAAGCTACCAGGGCTCAGAGGAAACACTAGGAGACATTTCCCGGTAAGAGAGACTACTAAGGATAAACAACTAGATAGTCAGATCCCACACATAGCAATACGCATTACACATACGCATAACATGCAAGTATGTGCTGTACAACATGGCATCACAGCATAACTCAACAACTCATATATATAAAGGCTCAGAAGAGCCATCATAGCATTTATTACAAACAGGGGTCACATGACCCAACATTCAGAGCAATCAAGCAACAAACGGAAGCATTACATGTCTGAGTACAGACATCTATAAATGAAAAAGGCTGAAAGCCTGACTATCTACAACGTCCGATCAAGATCGTAGGTGAGGTACAAGCTACTTGTCGAAGTCCATGAGAACACTAGTAAGACCGAAGTCTCCACTGCAAAAACATAAATAAAGCAACATGAGTACAAAGGTACTCAGCAAGACTTACATCAGATCCTATCATACATGCATTTGTATCAAGAGAGTAATGTGGGGTTTAGTTGCAGCATGCCAGCTTTGACTCTGTGGCTAACCTGTCCTACGACTACCAGAAACTCTTGAGGTGATATGGCGCACACGAGTCCACTAATCACCACACAATACACTACTATGGATTCATCCCCGTCTCCCTACGAGAAGGCCATCCATAGCACTCTCACTTGTCTTGACCATTTTAGAGTATCCACTTCAAGTTGTCTATGTACCATGTAAGCATCCAAGAAGTCCATAACCGCGGACCCGGCTATTCGAATAGATCATGTTAACCCTGCAGGGGTGTACTTCTTCACACACGCTCTCGCCACTTACCGCCATGTACACGTCATGTATCTCGGCAACCTTCAAGCGGAAGCCTGGCGAGGGTGTCTGCCACGACATGACTAACCACACAAGACTCTAGTCCAGGTTTATCGCCTATTCGGGTTCCATCCGCAAGGAGATCCGGCCGGGGTGTCGCTCACGGCCCCAAACGATGTGAGAAGGGTTCCCGAGCCCACCATCCAGGTGCCACTCGGTACACCAGGCCACGTGTGCCTAGTCTATCCCAAGCCCACCCTGCCGGGTGCCACTTGGTAGAAAAATAGCACTACCTACAAACACCAGAAACTAGTTGCGACTCCTGGACAGAGGTCAAGTTGGCTAATAAGTCGAGAGGGGCACTTAAGCATTCCAATGTGTGGTAGTAGCTAGTCATTGGACGACATACATAGAACTCAGTGCTTAAGGACGGTTCCAGTGAGACAACCCACCATGTACTCCTACATGGCCTCTCACCGCTACCTTTACCAAATCGTGTTCACACACTTCACTCTCAGCATCAGAACATATCGTAACACTCCAATTCATTCCCAATGAACCAGACCTGACACAACTCTAAGCAATAGCAGGCATAGCATGGTAGGAACACAACATGGCTCAATCAACTCCTACACATGCTAGTGGGTTTCAACTATTTACTGTGGCAATGACAGGTCATGCAGAGGAATGGGTTCAACTACCGCAGCACAAAGTAGCAGATGAATCGTTGTTGTCCTAATGCAATAACTGAGAGCAGGAGCGAGAGAGTAGGGTTTTATCAAAATGAACAAGGGGGTTTGCTTGCCTGGTAAATCAACAAGGGAGGCACTGCTTCACAGACATGTACTCTGGAACGGTCTCCGGAGCAAGACCTATCGAGAAGGAACAGTGTCGGCAATCAATACACAAACATATGCAACTATATGATGCATGAACATGGCACGAAGATGTGATGCTGTTTGAGCTAATGCAACTAGTACTCATTTGGTTTGAAGTCCATTTGAACCATAAGCTCAAATGCATCTCCAACGTAGGCTCTTATATATGCCATAATGTGTTTTCCCATATACAGCATGTATAAGTTGGTTTGTCATGCATGAAACTAGTACAGATGGATAGATTACATTTTTATGATAATTTTTCATATATAAATTATTTCAACCTGAGCTACGGTTGAATTTCTATGAATTTTTGAAGTTTTGCTAATTTTCTGGAATTTCCTGATTAAAAATAATTCCAGAAAAAGGATAACTGCGTCAGCATGACGTCATCACTACATCAGCGGGTCAACGCAGCTGTCCAGGTCAAATCTAACACGTGGGGTCCACCCGACAGTGTCATGGTTAAATAATAGAGGTTAATTAAATTTAAACTAATCCTAAACTAGAATTAGCAGGGACGGGCCCCACTTATCATTGAGCCAGGGGAGGTCAAACCCCCTGGTCAACTGGGCTAACACGCCGGCGTTTAGCTGCCGGTGGCAGCAAACGCGGCGGAGGGTGCGGGATTGCCACTCCGGCGCCCAATCGAGCAGCGGAGGGCACGCGCGGGAAGCTGGCGCTCGCGCGCATCCACTGGTGCCCTCCGTTTCTCCGGAGACGGCCTAAATCGACGGCGGCGACCACTTGGGCGGCGGCCGGAGTTCGGGCACGAGCGGGATCGGGCTGCAGGGCACGGGGAGGCAGGGGAGAAGGGGGGTTCGACGGCGGGGCTCACAGCGAATCCAACGGCGTCGTCGGCGAGCTCGGGGAAGGCTTGGGGCAGCCGGAGCGACGACGGCGATCTCGTCGGCTGAAGCTTGAAGACGACGGTGATGGCGATGAAGCGGAGCTCGCCCAGGTTGCTTTGCTCGGTGAGGAGGGAGAGCGGGTCGCGGCGGAGCTGGGAAGCGTGTCGGGGAGGTGCGGCAGTGGCCGAGGCCACGGTGGCTATGGACGGCGGCGACGGTGATTTCGGCCGCGAGAGAGGGGAGCGAGGGGGAGGAGAGAATGTCACGGGAGAGAGCGAGAGGGTACGGGGGGGCGTGGCGATGTCCGGGGCGTTCCAAGGTGACGAGGAGGGCGCCAGGCAGGCAGGGAGGCTGGTGGCGTGGCGCGGCGGAGCGCGCGCGCGTCGGCCACGCGCCCGTCCTCCTGTCGGGGAGGAAGACGACAGAGGAGGGCCAGTGGGCTGGGCCGGCGCTGGCTGCTGGGCCGGCCAGGCCGCACAGGAGCTGGGCCACAGGTAAGTCTCCCTCTTTATTTCTTTTCTATTTTTCTGACATATATTTTGATTTAATAAAAATACTAAATCAATTTATTACCTTATGCCAATTTTTGCAGGAGCTAACTATATTATTCCAGAGCTCCTTAATAAATGGCATAGTTTTTGGACATATATTAATATATATAACTAATATATTTCCAATGCAAATATTTATGCATTAATTCCAAATGCCCAAAATAAATACCTATGAGCTCTTAAAAATATTGGTTTGATTTTTATCTCTGTCCAATATTTTCAGAGAGCAACATGAGCATTTTCTTGGACCCTTTTGGAGAAATTTTTATTTGGGTCATTTTCAAAAATGATTCTGAGGGTTCCACCAATCCTCATTTCAAAATTAAATGGAATTTAAACATGATGCACAAATGACTAGCTAGTCTAGGTCATACCAGACTAGGGATGTGACAATGCAAATGTTGTGTTTAAGCGGATATATGATTGTCGAGAGTCAACCCCTCAACCTTAGATAAAATTGTGAAGCTCTGTTTAGGGTTGTTTAGATTATATTTGTCCCCACCCTCCCAACCACCGATTGGTTGTGCACCCCACCCCTCCTCCCCGGGAGAATATCATGTGCCCCCATACCTTAGATGCTATATGCCGATATGAGTTGCTTGGAGCTTGTAGATCTGAGATATAGCAGCTCACATGATGTCTTAATATTTTTACAGGAAACCTTGATGAGTTTGAGAATTTCTCACAATTTGTATAAAAACTACTCAGATGCCCTTGGATCCCATATCCAATGACCTCAAAGCTCGTATCACTATAGCATCTAAGATGAAGGAGGACATCATATTCACTTGTATGTAAGAATATCATGTGCTACCACACCTTAGATGCTTTGGTGATACAAGCTCTTCGGAGCCGTTGGATTTGTGACCCAAGACATCCTCGGTAGTTTGAATGGTTTTTTGCAGAAAAGCCCCCAAAGAGTTCCGCCACTATTTACAAGCACAAAGACTGCTTAGATGCCATTGGATCTCAGATCAAACGACCACGAAGCTCGTATCACCGTAGCATCCAAGCTGGGAGAGCACCTTATGTTTTCTTTCACGGGAGAATATGAGGTGCTCCCGCACCGTAGATTCTATGGTGATACGAGTTCATGGAGATCTAACGGCCCACAGTAGGAGGTTTGAATGTTTTTGCAATATACGACTGAGAGAATTCGGGAATTGCGAAGAATGTACAAGTACTATGCATGTGCCATCTAATCACTGATCATACGACCTAGATGCTCATATCACCATAGTGGGTAATTAAGCTACGGGGAGCACCTAATATGAGCAACGAGGAGCCGTTGGATCCAAGATTACAAAAAAAATCTTTGGAGAGTTTGGAAATTGCGCATAATTACAAAGACTACTCCCAAGCCATTGGATCCCCCTTCCAACGGTGTAAAAACTTGTATCACCATAGCATCTAAGCTGCAGGGTGGATGTGATATTTTATGTCGCTGTCATTTTTGTTCGTAAACTTGCAAAATACGTGTGACTCGTGTCGTTACTTGCCTAACCGCACAAAGTGTTTGTTCAAAAAAACCATCCTACACTGAAATATCGGAACAACACACGGGGTCCCACTTGTCATTAATCAAATTTGGACCTAAAACTAACAAATCTGAAAGATGAGATTCGAACTGGCAACCTGTACTACAAAGCATAAGTCGATAGCATGAAACAACAACGGTTGTTGGCTTTGTCCCATAACTTGATTTTATACAGTATTACATTGAGTAGAGTAGAGGAGTGCCTCGCCAACACGTGCATGACAGTTGACTCACTTACTGGTGGGTCCCAGGTCTGCGATCTCTCTCTTCTCTCCATCGTCAAACCTTTGCACGAGCAAACACGAAGAGCGGCGCTAGCTTGTTGTGGTGTTATTACAACTAAAAAAAGCTTGAAAAATAGAAGAATCTCCTAGAATAAGAGACGTTGTGGCTGGTCGAGACGAAGCTAACCACACCTATCCTACCGCGCGGTTTCGAGGTCCTCCCGGGTGGTGCACGCATATATTCTTCCTGACGTGGCACGCCCTACCGCGCGTTTTCTAGGTCCTCCTAGGTCGTAGTGCCGAAGCAAGTAAATGAGTCATCAAATCACGAAAGACCACCTTTCCCGTCGAGTACATCAGTGAAGCACGGTGGCTAGCTAGTTGGGCTAGTTCGACCGATTAGCTAGGCCGCCGCCACATTTGTTTTTTCACCCCTTTTTTTATGTACTTGTCGGCAGGTAAATTTAAATATCCACTGCAGCGTTGCTCTGGTGTTTGGGTGCGGCATGATTTTTAATTTTTTGATTGACGGGAGCAGGCGTGGCAGCAATTAGACACGATGACTCCGCCTGTAAAACCCACTCTTCCCTGATGTGAGAAGTCGTTGACTGGTGTTTTACCATGGTGAAAACCAAAAGATTCCCCGCTCCTCAACTGGCTCCCTCCGCCTTCCCGTAGATTGCATTCCCTATCAGCCATTTTGCCCCCTTTGTTTCCTCTCCCCATTGCTTCTACCTGGTGCCATGGCGGCGCAGCAGATCACGGAGTCCGAGGTGAGGCACCTAACGTAGGAGCTCCAGGCCAAGGACGTGGGGCTCCGTGAGCTCAAGGAGGAGAGGAGTGCCATGCTCCTCCGTTATGTGTGGGAGTTCACAGAGCTTCAAAAGCGGCAGGCGTCCACCACAAATATCATCGAGGCATCGGTGGCGTTGCTGCAAAAAGCGAGAGATACAATAGGCCGTCAGGGCCAGCGGGCCGATCGTGACGAGGTCCAGGATCGCATAAGCCACATGGTGAACCAAGTTGCCATGCACGTGTTGCGGATGCACGATGCCTACTATCGTGCCAGCGCAACCATGTCGCCCGTTGGGCTAAACCCGTTCGACCACCCGGTGGACTTCAACGAGCTGTGGCATCCTGACCTTATCTCCTTATTCACCTATAACTCCTAGGAGTTGAGCCATCTCCACGCGATGGTGGGGCGGAGCTAGACAAGGAGGGGTTGCGAGCTACCATCGCCATTGCCGGGCGAATCCTTTCAGGGCCATTGGATGCCATCTTTGACGAGCTGGCTCCCATCGACCGGGAGCGGGCTCTGCAGGCGGTTCCACCCTGCATCACCGACGTTGTGTGCTATGAGAACCAGAGGGACTTTGGTGGTGTTTAGGCGCCCTCTGCATGGGCATGTCCATGTCTCAACGCATCATGACCATTGGATCAAACTCAGACGATGCAAATCAGTCACTGTAGCACAAAGCGTGTGGGTGTGTTTGGTTGCATTCACATCTCAATATAGTTGTTTCCTCTTCGTGTATTTGTGTTTACCTACTAGTGTGGACTCATGCACCCTTCATGCACTCTGCCAAACACCCAAAAGTGGGTCGAGAAGGGAACTTTTGTTCCCATCCCGTGCAACCTTCATACACACTACCTAACACTATTCGTGTTTCATATGGTTCATGTTTTGTGGAGTACTATAGCACCATACTCTCCGTGCGCTGTAGACCTAGTTTCGTTAACATTGATCTCACAGTTCATTCTCGACCGGACAGTCGAAAAAGCGGTACTATGTTACTACATTACTATTCATATAGTTGACATGCGCACAACATCATTTTTTATCGTCATATCTTACTACACTAGCAACAAGATTATGTAGTACTGATGTATGAACCAGTGCACATGCCTAGTAGTAGGAGCACTGTGTATGTTCAAGTGCCTGCCATGTTTCGCGCTCTTCCGTCGTAAGAGTGGGAACGCTTGCTATAATCATTTTTTTCTTCAGAAAAACAGTGGACACGCTCTACCATGCGAATCCTCCTCCAGCCATGCACTAAACTACTCACTTTCGCCGACGTGTGGGATAGCCAGCATCGGGGTCCACCAGCCATGCACTAAATAACTCCGTAGTAGAGTGACGGTAGATTACCCCGATCGAAGCGCCGTAGTAATGCCCAATGAGCCGTCAAATCACAAAATCCCCTCATTTCCAGCAGTAAGTTGGATAGACCAAGCAACCATCATTTCACTCTTCTCTCTCATCTTCCTCTCTTGAAGAAAACCCCCACTCACTTCACTTCTCCCTCATCTCATTCCTCATTTCACTCTTCTCTCTCAGCTTCCTCTTTTGGATGGACGCTGGAGCACCGGCCAACGTGATGTCTATGGCTCTGGCAAAAACCGTCGGGGCTCATGTTACGAAGAAGCGCAAGCACCCCGCCGAGACTACCGTAGACAAGCTCAAAGCCATCACCCTGTCCAAGCCCCCCTCTCCGGGATCCCTCATTAAGCAAGTCCAGGTAATATCTCTTCTTGACGATCTTTTTCTCGATCTTGATCGTGTTTTTTCATCTCACACATAGTACTAGTACTAGTAGTACAACT
This sequence comes from Triticum dicoccoides, assembly GCF_002162155.2. Classification (NCBI taxonomy): domain Eukaryota; kingdom Viridiplantae; phylum Streptophyta; class Magnoliopsida; order Poales; family Poaceae; genus Triticum; species Triticum dicoccoides. The sequence continues at coordinate 320,045,899 of NC_041385.1, read as the reverse complement.
TTCTGGGTGATCTTGCATGTGATTTTTGGGTGCCAAATGACGGTTCTAAATTCCTCGTTTTACCAAAACATGTGAGAGGTTGACACTGATTTCTTATAGATTACTTTCAACTACTCCCTCTGTCCCAAATTTCTTGTCTTAGATTTGTCTAGATATGGATGTATTGATACATCCGTATCTAGACAAATTTGTGGCAAGAATTTTGGGACGAAGGGAGTACTTTATGAACATCAATGCTACCTTTGAAGAGGGTATATTTGCCTCAGTAACTTGTGTTATGGACATTGCAAGTAATCCCTCTGCTCTCGTGCCTTTGAAGACATGTTCTAGTGTCTTTGTTCACTCATTTCTGTGCGTATATCTAGTCATATATGGAGTATAATATCGAAAATCATCTTATATTTCTGAACGGAGGTAGTAATAAAATATGGTTTCTGTTTGAACTAGAACCAGGTCCGCGGTGGAGATGAAGTTCTCAAAGTCATGCCGTGTGAACTGGAAGACCTGAGGATGAGTTCTACTGCTAAACTATCCAACTGCTCTGTCCTTGTCGGCACGTGTCCTGAACTAGTTTTTTCATGTAGCATTGTTGTCAGGCGTGTTCTCGAGGCTGTACTTGACCACAACAATTTCCTGGTTGTTCCTTCGATTACGAAGGGTGTGGTTCTTGTAAAGCTTCCTAACAAATCTGATGTGGCCTGTCTTCATCATCATGTTTATGAGTGGAAAGACCACTCTTTTAGGTTCTCCAAGTTTGACGAGATGGTGATGGTGCAGGTAGACATCTCTCGCGAAGTCCATGGCCTAGTAAGTTATGCAGGGTTCATCCTGTAGTCGGTGTCAAGAAATAGTCTGCAGAGTTTAATTAGTGCAACTTTGCTTGTCTGTAGTAAGTACTATTATTCAGTACTTGATTTGTGTTTGTGCATCCTGTATTACCTATAAGTACTGTCGCTTTTGGTGTGCGGTCAGTACAGAGAATGGTCTATGGTAATGTCTGTCCACCCAATTCAGTCTGTATATTTTGAAGCATCCAGATCATGTTTTTTGTGAGGACGGTTTAACAATTATGGTTACACTCCAATATCTATATGCATTGCAGGGTTTATCGCACCCACCAGGATTTCCAGTCCCATGTATGTTCGGTCCATACCATTTATCACGACCTTTGGACTGTCCTGCTTGTGGGAGTAGGCGGGGCCCCTGCATGCCACCCGTAGTTGGATGATCAATCTTTTGTTTAGTACTTCAACATAATGATTTCCTGGTAAGGATTCACTCGTGTCACATCAAGTAAATCTTATTGATTTACTGTCTAAATCTTATTGATTTAATGTCATATTTCTTTCTTTTCCTACAATTTTACAATGCAAGTTTTTCCATTTGATATTCATCACAGAATAAACCATTTGGTTTGCTCTTCGATGGCTATTTTTGCAGGTTTCACTTCTTATGTCGTGTCAATAACGAAGGGACTGTCCATCACTTATATAACCGGAAAAATTGGATCAGTCTGTTGTCTGAGTACAAGCTGAATCCCTATGATGAACTGCAGTTTGGTTTAACAAAAATGCCACAATTAGTCCTTCTCGCGTTTAAAAGAAATGAAGAAAAAACTGGATCATGGTCACGGATCCTAGTCAAGTTAGAAAACTGATCATAGCAGACCAGACACGATCACCGTTCTCTCACACATCGGTACCACCTTCAGCAACGGATCAAGCAACGGTAGTTGGTCTAGCACTGACAGTGGCAGAAGGTCAGTCTGATCCAGCTGAGGATTGGGCACCGACCGCGTCAGCAGATCAGGCCGATCTACCGGAGGATCAGGCATCCACACCGGCACCTGCTCCGACACCGGCACTGGCTCTACAAGGAGCACCATCTCCGGCAGCAGCGACGGCTTCGGCACCTGAACCAACACATGCACTTGCATCTGATCCGGCCCGTGCAGCAGCAACTGAACGAGCAGTTGCACCGGTAACAGACCGGGCTACAGTTCGCACTTCATATACCAAAGTCCTTACAAAAGCCGACATGTCCACCTTCTTGGTAAGCATTGGCCGCCCAAGTGCTTCGTTCTTTTTCTTTCCATGTTGTTTCACATGATTCACTGCGTTGATCTAACTGTTTGGGTATGTCTTCTTGTTTGCAAACAGAGAATTCCTAGAGCAATGAGGGAGTCGTACAACAATCCGGGCGACCGCGGCCAAGTTTCTCTTACCATACGCATCCTTGGTGTGAATGAACCTGCTCAATATACCGTAAGTACAAAGGATGGTTGCATGATGATTGATGCTATAGGATGGTCAAGGTTCAAATCTAAATCATATCTTGCGGTAGGGGATGATGTTAAAATTGAACTTTCTCGGCAAGGAGTGCTAGTCCAAATCAACTTTGAAATTCTTCAGTAGCAGCACACAACTGCCGCACTGATTTATCGTCCAAGAGACTTTGATGTAAAATCTGTCATGGTGAAGCAAGTGTCCTATGTGTATAAGTACTACGGCAGTATTATCTATCACATGGTATATCGTTGATAGAATTGCAACTCTCATTGCTGGTTAGGAACTGTCTATCGATTTCATTCTAACAGCTGCCGTGCTTTATTCAATTTTGTGTATTCGCCTAGCGACAACAGCTGAAACCAGCGCTGTACCGATCACTTGCAATATGAAAAGTGTTGAGGTAGAACACATGGGCCCCCAAACATGTAGGGTGGGCCTGTGGCCCAAAGTCCAGAACCGTGAGCCTCTCTGAGTATTATATTCTCAGCTGAACCCGCATAATGCCCGTGTGTTGCACGTAACATCAAGATGCATTTGCATGAGTATTTTGTCTTGTGAGAGAAAAGGATGAACGAGGGAAGGCCTTATTTGCAAATGTGGAGAGGTGTGTGGGTACCTTTTTGCAAAATTGTCATAGTTTCCTTCCTATCCGTCAGATATAAATCAGACGACCTATATTGCAGGATGGCAGGCACACCATCATCACCAACTCATCTATACTGTGTTAAAACAACTCTGTTTTTTTATAATTATATATGTTATATATATTCCCCTTGATTTTTCTTATGTATAATGTTGTGATATACTGTAAAAGATTTGTATATTTCTTTACAAAGGGAGTATCTCTCTGTCAAAAATATATTTATGTGTAACTAGTTACTCTTGTCTTTCTACTTCCTTTCGCTGATATGTGGGGCATCCGGCAACAGGGTCCACGTGCCATATGCACAAATTAGAGTGCACCTCTGCAAGGTAGACACACCCCGATCGTAGCATCGCAGTAATGCCCAATGAGCCATCAAATCACAACCCCCCCTTTCAGCTTTAGCAGTAAGTTGGACGGACGAAGCGTCAATATTTCACTGGGCCTGAATGACTGAATCCCCTTCTCCCTCGTCTGCTTGTTTAGAGAAAACCCCCTCTCGGCGATTGCATTGGGTTTTCTCATGGAGAACCAGGTACGAATTCTTCATCCATCCCCGATAAATCCAAGTCCCTTTGTCACGGGTATCCTAGGATGGAAGCCACCGCCGTTGATGCATTTTCTTCCTACTGAATCTAGTGTGTTTCATTTGCAGTGCCCAAAGTGCAAGGACCCAACAGGTTTCTGCGCCCTCGGTGAGACACCACACTTGTTCCTTCTCATCCTAACACAGGATTTTAAAACGCGTACAGTATGTTCATAGAATCCTCTTTTCTATTCGGGAGGGTGGTTTTTTTTAACATGTTGTCGACTAATTTGGAAATTTGGATTGCTATATTTGGATAAAAGGTACTACTAGTACGATGGTCAACACTGACGTGAAGGAGGAAGTTATTTCTAGATTTGGATAGGGAATACATTGTGTTCTCATATTATTTTTCCTGCAGTGCATTATTTGCTTTGCCAGAACACATGTACTCAAGATGCTCGGCATTGCCATAACTGAATAAACCAGTTTAATGGTCACAGTGAAGACAAACCATGTATACAAGTTCCGAGTTGGGTTCATGAACCAAGAAGATCGCTGCTTCTTTTATGGCTGAACTTGGATAAACTTTCTAAGTGTTACGGACTGAAAGTTGGCGCACAAATGTTGATGGAAATAGCAGAACCTGGTATCATCTTCACTGTGATCTTCCACCCCCGACGTTGTTCCAATTGTTCATCCATGTTAGTTTTCTACTTGGTTCTTGCTTGTTGCCTCGATTACTTCTTAATCCACCTATTCTATCTAACTAATCAATATTTAACTTTAGAAGTAGCAACGAATCTCTCATGAAGATGCGACTTCTATAATATTTTGTTATAATTGGTGGCACATGTAGGTTTTTTCAGAGTTAAGAAGGCTGCTCGTTTGTTATTCTGTAATAACTCAGCTGTTACTGATGGCACTGAAGTTGACTAGGACGACATCCATAAGTTCCTACACTTTATTGATCGTCTTGAGGTCCTTGTGGGGCGTTTCAATGATGGAAGGCCATGTGGGATATGTGTGCCACTGATGCCCTCGTTGAACATGTCCAACTATGTCGAGAAACTTATGGTACGAGCTGTTTTCTGTTATATATGTTGTTCATAAACTATTGCTTATACACAGTTTTACAGCTCTGATCTACTTGAAACAGAAACTGCCCAGTTCCATTGTTCCTATACAGATGCGTGACCATGGTCGGGTTAGACTTGCGCTTGGTCACAACATGATGTTTATGTTGACCTACTCCATTCCCCTTGGAGGTGAAAAGATACTTATTCATGGGTGGTCTCAAATAATGAAGGCCCGTCCATCTTGGAGAATAGGACAGAAGATTATGTTCATGCTTTTCCATGGCTCTAAAGCGAATATCCTGTTTATTAACCACATTGCAAGATGAAGTCACTTTCAGAAAGTTGTGGATGTGCGGGGTGGCACCTGGGCCTTGTCCTGGGGCTTGGCGGCCTCACCCTTGGTTAACTGTAGGCAAAGTAGCACTTTTCGAGTTGTGCTTTGTACGGTTGAACCTGTATAAGTACTCATACTGTTTTCAGCTATTGTTATTAAGTGCCCCTGCTGGTTTCAGTTAAGGTTGTTAAGTACTCCTGCTGCTTTTACAGTCTATCGTGTTTCTTCAGTCATGTCTTCCTCCAGCCGCCAAAACCAAACCAGCACCGGCGGGGCCGCCTGCTTCCGCCACCCACGGCTGGCTGCGCCTCAGCGCACGCATCGCCACCCCACCATCTCCTAAATCGTTAACACCGACGTCTGAGGCCTCGCCGTCGTCCCCCGCGCGCTTTGGTGCACTCACCGCGGCGCTGCTCTCTCGCATTGTCAACATGGTCCATAAACAACAGGAATCGGCAGAAGTACGTGGAGAGGATGACAGTAGAGGCCCACCATCTCAGTGTATGGAAAAATAAAATGCTTCCTCCTAGTATATTCCTAACATCTGGGACCCACGACATTGTGAGCATATATAGTCAATAGACAATAGAACAGCACAAGATCGGCTGACACCTGGGACGTAGCTGCTCGAGCAGTATTTTTTTGTTATTGTTGAGAAGGAGCAGGGTTTGAACTGGGTTGTGCCCCGTCTAGCCCCGGCATATATTTTATGTTCACCATGTGACCAGCCCAGCTATTTTTTTTCTTTGTGAAAATGAGCCTAGTTTATTTTTCCTGAAGAATACCCAATCCAGGCCTACTTATTTTTCAAAGCCCTGATGGGATGCAACTCTTTGAAGACACCTGCAAATCTTGAAAGTAATTTGAAATGGGTTGTAAATATAAAAACAGATGACAAATTCGCAATTACTTTATAATTTCGGATTTTTTTCACATTTTCAGATTCTATTTCACTGGGCATTAACCTAATTTAAATATATCTTCAAAGTACTTTAAATCTCGCTCGACATTTCAGTATTAAAAATAGTTTGGAACCCACAAAAATATGCGAAATTGGCCCTGGCCAACCAAAAAAAATGGATTGCAATAAATTGCATAAGAAGTTGCAATGAGTTATATATAAATTATTTTAAAAGAGGGAATGGTCTGACTTGTGGGCCTATTAAGTTGACATGTATGCAATATTTTTTTAGTTATTATATATGTCAACAAACGATTCTAGCAGACGTAACCGTTGGATGTCAATCCAACGGCCGTCGTGTTTCTTCAATCTCTGATCTTCTTGCTCCAGCCGCCAAATCCAGCACCGGCGGGACCACCTGCTCCCGCCTACCGTGGCCGGCTGTGCTGCAACGCAGGTCTCACTACCCCCTACTACTCCCACCAGTGGCCAGGGCATCCCTCTACTCACCCACACCCCCTATTATTCTGCGGCGACGGCAGCCTCACACCGCAGCTGAACCAATGAACCCTCGTACTCCTCTCTGGGCGGGCTTCCACTGCCACGTCTTCCCTGGCTCCGTGTCGTCCCCTTCCTAGGCCTCGTCGTCGTCCACCGCCCTGGTGCTCTCGGCGCGGCATGGTCAATGTGGTCAACGGCCGACTTCCATCGGAAGAGTACTGTACGTGGAGAGGCTGACAGGTGGGTCCAAGGCAGCCGTAAGGAAGTGCCTCCTTATTATGCGCAAAATAATTATTCCTTCACCTGATAGGAGGGACCCACCGGACGGGCCACCGTATTTCATGAAAAAAAATGTTTCCCCTGACTGCTGGGACCCACCGGACGGGCCACCGTATTTCACAAAAAAAATGTTCCCCCCACTGTCAGCTCGGACCCACCAGAAGTGCCTCCTTATTACGCACAAAAAAATGAATAGTCCCCCTGCTAACTGGGACCCACCTTAGTGGGAGGCTGACTTGTGGGCCTACTAAGTTAACCGGGATGGAGGGCTTTGTCAACTTAGTCAAAATGAACGATTCTAGCTCCAGTGACCATACGATGTCCATCCAACGGCCGTAGTGCTTCTTCAACCTCTGGTCTTCTTGCGCCAGCCGCCCAAACCAGCGATGGTCGTGCCGCCTGGTCCTGCCTCCCGTGGCCGGCAGTGATGCCGCGGAGGCCTCACCGCCCACTACTACTCCCACCGCTGGCCAGGCCATCCTGTACTCACCCACACCCCCTGTTATTCTGCGGTGACAACAACCTCACACCGCAGCCGAACCAGTGAACCCTCATACTCCTCTACGCGTGGGCATCCACTGCCACGTCTTCCCCGGCTCCGCGTTGTCCCCTTCCTAGGCCTCGCCATCGTCCACCGCCCTGGTGCTCTCGGTGCAGCATGGTCAACGTTGTCAAGGAACGACTTCCATCGGACGTGGACTGTACGTGGAGAGGCTGACAGCTGGGTCCACGGCCGCAGCAAGGAAGTGCCTCCTTATTACATGGAAAATAATGATTCCTCCACCTGACAGCAGGGACCCACCGGACGGGCCACCGTATTTCGTGAAAAATGGTTCCCCCCTGACTACTGGGACCTACCAGCTACATCTTCGCACGCAAGGAAGTGCGTCCATAGTATGGGCAAAAAAAGATTGCCCCCTGACTGCTGGGACCCACCAGCTACATCTTCGCACGCAAGGAAGTGCCTGACAGTCGGGACCCACCTATGTCGAAGCGTACGTAGCGTTGTCATTGTGGTCACGAACGTGTATGTACATACTGGTCGATGTAGAGGTGTGCATGTGTCATAGTAGAGGCACGCACATAGCGTATACACATACGTACAGCGGCCAGGATGCAAGAAAGTAAATATGGCCACGTACGTACATACCGGCGGGGTCTCGAACGCCTACTCGCACATACGTACAGCCAGGGCTCGTGTACATCGCTGGGTCGGAACGGAGAAACATCGTCATCGTCGTGTTCATGGGGAGCCAATCGGCTGGGTCGGAACGGAATGCGTCACCGTGTTCATCGGGAGGACATGGATGGAACAGCCGATGGAAAAGAGGCCTGATGTACCGCATAAGGAGGAAACGGCCTTGTGTTTGACCGGCCACGTTTGAAACAGGATCCTGTTCATCGGGAGGGGTCTGACGTACCGCAAAACGGAGGAAACGGACTTGTGTTGGACCTCCTACGGTCGAAACGGGGTCCTATTGATCGGGAGGGGTGTGGCGTACCGCAAAACGGAGGAAACAGACTTGTGTGGAGCGCTACGGTCGAAATGGGGGTCCTATTCATCGGGAGGGGTGTGGTTTAATGCAAAATGGGACTCCACGGGATACTGATCATCTCAACCGTCGACCTTCTCCAGCCTCCACGGGCTACTGTTCATCCACCGTCGACCTCCTCCAGCCTCCATCTACGACTGTTCATCCAGCCTCCACCGCGTGCTACTCCACTGGCTACTGTTCAACCAGCCCTCTCCACGAGCTACTGTTCATCCAGCCCTCCACTTGCCATTGTTCATCCAGCCCTCCACCGGCTACTGTTCAACCAGCCCTCCAAGGGGCCGTCCTGTTCATCCAGCCCTCCACGGGGACCTGTTCATCCAGCCCAAACCGGCTCGATTGATCGAGGTCCTGTTCATCCAGAGGCAACCACGGTGTCCTGGTCATCCACCCCCATCGGGAACTGTTCATCCAACCCCTGATGGGGAACATAGCAGAAATTCAAAATTTTCCTACGTGTCACCAAGATCTATCTATGGAGAAACCAACAACGAGGGGAAGGAGAGTGTATCTATATACCCTTGTAGATCGCTAAGCGGAAGCGTTCAAGAGAATGGGGTTGAAGGAGTCATACTCGTCTTGATCCAAATCACCGGAGATCCTAGTGCCGAACGGACGGCACCTCCGTGTTCAACACACGTATAGCCCGGTGACGTATCCCATGCCTTGATCCAGCAAGGAGAGAGGGAGAGGTTGAGGAAGACTCCGTCCAGCAGCAGCACAACGGCGTGGTGGTGGTGGAGGAGCGTGGCAATCCTGCAGGGCTTCGCCAAGCACCGCGGGAGAGGAGGAGTAAGAGAGGTAGGGCTGCGCCAATAGGGGGAGAAACTCGTGTGTTGGGAAGCCCCCAGACCTCATGTATTTATAGGGGGAGGGGAGGGGGCTGCGCCCCCTCTAGGGTTCCCTCCCCAGGGTTGGCGGCAGCCCCCAGATCCCATCTGGGTGGCGGCCAGAGGGGGAGAGAGGGGAGGCGCACCTGGGATGGGCCTTAGGGCCCATCTGCCCTAGGGTTTGCCCCCTCCCACTCTTCCCTGCGCCTTGGGCCCCTTGTGGGGGGGCGCACCAGCCCACCTGGGGCTGGTCCCCTCCCACACTTGGCCCATCCAGCCCTACGGGGTTGGTGGCCCCACTTGGTGGACCCCCGGGACCCTCCCGGTGGTCCTGGTACGTTACCGAAAAACCCGAAACTTTTCCGGTGACCAAAACAGGACTTCCCATATATAAATCTTTACCTCTGGACCATTCCAGAACTCCTCGTGACGTCCGGGATCTCATCTAGGACTCCAAACAACATTCAGTAACCACATACAAAGTTCCTTTATAACCCAAGCGTCATCGAACCTTAAGTGTGTAGACCCTACGGGTTCGGCAACCATGCAGACATGACCGAGACGTTCTTCGGTCAATAACCAACAGCGGGATCTGGATACCCATGTTGGCTCCCACATGTTCCACGATGATCTCATCGGATGAACCATGATGTCAAGGACTCAATCGATCCCGTATACAATTCCCTTTGTCTAGCGGTATTGTACTTGCCCGACATTCGATCGTCGGTATGCCGATACCTTGTTCAATCTCGTTACCGGCAAGTCTCTTTACTCATTCTGTAACATATCATCCCATGATCAACCCCTTGGTCACATTGTGCACATTATGATGATGTCCTACCGAGTGGGCCCAGAGACACCTCTCCGTCAACCGGAGTGACAAATCCCAGTCTCGATTCATGCCAACCCAACAGACACTTTCAGAGATACCTGTAGTGCACCTTTATAGCCACCCAGTTACGTTGTGACATTTGGTACACCCAAAGCATTCCTACGGTATCCGGGAGTTGCACAATCTCATGGTCTAAGGAAATAATACTTGACATTAGAAAAGCTTTAGCATATGAACTACACGATCTTTGTGCTAGGCTTAGGATTGGGTCTTGTCCATCACATCATTCTGCTAATGATGTGATCCCATTATCAACGACATCCAATGTCCATGGTCAGGAAACCGTAACCATCTATTGATCAACGAGCTAGTCAACTAGAGGCTTACTAGGGACATGGTGTTGTCTATGTACCCACACATGTATCTGAGTTTCCTATCAATACAATTATAGCATGGATAATAAACGATTATCATGAACAAGGAAATATAATAATAACTTATTTATTATTGCCTCTAGGGCATATTTCCAAGAGTCTCCCACTTGCACTAGTGTCAATAGTCTAGTTCACATCACCATGTGATTAACATTGACAGGTCACATCGCCATGTGACCAACATCCAAAGGGTTTACTAGTGTCACTAAACTAGTTCACATCATCATGTGATTAAGACTCAATGAGTTCTGGGGTTTGATTATGTTTTGCTTGTGAGAGAGGTTTTAGTCAACGGGTCTGCAACTTTCAAATCCGTATGTACTTCGCAATTCTCTATGGCATATTGTAAATGCTGCTTCTACGCCCCACTTGAAGCTATTCCGAATGGTTGCTCCACTATACGTATCTGGTTTGCTACTCAGAGTCACTCGGATAGGTGTTAAAGCTTGCATCGACGTAACCCTTTACGCCAAACTCTTTATCACCTCCATAATCGAGAAACATGTCCTTATTTACTCCAAGGACAATTTTGACCGCTGTCCAATGATCCATTCCTGGATCATTCTTGTACCCCTTGACTGACTCATGGCAAGGCACACTTCCGGTGCGGTACACAGCATAGCATACTATAGAGCCTACGTCTGAAGCATAGGGGACGACCTTCATCCTTTCTCTCTATTTTGCCGTGGTCGAGCTTTAAGTCTTAACTTCGTACCTTACATCTCAGGCAAGAACTCCTTCTTTGACTGATCCATCTTGAACACCTTCAAGATCATGTCAAGGTATATGCTCATTCGAAAGTACCATTAAGCGGTTTTGATCTATCCTCATAGATCTTGATGCTTAATGTTCAAGTAGCTTAATCCAGGTTTTCCCTTGAAAAACACCTTTCAAATAACCCTATATGCTTTCCAGAAATTCTACATCATTTCTGATCAACAATATGTCAACAACATATACTCATTAGAAATTCTATAGTTCTCCCACTCACTTCTTTGGAAATACAAGTTTCTCATGAACTTTGTATAAACCCAAAATCTTTGATCATCTCATCAAAGCGCACATTCCAACTCCGAGATGCTTACTCCAGTCCTTAGAAGGATCGCTGGAGCCAGCATACCTTTTAGCATCCTTAGGATCGACAAAACCTTTCTGATTGTATCACATACAACCTTTCCTTACGAAATCTGGTAAGGAAACTCGTTTTGACATCCATCTGCCAGATTTCATAAATGCAGCTAATGCTACCATGATTCCGATGGACTTAAGCATCGCTACAGATGAGAAAATCTCATCGTAGTCAACTCCTTGAACTTGTGAAAAACTCTTCGCCACAAGTTGAGCTTCATAGACGGTGACATTACCGTCCACGTCCGTCTTCTTCTTAAAGATCCATTTATCTCAATGGCTTGCCGATCATCGGGCAAGTCCACCAAAGTCCATGCTTTGTTCTGATACATGGATCCTATCTCAGATTTCATGGCTTCTAACTATTTGTCGGAATTTGGGCCCACCATCGCTTCTCCATAGCTCGTAGGTTCATTGTTGTCTAGCAACATGACCTTCAAGACAGGATTACTGTACCACTCTGAAGTAGTACGTATCCTTGTCACCCTACGAGGTATGATAGTGACTTGATCCAAAAACTTCATGATCACTATCATAAGCTTCTACTTCAATTGGTGTAGGCGCCACAGGAACAACTTCCTGTGCCCTGCTGCACACTTGTTGAAGTGACGGTTCAATAACCTCATCAAGTCTCCACCATCCTCCCACTCAATTTTCGAGCGAAACTTTTCCTCGAGAAAGGACCCGTTTCTAGAAACAATTACTTTTGCTTCCGGATCTGAGATAGGAGGTATACCCAACCATTTTGGGTATCCTATGAAGATGTATTTATCCGTTTTGGGTTCGAGCTTATCACGATGAAACTTTTTCACATAAGGATCGCAGCCCCAAACTTTGAAGAAACAATAGCTTAGGTTTCTCTAAGCCATAGTTCTCACGATGTCATCTGAACGGAATTACGTGGTGCCCTATTAAAGTGAGTGCGGTTGTCTCTAATGCCTAACCCATGAAAGATAGTGGTAATTCGATAAGAGACATCATGGTATGCACCATATCCAATAGGGTGCAACTATGATGTTCGGAAACACCATCACACTATGGTTTTCCAGGCGGTATTAATTGTGAAACAATTTCCAGAATGTCTTAATTGCGTGCCAAAGCTCATAACTCAGATACTCATCTCTATGATCATATCATAGACATTTTATCCTCTTGTCACAATGACCTTCAACTTCACTCTGAAATTACTTGAACCATTCAACAATTCAGACTTGTGTTTCATCAAGTAAATATACAGTATCTACTTAAATCATCTGTGAAGTAAAACATAATGATATTCACTGCATGCCTCAACACTCATTGGACTGCACACATCAAAGTGTGTTACTTCCAACAAGTTGCTATCTTGTTCCATCTTACTGAAACTGAGGCTTTTCAGTCATCTTGCCTATGTGGTATGATTTGCATATCTCAAGTGATTCAAAATCAAGTTAGTCCAAACGATCCATCTGCATGGAGTTTCTTCATGCGTATACACCAATAGACATGGTTTGCATGTCTCAAACTTTTCAAAAACGAGTGAGTCCAAAGATCCATCAACATGGAGCTTCATCATGCGTTTTACACCAATATGACTTACATGGCAGTGCCACAAGTAAGTGGTACTATCATTACTATCTTATATCCTTTTGGCATGAAAATGTGTATCACTACGATCGAGATTTAATAAACCATTCCTTTTAGGTGCTAGACCATTGAAGGTATTATTCAAATAAACAGAGTAACCATTATTCTCCTTAAATGAATAACCGTATTGCGACAGACATAATCCAATCATGTCTATGCTCAACGCAAACACCAATAACAATTATTTAGGTTTAACACCAATCTTGATGGTAGAGGGAGCGTGCGATGCTTGATCACATCAACCTTGGAAACACTTCCAACACGTATCGTCAGCTCACCTTTAGCTAGTATCCGTTTATTCCGTAGCTTTTATTTCGAGTTACTAACACTTAGCAACCGAACCGGTATCTAATACCCTGGTGCTACTAGGAGTACTAGTAAAGTACACATTAACATAATGTATATCCAATATACTTCTATCGACCTTGCCAGCCTTCTCATCTACCAAGTATCTAGGGTAATTGTGCTCTAGTGGTTGTTCCCCTTATTATAGAAGCACTTAGTCTCGGGTTTGGGTTCAACCTTGGGTTTCTTCACTAGAGCAGCAGCTGATTTGCCGTTTCATGAAGTATCCCTTCTTGCCCTTGCCCTTCTTGAAACTAGTGGTTTCACCAACCATCAACAATTGATGCTCCTTCTTGATTTCTACTTTCGCGGTGTCAAACATCGCGAATACCTCAAGGATCATCATATCTATCCCTGATATGTTATAGTTCATCACGAAGCTCTAGCAACTTGGTGGCAATGACTTTGGAGAAACATCACTGTCTCATCTGGAAGATCAACTCCCACTCGATTCAAGTGATTGTTGCACTCAGACAATCTGAGCACAAGCTCAACGATTGAGCTTTTCTCCCTTAGTTTGCAGGCTAAGAAAATCGTCGGAGGTCTTATACCTCTTGACGTGGGCACGAGCCTGAAATCCCAATTTCAGCCCTCGAAACATCTCATATGTTCCACGACGTTTCGAAAAACGTCTTTGGTGCCTCAACTCTAAAACGTTTAACTGAACTATCACGTAGTTATCAAAACGTGTATGTCTGATGTTCGTAACATCCACAGACGACGTTTGGGGTTCAGCACACTGAGCAGTGCATTAAGGACATAAGCTTTCTACTGTCCGCATAATCGCTACTGTCAACTTTCAACTATATTTTCTCTAGGAACATATCTAAACAGTGGAACTAAAGCGCGAGCTTACAACATAATTTGCAAAGATCTTTTGACTATGTTCAGGATAATTAAGTTCATCTCATGAACTCCCACTCAGATAGACATCCCTCTAGTCATCTAAGTGATTACATGATCCGAGTCAACTAGGCTGTGTCCGATCATCACGTGAGACGGACTAGTCATCATCGACGAACATCTTCATGTTGATCGTATCCTCCATACGACTCATGCTCGACCTTTCGGTCTCTTGTGTCCCGAGGCCATGTCTGTACATGCTAGGCTCGTCAAGTTAACCTAAGTGTTTCGCGTGTGTAAATCTGGCTTACACCCGTTGTATGTGAACGTAAGAATCTATCACACCCGATCATCACGTGGTGCTTCGAAACGACAAACTTTCGCAAGGGTGCACAGTTAGGAGGAACACTTTCTTGAAATTTTAATGAGGGGTCATGTTATTTACTACCGTCGTTCTAAGCAAACAAGATGTATGAACATGATAAACATCACATGCAATCAAAAAGTGACATGATATGGCCAATATCATTTTGCTCCTTTTGATCATCTTCGGGGCTCCATGATCATCATCATCACCGGCATGACACCATGATCTCCATCATCATGATCTCCATCATCGTGTCTCCATGAAGTTGTCTCGCAAACTTATTACTTCTACTACTATGGCTACCGGTTAGCAATAAAGTAAAGTAATTACATGGCGTTGTTCAATGACACGCAGGTCATCCAATAAATTGAGACAACTCCTATGGCTCCTGCCGGTTGTCATACTCATCTACATGCAAGTCGTGATTCCTATTACAAGAACATGATCAATCTCATACATCACATATCATTCATCACATTCTTGTTGGCCATATCACATCACATAGCATACCCTGCAAAAACAAGTTAGACGTCCTCTAATTGTTGTTTGCATGTTTTACGTGGCTGCTATGGGTTTCTAGCAAGAACGTTTCTCACCTACGCAAAAACCACAACGTGATATGTCAATTGCTATTTACCCTTCATAAGGACCCTTTTCATCGAATCCGTTCCGACTAAAGTGGGAGAGACTGGCACCCGCTAGCCACCTTATGCACCAAGTGCATGTCAGTCGGTGGAACCTGTCTCACGTAAGTGTACGTGTAAGGTCGGTCCGTGCCGCTTCATCCCACAATACCATCGAAACAAGATTGGACTAGTAACGGTAAGCATATTGTACAAAATCAACGCCCACAACTACTTTGTGTTCTACTCGTGCAAAGAATCTACGCAATAGACCTAGCTCATGATGCCACTGATGGGGAACATAGCAGAAATTCAAAATTTTCCTACGTGTTACCAAGATCTATCTATGGAGAAACCAGCAACGAGGGGAAGGAGAGTGCATCTACATACCCTTGTAGATCGCTAAGCGGAAGCGTTCAAGAGAACTGGGTTGAAGGAGTCGTACTCGTCGTGATCCAAATCACCGGAGATCCTAGTGCCGAACGGACAGCACCTCCGCGTTCAACACACGTAAAGCCCGGTGACGTCTCCCATGCCTTGATCCAGCAAGGAGAGAGGGAGAGGTTGAGGAAGACTCCGTCCAGCAGCAGCACAACGGCGTGGTGGTGGTGCAGGAGCGTGGCAATCCTGCAGGGCTTCGCCAAGCACCGCGGGAGAGGAGGAGTAAGAGAGGTAGGGCTGCGCCAATAGGGGGAGAAACTTGTGTGTTGGGCAGCCCCCAGACCTCATGTATTTATAGGGGGAGGGGAGGGGGCTGCGCCCCCTCTAGGGTTCCCACCCCAGGGGTGGTGGCAGCCCCCAGATCCCATCTGGGTGGCGGACAGAGGGGGAGAGAGGGGAGGCGCACCTGGGGTGGGCCTTAGGGCCCATCTGCCCTAGGGTTTGCCCACTCCCACTCTTCCCTGTGCCTTAGGCCCCTTGTGGGGGGCACACCAGCCCACCTGGGGCTGGTCCCCTCCCACACATGGCCCATGCAGCCCTCCGGGGTTGGTGTCCCCACTTGGTGGAATCCCGGGACCCTCCCGGTGGTCCCGGTACGTTACCGAAAAAACCCGAAACTTTTCCGGTGACCAAAACAGGACTTCCCATATATAAATATTTACCTCCGGACCATTCTGGAACTCCTCGTGACGTCCGGGATCTCATCCGGGACTCCGAAAAACATTCGGTAAACACATACTAACTTCCTTTATAACCCTAGCGTCATCAAACCCTAAGTGTGTAGACCCTATGGGTTCGGGAACCATGCAGACATGACCGAGACGTTCTCCGGTCAATAACCAACAGCGGGATCTGGATACCCATGTTGGCTCCCACATGTTCCACTATGATCTCATCGGATGAACCACGATGTCAAGGACTCAATCGATCCCGTATACAATTCCCTTTGTCTAGCAGTATTGTACTTGCCCGAGATTCAATCGTCGGTATGCCGATACCTTGTTCAATCTCGTTACCGGCAAGTCTCTTTACTCGTTCCATAACACATCACCCCGTGGTCAACCCTGTGGTCACATTGTGCACATTATGATGATGTACGACCGAGTGGGCCCAGAGATACCTCTCCGTCAACCGGAGTGACAAATCCAAGTCTCGATTCGTGCCAACCCAACAGTCACTTTCGGAGATACTTGTAGTGCACCTTTATAGCCACCCAGTTATGTTGTGACGTTTGGTACACCCAAAGCATTCCTACGGTATCCGGGAGTTGCACAATCTCATGGTCTAAGGAAATGATACTTGACATTAGAAAAGCTTTAGCATACGAACTACACGATCTTTGTGCTAGGCTTAGGATTGGGTCTTGTCCATCACATCATTCTGCTAATGATGTGATCCCATTATCAACAACATCCAATGTCCATGGTCAGGAAACCGTAACAATCTATTGATCAACGAGCTAGTCACCTACAGGCTTACTAGGGACATCGTGTTGTCTATGTACCCACACATGTATCTGAGTTTCCTATTAATACAATTATAGCATGGATAATAAATGATTATCACGAACAAGGAAATATAATAATAACTTATTTATTATTGCCTCTAGGGCATATTTCCAACCCCCCCCCCCAAGCAACGCTCACTGTTCATCCAAAACCCCCAGCTGCAACGCTCACTGTTCATCCAAACCCCCCAGCAACGCTCACTGTTCATCCAGAGGCAGTATTGATCAACTTCAGTTAGCAGCAGTAGCGAAGGAATCGCTCGATCGCTTGGGTTCAGTAATGCGTAGCCTGCAGTGCAATCGCTCGGGTTTAGTTAGGCGATGCCTCACTCAGGATCAGTTAGAGCCCAACGCTTTGCACCCACGCGTGTACGGTACGAGAGAAACACTCATCGCTCGGCCCCGACCACCCATTGTAACCGGGAACTCCCCGATAGTTTCCTCGCGCTCGCTTTTACCACGATTTTTTCCGTCATGGACGGCCCAAAGAATGTCATGCAGCTGCGTCTCTGGCCCTCCTAGGACGAAAAGCTCATATAAAATTGCAATAATGATTACAGGTCTAGTTATCGATTGCCTAGGGACAAATAACATTCTCGTGACAAAATGCTCTCTACTAAAACTAACTTAGTTGTTTCTTTATCTAAACATGCCCTAGATTTTATTTATATGCTCTTTATTATCTTGCATACCTATCCTGCAACACCTACAAAGTACTTCTAGTTTTATACTTATTCTAGGTAAAGCGAACGTCAAGCATGCGTAGAGTTGTATCGGTGGTCGCTAGAGCTTGACGGAATATTTGTTCTACCTTTAGCTTCTCATTGGGTTCAACACTCTTATTTATCGAGAAAGGCTACAACTGGTCCCCTATACTTGTGGGTTATCAAGACCTTTTTCTGGTGCTGTTGCCGGGACCAATAGCGTGGGGTGAATATTCTCGTGTGTGCTTGTTTGCTTTATCATTAAGTAGATTTTATTTGCTGTTTTAAGTTGTTCTCGATCATTAGTTATGGATATGGAACAAGAGATACCCAAAAAATTAGGTGTACTTGCTACTCATGGAGATGGGGAATCTCCTAAAACCCTCGACGCTTATTATGTGAAAGATATTGTGCACTAATTTAATAATCTTGAGAAAAACCCATTCAATTATATTATGGGAGGCACATTGGATCAACGTGAATACTTTAGGGATTATCTCTTGACTCAAAAAGGGAAACTCTTATGGGCTCAAATTCATATGTTGCATTGGTATGATCGGGAACTATGCTTGAGACATGATTATACTTATTGCACTAGGATGAAGGCTCCACACCTTCCCCTTTCATGCAAATTTAATGATAATCAAACCTTAGCTTCTTATGCTAATGGTATTTATGAGTACTATGATGTAGAAAGAATAGAAGAATTCCTTGCTTTTAAGGGTGCTTATGAAATTGAATCTTTGTTTGAAAAGTATGAAGCTTTTGATGATGATGTTTATAGACCTAAAATTTTTATTATACATAAATATTTCTATGAGAATTATGAATATAATTCCGATATTGATGTGTTTATTGAGAAAGTCTCCACCGTCCAGGAAGAGACTGATATTGTGTAGGAATCTACGGAAGAAGAAATTGAGGATACTGTGAGCTCATTAGATGAAAAAGATGACGAGGAGAGTGAAGAACAAAAGGAGGAAGAGTTGATTGATCACCCGTGCCCACCTTCTAGTGAGAGTAACTCTTCAACTCATACATTGTTTAATTTCCCTTCGCGCTTAATAAAGGATGATTGTTATGATAATTGCTATGATCCCTTTGATTCATTGGAAATATCCCTTTTTGATGAACTTGATGCTTGCTATGCTTGTGGCCATGATGCCAATATGAATTATGCATATGGAGATGAACTTGATATAGTTCCTTATGTTAAGAATGAAATTGTTTCTATTGCACCCATGCATGATAGTCCTATTATCTTTTTGAATTCTCCAACTACACTATATCGGAGAAGTTTGCACTTATTAAGGACTATATTGATGGGTTGCGTTCTAAAATTGCACATGATGATTTCGATAAATATAATATGCATGTGCTTTCTGCTCCTACTTGCAATTATTATGAGAGAGGAACTACATCTCAGCCTCTCTATGTTTCCAATACGATAAAATTTCAAAAAACTGTTTATACTATGCATTGGCCTTTACTTTGTGCGCATGAATTATTCTTTTATGACCTGATGCATATGAAGAGAGTTAAACTTCGACATTACATGATATATGTTACTTTGTGCTCACTACTAAAATAAAAATCATTGTTAATTAAAATTGGCTTTGATATACCTTGGGATCCAGGTGGATCCATTACTTGAGCACTATATGCTTAGGTTAATGGCTTTAAAGAAACCGCTGCCAGAGAGACAACCCGAAAGTTTTAGATAGTCATTTATTTCTGTTGAGTGCTTTTATAAAGTTTAAAAGCAAAAAAGTAAAGATGGGAACCTAAAACTTTTCAAAAAGAAAAGTGAAAGTGGGAGAGACGAGCATTGTTAAAGTGGGAGCATGCCTTGAACTTTGTTCATGCCCATGGAAACTTTGTGAATCTTAATGACAGAAACTTTTCAACAAAATTAATTACCCCCTTGTATAAATCCATTGTATTACAAAAATAATGTTCCAAGATTTTCCTTTAGGATGATTAGATTGCTTCTTTAGTATGTGCGGTGCAAAAATAGAATCATTGGCTGCAGCTCGTGATTTTACATTTTTTACGAGAAAGTCAAACACTTCTGAAACTTTTTGCGCAGTACTCCAAACAATTTTTTTATTTTCTCCTAATTTTTCCAAAATTTTTTGGAGTTACATAAGTATGGTAGATGTACAAATTCCTATAGATTGTCATGTTTAATACAGATTCTGATTTTATCGGTGGTATAAGCCATGGAGAAGTTATAATACAATAGCTACAATGCAAAAATAAAATATGAATGAGTTTGCAACAGTACATAAAAGTGGTTATTTGATTTATTATACTAACGGATCTCATGAGGGTTTTTGCTAAGTTTTCTGTGAATGAAGTTTTCATGTTTTGGGTGAGATCACGATGGATGAAGGAATAAGGAGTGGAAAGAGTCTAACTGTAGGATAGAAAGTATTTCTAGAGGGGGGTGAGGGAGTCTTGGACTAGGTGGTGTCCGGATAGCCGAACTATCATCATCGGCCGGACTCCAAGACTATGAAGATACAAGATTGAAGACTTCGTCCCGTGTCCGGATAGGACTTTCCTTGGCGTGGAAGGCAAGCTTGGCGATACGGATATGTAGATCTCCTACCATTGTAACCGACTCTGTGTAACCCTAGCCCTCTTCGGTGTCTATATAAACCGGATGGTTTTAGTCCATAGGACGAACAACAATCATACCATAGGCTAGCTTCTAGGGTTTAGCCTCCTTGATCTCGTGGTAGATCTACTCTTGTAATACCCAGATCATCAATATCAATCAGGCAGGACGTAGGGTTTTACCTCCATCAAGAGGGCCCGAACCTGGGTAAAACATCGTGTCCCTTGTCTCGTGTTACCATCCGCCTAGACGCACAGTTCGGGACCCCCTACCCAAGATCCGCCGGTTTTGACACCGACATTGGTGCTTTCATTGAGAGTTCCTCTGTGTCGTCACCGACAACGACGCAGTCCAGGGTGAGACTTTTCTCCCCGGACAGATCTTCGTATTCGGCGGCTTTGCACTACGGGCCAATTCGCTTGGCCATCTGGAACAGATCGAAAGCTACGCCCCTGGCCGCTAGGTCAGGTTTGGAAGTTTGAACTTCACGGCTGACATCCGCGGAGACTTGATCTTTGATGGATTCGAGCCACAGCCGAGCGCGCCGCACTGTCACGATGGGCATGATTTAGCTCTGCAGCCGGACAGTGCCCTGGAGGCCGCACACGAGCCCGCTCCGACCCTCGATTCGGAGTCGGTTGCGCAGATCGAGGACGGGTGGCTAGACACCGCCTCGGGGGCTGCAACCTCTATGACGATGGAGCCGAATACTGGCCTTGTCCCTTGTGAAGCTCGTGACTCCGAGGTACCGGACTCCTCGCCGGAATCCGCACCTCCCGCGACCCCTCCAATCGAATCCGATTGGGCGCCGATCATGGAGTTCACCGCTGTGGACATCTTTCAACACGCACCTTTCGGCGACATCTTGACTTCGCTAAAGTATCTCTCGTTATCAGGAGAGCCCTGGCCGGACTGTGGTCAGGACGGTTGGGATGCGGACGACGAAGAAATTCAAAGCCCACCCACCACCCACTTAGTATCCATTGTCGATGATATAACCGACATGCTAGACTTCGACTCCGAAGACATCAACGGTATGGACGATGATGCCGGAGACGACCAAGAACCAGCGCCTACTGGGCACTGGAAAGCCACCTCTTCATATGACATATACATGGTGGATATCCCAAAGGATGGGAATGGCGAAGGAACAGCGGAGGATGACCCCTCCAAGAAACAGCCCAAGCGCCAGCGTCAGCGGCGCCGCTCTAAATCCCGCCACAGCAAGAATGGTGATTCCGGCACCGGAGATAATAACACCCCAGACAATGCCGAAGACAACCCCCTCCAGCAAGATTCAGCACAGGAGGACAGAGAAGCCAGCCCTCATGAGAGAGCGGCAGACGAAGAGGTAGAGGATGATAATTACATGCCTCCCTCCGGAGACGAGGCAAGCCTCGACGACGACGAATTTGTCGTGCCTGAGGATCCCGTCGAACAAGAGTGTTTTAAACGCAGGCTTATGGCCACGACAAACAGCCTCAAGAAAAAGCAGCAACAGCTTAGAGCTGATCAAGATCTGCTAGCCGACAGATGACTGAAGTCCTTGCAGCCGAAGAGCATGAGCTCGAATGCCCCTCCAAAAGCTACCCCAAACGCAAGCTGCTCCCCCGATTAGAGGAGGAGGCATATAAACCTGCATCACCAGCACACAATACGGCTGGCCGACTACCCCGTGGCCGCGACAGAGAGGCCTCTAGGCCCTCCAATAGAACCGTACCCCGGCATCGCTCGAAAAGCACAAGGCCACAGGGGAACGCTCTGGACTTGCGAGATATATTGGAGGATAAGGCAACACAATCAAGATTGATCTACGGATCGCATGGGCGCCCCATGATACGTGACGACAACCGTCGCGCCGGACACAGCAAGTCCGGCCGGGCCAAACACAGTAGACAAAGCTCTTTTGAGCTTCGTCGTGATATAGCCCAATACAGAGGCGCCGCACACCCACTATGCTTCACAGATGAAGTAATGGATCATCAAATCCCCGAAGGGTTTAAACCCGTGAATATTGAATCTTATGATGGCACAACAGACCCCGCGGTTTGGAACGAAGACTATCTCCTTCATATCCACATGGCCCGCAGTGATGATCTTCACGCCATCAAATACCTCCCACTCAAGCTTAAAGGACCAGCTCGGCATTGGCTTAACAGCTTGCCAGCAGAATCAATTGGGTGTTGGGAGGACCTGGAAGCCGCATTCCTTGATAACTTCCAGGGCACGTATGTGCGACCACCAGACGCTGACGACCTAAGCCATATAATTCAAAAGCCAGACGAATCGGCCAGACAATTCTAGACACGATTCTTAACTAAGAAAAATCAAATTGTCGACTGTCCGGATGCAGAGGCCCTCGCGGCCTTCAAGCATAACATCCGCGACGAGTGGCTTGCCCGGCACCTGGGACAGGAAAAGTCGAAATCCATGGCAGCCCTCACATCACTCATGACCCGCTTCTGCGCGGGAGAGGACAGCTGGCTAGCCCGCAGCAACAACCTCGGCAAAAATTCTGGCAGTCCGGATATCAAGGACCGCAATGGCAGGTCGCGTCGCAACAAGAACAAAAGCTGCATTAACGGCGACAATAATGAGGATACGACAGTCAATGCTGGATTCAGAGGCTCTAAACCCGGTCAGCGGAAAAAGCCATTCAAAAGAACTACTCCGGGTCCGTCCAATTTGGACCGAATACTCGATCGCTCGTGCCAGATACACGGCACCCCGAAAAGCCAGCTAACCACACCAACACGGACTGTTGGGTATTCAAGCAGGCAGGCAAGCTAATTGCTGAAAACAACGACAAGGGGCTGCATAGCGATGACGAGGAAGAGACCCGACCACCGAACAATAGAGGACAGAAGGGTTTCCCCCCACAAGTGCGGACGATGAACATGATATACACAACCCACATACCCAAAAGGGAGCGGAAGCGTGCACTCAGGGATGTATACGCGATGGAGCCAGTCGTCCCAAAGTTCAACCCATGGTCCTCTTGCCCGATCACTTTTGATCGAAGGGACCACCCCACCAGCATCCGCCATGGCGGATTCGCCGCATTGGTTTTAGACCCAATCGTCGATGGATTTCACCTCACCAGAGTCCTGATGGACGGCGGCAGCAGCCTGAACCTCCTTTATCAGGATACAATGCGCAAAATGGGCATAGACTCCTCAAGGATTAAACCCACAAAGACGACCTTTAAAGGCGTCATACCAGGTGTAGAGGCCAATTGTACAGGCTCAGTTACACTGGAAGTGGTCTTTGGATCCCCGGATAACTTCTGAAGTGAGGAGTTAATCTTCGACATAGTTCCGTTCCGCAGTGGCTATCATGCTCTGCTCGGACGTACCGCGTTTGCAAAGTTCAACGCGGTGCCGCACTACACATACCTCAAGCTCAAGATGCCAGGCCCTCGAGGAGTCATCACGGTCAACGGAAACACTGAACGCTCTCTCCGAACGGAGGAACATACAGCGGCTCTCGTGGCAGAAGTACAGTGCAGCCTCTTAAGGCAATTCTCGAGTCCGGCCGTTAAGCGACCGGACACGGCTAAACGCGCCCGGAGTAACCTACAACAAGACCACCTGGCACGTTCCGAGCACACGTAGCAATGCGGCCCCAACCCCAGCCCCTGCAAAATTGCAAGACAGGTCCTTCGCGTACATCATTACGCTCTGGAGATACCATGGGCATAGGGGGAGGGGCACGACCATGATAGGCCCAGAATGCGGCTTAACCACACCGGGGGCTCTCAAGTGTGTCGTTCTTTTTTTTCTCTTTTTCTTTCTTTTTTTACCCATAGGACTCCATTCATCAGAGGCCCTGTCCGGCAGTAGACCTGCCAAACTCACGATGCAATAGCCAGGGAAGGAGAAAGGCTACGACGAATATCCAGGTGGTTTCCATTACGAGCATTAAATCTATTTTATACACCATTCCACAGCCTACCCCTGGAGGGGGACATGTTTAATAGTCCCATCCCTTGCTTACCGCACTATTTGTATCATTCTGCATTCACGGCAGTATTTCTTGAATAAACAATGCAGCACCTTGTTGCTTATAATTGCATTCCTTTCTTATACATATGTTCATTTATGACATGTTGCATCCGTACACTTTGGTACGGCTAAATACACCAGGGGCTTATGTTTCCTGCATCATGGTGTGATAAGTCCGAACACTTTCACAAGTGCGGCACCCCGAACTTATAGCATTATATGCATCAGCTCCGAATCATGTCTTGGGTCAATAGTTGGGTTTGCCCGGCTCCCATGTTTTGGTACGTTACGTTTCGTTGTATCGGCTAAGGTAGTACTGGGAGAACCACTGCGATTGCGCCCCTGTTGAGCTGGGCGAGCGCCTCAGTGGAGAAAGCTAAAACTGACCGTCATGATGAGGTGAGAGCCGGTCGCTGTTCGAGAGGTTTTTTTCGAGTCCCTAAAGACTTATGCCTCTTAGAGCGAGGAACCGGCTTTGTCCGGCCCAGGCGTGGATAGCGCCCCAAATTCGGCCTTCCGAACACTAGGTGCTTCGCCAAAATTTAAAATTATAGAATTCTATGGCTAAGTGGGAGTGTTCAAGCATTATAAGTCCGGTTGCCTCGTTCGTTGTGTTGAGCGCCTCCCTAGATGGACCCAAAAATGGGAACAAGAGTGCTCAAATTTATCCCGAACACCCCAGTACTCGTGGCATGGGGGCTGAAGCCGACGACTTGCCATCTCTCAGATTTGATAAACGGCCGCACAGAAGGTAATATTTTAAATTAACAAGCGTTGCTTAGCGCATATGAACAAAGTTTTCAGCGCACAGGATAACAAAATGCAAGTCTACTCAAATATTACATCTTTGGAGCACTCACCCGCAATAATGTGGGCACCCTTCAGGACACTCTTATAATACATCTCGGGCGTGTGATACTCCTTGCCCGACGGTGGCGCGTCCGTCACAAGCTTCTCAGCATCCATCTTGCCCCATTGCACCTTTGCGTGGGCAAGGGCCCGACGGGCACCTTCAATACAAGCGGAGTGCTTGATGACTTCAACCCATGGACAAGCATCCACCAGCCGCCGCACTAGGCCGAAGTAGCTCCCAGGCATGGCCTCCTCGGGCCACAGCCGAACTATGAGGCCCTTCATGGCCTGTTCGGCCACCTTGTGGAGCTCGACCAGCTGCTTCAGCTAGTCGCTAAGGGGCACCGGATGTCCGGCCTCAGCATACTGAGACCAGAAGACCTTCTCCGTCGAGCTCCCCTCCTCGGCCCTGTAGAAAGCAGCAGCATCGGACACGCTGCGGGGCAGATCTGCAAACGCTCCTGGAGAGCTCCGAATTCGGGTAAGTGATAGGTAATTCACACTCACATGCTTGCTTTGCATGAAAAATGCCTTACCCGCCGCTATTTTCTTCAATGCCTTGATTTCCTGGAGGGCCTTGCAGGCTTCGGCCTTAGTGGCTTTGGGACTCTCAAGAGCCGATGCAAGCTCGGACTCTCGAGTCTTCGAGTCGCGCTCCAAACTCTCATGTTTTTCCACGAGAGCCTGGAGCTCTTGCTGTACCTCCGCCACCCGCGCCTCCTGCTTCTCTCACTCGGTGCGCTCCGCGGCCACATTACGTTCGGCCGCGGACACCGCCTCCTTCAGGTTCGCCACCTCGTTCGTGGTCCCTGCAATACCCAAGTTATCGTTGTCATTCTTCTTGCAACCAAATCCTTTTTTGTAAGGTACAACTTTAATAAGGTGTTACTCACCTTCCTTGTCCTCGAGCTGCTTCTTGGCACGGCCGAGCTCGTTCTCGGACCGCTCGAGGCTTTGCTTCAAAGTATTGACCTCCGCAGTCAGTGCGGCAGAGGTCAGCAGCACAGCCTGCAACCCCATATTGACATATTTTTTATGACTGCTGCGTATATCTTTTTAGATCCTCGGTCTGGCTTTTCTTTCCGAACACCGAACCGAGCATCACGGGCTACTGTCTATGCAGTACTATTTTACATATATCAAATTCTTACCTCAAAGCCTGTTAGAAGGCTGCTGCAGGCTTCGGTCAGCCCGCTCATGGCGAGCTGAACCTTCTGAATCACCACACTCATGACGGTGCGGTGTTCCTCTTTGATGGAAGCGCCGTTGAGCACCTCCAGCAAGCTATCCGGCGCCTCCGGTTGGACGAAGGCCGCCGGCGTCACGGTCTTGCCCTTCTTACGAAGGGGCTGCCCGCCGGACTACGGAACCATTACAGGTTCCGGTGCGGAGTCCGGTGCAAAGTCTGGGAGGTTGCCTTGCAGCACCTCCGGGGCCTCCTCCTCATGGTGAGTCCCTTCCCGGGATCCCACCTCGGCATCGTCTGCATCACGGGGGGTGGAGGCGGTCCGAAGGGAATCCATATCCGACGCACCCAAGGACCCGCTCGACGAAGCGGGAAGTTCATCCCTGGGCGGACTGCAGGGTTGTATGCGGTATTAGAAAGACACCATGTGGCGAAAAGAAAAACCACGAAGTTATTCGGGAGTCCGGATACTTACGATCTCGCCAGGGGCTTGGCCCTTGAAGGCCAGTCCTTGTCGTCGCCGTTGGTGTTGGCAGAGCAGTCCGGGGGAAGAGTCCTTCCCTTCTTGGACCCTTCGACCTCCCTCGTTGGGGAGGCCTTCCTTTTCTTCCCTCCCCCCGCTGGGGGAGAGTCCTCTTTCTTCTCCTCCTCGCCTTCGTGGGAGGAGTCCGCCTCGGAGTCATCGAACGATGAGTCCGATGACACCCGAAAACGGGAACTCTTTTGAGTGCCCGTGGCCTTCTTCTTGGCCTTCTTCTCCGGCACCACGTGGGGTACCGGAACCAGCAGCCCCGTTAAGCGGGCGTCCGCTGGGTCTTCTGGCAAAGGGGCCGGACAGTTAGTCCGCTCGGCCTTCTTCAGCTAGTCCTGTCAAAGGAGAGGGAGTTTAGATCCCGCATGGAGTCAAACTATGGGAAACAAGTGTCCTGTAAAGGGTAAAATCGCTTACATCGCTAGCCGGATGCTGCGAGCTGAATCCGCGATCTTCGGTAGCGGATGCGGGAGCCTCGGCACCCTTAAACAGCACCCTCCAGGACTCTTCGTACGTAGTGTCGAAGAGCCTGCTCAAAGTCTGGTGCTGCGCTGAATCGAACTCCCACATATTGAAGTCCCGTTGTTGGCATGGGAGAATCCGGCGGATGAGCATGACCTGGACTACGTTGACAAGCTTGAGCTTCTTGTTCACTAGCTTTTGGACGCAGGCTTGGAGTCCGGTCAGCTCCTCCGAATCACCCCATGTCAGGCCACTCTCTTTCCAGGAGGTGAGCCGTATGGGGATGCCAGATCTGAATTCGGGGGCCGCTGCCCATTTAGGGTCACGCGGCTCGGTGATGTAGAACCACCCTGATTGCCACCCCTTAATGGTTTCCACGATGGTGCCCTCGAGCCAAGTAACACTGGGCATCTTGCCCACCATGGCGCCTCCACACTCTGCTTGGCTGCCCTTCAAAACCTTCGGCTTGACACTGAAGGTCTTGAGCCACAAGCCGAAGTGGGGCTGGAAGCAGAGGAAGGCCTCACACACGACGATAAACGCCGAGATGTTGAGGATGAAATTCGGGGCCAGATCATGGAAATCCAGGCTGTAGTAGAACATGAGCCCCCGAACAAAGGGATGGAGTGGGAAGCCCAGTCCGCGGAGGAAATGGGAAAGGAATACGACCCTCTCATGGGGCCCGGGGGTGGGGATGAGCTGCCCCTCGTCGGGGAGCCGGTGCGCGATGTCGCTGGACAGATATCCGGCGCTGCGCAGCTTCTTGATGTGCCCCTCCATAACGGAGGAGGCCATCCACTTGCCTCCTGCTCCGGACATAGTTGGAGAAGGTTGAGGTGAGATGTGCGGACTTGGGCGCTGGAGCTCGAGTTCGCGGAGATGGATAAGCAAAGGAGGAAGAAGGCGTAGGTAAAAGGGTGGATCTTTATCCCCTTATATGGGCGGCCGAAACCATGCGTCCCCATCGGCCTGATAAAACTCGCTTATCTCCCAAGCGCCGCAATCAATGGCGCGGTTGGGTTACCCACGTCCGTATTGATGGGAATCCCGGAATAAGGGGAACACGATCTCTGCTTCGACAAGACGTGCCAAGGAAACCGCTTCGCTAAACGCGCTGAGGTGGTACAATAAAAACAATTCGAGTAAAGGCTTGGTTGTGGTGTGACGTCACACCACAAATACGTCAGCAGATTGAATTTGTGTAAATATTATTCTCTCTACGGTGGTATGTGGAATTTATTTTGCAGAGACGGACACTATCCTGGTGTTCACAATCTTCTATAAATTATTCAGAGGAGGAACCCGCCTTGCAATGCCGAAGACAATATGCGCGCCGGACTCGTCGTCATTGAAGCCTGGTTCAGGGGCTACTGAGGGAGTCCTGGACCAGGGGGTGTCCGGATAGCCAAACTATCATTATCAGCCAGACTCCAAGACTATGAAGATACAAGATTGAAGACTTCATCCCGTCTCCGGATGGGACTTTCCTTGGCGTGGAAGGCAAGCTTGGCGATACGGACATGTAGATCTCCTACCATTGTAACCGACTCTGTGTAACCCTAGCCCTCTCCGGTGTCTATATAAACCGGATGGTTTTAGTCCATAGGACGAACAACAATCATACCATAGGCTAGCTTCTAGGGTTTAGCCTCCTTGATCTCGTGGTAGATCTACTCTTGTAATACCCACATCATCAATATCAATCAGGCAGGACGTAGGGTTTTACCTCCATCAAGAGGGCCCGAACCTGGGTAAAACATCGTATCCCTTGTCTCCTGTTACCATCCGCCTAGACACACATTTCGGGACCCCCTACCCGAGATCCGCCGGTTTTGACACCGACAGAGGGTGATTAGACTACGTGACCAAATAAAAATCTAGCATTTTCCCAATTTCAAGTCTTGGTAGATTTTAGCAACCTTACACAAGTCAAGTAATCAACCTACACTTGCAATTCTAAGAGTATAGCAGAAGAATGTAAACCATTGCATATGAAGGTAAAGGGAGGAGTTTGGAGGGAGAAAACGTAATGTTGACACGGAGATTTTTGGCATGGGTCCAATAGGTGGTGCTATCGTACATCCACGTTGATGGAGACTTCAACCCATGGTGCTACCGAATTAATAAACGCGGTGATACTGAAGCAACATTTGGAACCTAAACTAGTGAACTCGGTTAAAACGAGTCACAGTTTGGTGGCACCGAGATTGCTAGGGTTTCATAGAGAATTGAACTCGGTCACACCAATTTGCAGTTTTCGGTCAGACCGAAAAGGGCACGTGCAATGGCCTAAGCCAAATCGGCGAGACTGATTTCTACAATTCGGTCGGTCCGAGATGAGTTCAGCAGAGACCTAACCCTAAATTTTCGAATCAAACTTAACCTAAAATAGTTTTCTCTAGATAGATTGATTTCATACGTGGCAATGATCATGGCATTGACCTTATGCTTAGAATCGGAGGTAAAAGGAGAGCACAAGGGGTCGAACTCATACCCTAGTTCGGCGGGAGTTCTCTACGGCGGCAACTGCGCAGCAGATTCCCGTTGACGGCTATAGAAACCAGCAGCGGGAGGTCGCTGGTGGCGAGGAGACGATCCAGAGACCCGAGGAGGCAGAGCAGGATACACACGGGCTGGGGGCTTTTGAAGAAATTTCAAAAATCTCATCCATGGATATATATATATATATATATATATATATATATATATATATCCCGACCCTGTCGGTGTGACCTAGTGAAACAACTTGGTGGCACCGAGATGCAGAATCGCAAGCAGTTACTGCAACTCGGTGTGACCAAAATGTTCAAATCGGTTGAACCAAGATGAAAACCTAGATCAACTTAGTGAACTCGGTGTGACTAAAATGGATGACTCGGTCATACCGAAATGCACAAAGAGGTTTTGGAAGTTTAAATCTATGAGGAAACGGGGGCTCCGAGTGCTCCTCCCACAGAGTGGTTCGAATCTGACTTGATCAAACTTTGTGATGTAGCATGAATAGAGTTTGATATGAGAAAAACATAGATAGCTAGAGAAGGTTCTTAGGAATTCTTGTCCATCCACTTGGCAAAAGAGAAGATCCAAACAATCAAAGCAACAAGTGGATGTCCTCGAATGAGTAAACTATTCAACCAACATGCTCACACAATAAAATGACAAATGAAATATGTGGCAAAGCATGCACAAACACTCTAGTATCTATCAAGCAATTTGCGATGACTAGGTCATCTATATATGAGTATATTGACTTATGAGTCAAATGAGAACATTTGATCATAGGTCATACTCATCGTTTAAGCACAAGTGGGGTTACCACTTTTACATAAAGCATTGTTGTGTTCACACCGTTAGAGTTGCTTTAGATCAATTCTTAGAGTAAAGCTCCCCATAGATGTGATATCCCCCTAAGAGGGATGAACTAACCTTGGGTTTTGTCGATGATGACTTCATGTAGGTGTTGAAGATGTGGACGCTCAGTGTTGATGTAGATCATTCAGAGCAATCCATTGGAGTGAGTTGCAATTTCAATACCTACACGGGTTAGTCCCACAAGGAACAAGCAAGGATATCCATAGACATAGAATGATGTACACACACGATGATGTGCATGAAAGCATTAGGTTACCTTATCCCTTGTCTTACTAACAAAAGGGTTTGTGACTCCTTGAACTAGTGCAAGATGTGGAAGTTGTTTACACTTGTTCTTGCCAAAATGATATGAGTGAAGTGTGTTGGCGGAGTCACCCTCAAGAACTCTCTAGTTCTTATTCTTTGGAATCCACATCATCTTTATGGGGATCCTTGGGGTTGTATTCGTACTTTATGAAGTAGAACTTGAAGTAGTCTTGGGAACCCACTTGATCAAGGCCTTGGGAGCTTCTTCAAATGCTTTAATCTCCTCTTGAAGCTTATCCTTACCTTTTTGCTTGTGGTCTTGTGGTGGAAGATCATCTTGAGCTTGTGTCCCTTGGAAAGAAGTAGGATCATACTTCTCTTGTTAGGGAACAAACTTTGTCTTGGGGTATTGATCTTCTTCCCACTCAACTCCATTGGCATTGAACTTTCGTTCAAAACCAACACCTTGGTTCTTCCAGTGCCTTCCTTGCTTGCGTATAATTTCCTCAAATTGCTTACTTCTGGAAAGCTCTTGTAAACACCTTTCTCTATAATTCCCTTCAATAAGCTATTTTCTTGCTCAAGTGTAACTTGGCTATGAGAATCATTAGTGGAATTAAGAGAACTACTAGAAGCAACAACGTTGGATTTAGCATGATTATTGTTACTACTAGAGGAAGAATCTTTCTTACTTTTGTTGCTAGATTTGACTTGTGGCATGTAAGTAGACAAAAGTAAACGCTTGGCAATGTAAGAAGAACTTTTCTTGCAAAGATCACCATTGATTGCCTTTAAATACTCATGCTCTTGCTCTAGGTTGAGCTTTTCAAAGCGTAACTTCTCATGAGTCTTTAAAAGTCCTCGATGATCTTCCAAGGTAGTTTGATGAGCTAACTTAAGAGTGTTTAGTTCTTTAGTTAGACGATTAATCTCCTTCTTATCATCGCCATTCGTTTTATCATGATCAATGGCAAATTCATCATAGGTTTCATAACTAGAGTTATCAACAAGTAAATCATCATCACCTAGCAAGTCATCTTCATCACTATTGAAATCAACATACTCGGGGTGTGATACCTTTGGGACTTTAGCCATGAAGCATCTTACAATTCCTTCATTTGGCGAGTCAAATATGTCATAGGAGTTGGTTGACACAAGTGCTAGACCGGCAACGCCTTCATCTTGAGTATATTCGGAGTCGGAGTGCTAACTTCTTTCGGAATGATTGTCGAAACCGGAGCTGGATACCCATTCACCAACGTGAGCTTGATGTCTTCGTTTTGTGTAGCTCTTTGATGATTTGTCCTTCCTTTTTGAATCCTTTCTTCTCCGAGAGGTTCTTCGTTCATAACGATCATCTCTACTCCTTCTCTCTCTTGGTGGTGATTCTTCTCTTCTACTTCTTCTTTTAGGTGAATTTTCTCTTCTTTTGTAGGGAGCCGTACACTCATTGGAGTAGTGTCCAGGTCTTCCACAATTGTAGCAATTACGTTCACGACTCGAAGATCTTTTGTCATTGTAGGACCTTGACTTGGAACTTCTTCCCTTGCTTCTACTCTTGTAGAACTTGTTGAAGTTCTTCACCATTAGGCTCAATTCTTCATTGAAGGTTTGTTTCTCACTTGATGATGTAGGAACGTCACATGAGGCTTTGATAGCACCACTTGACTTGTTGTGAAGCTCTTCCTTATCCTTGAGTGACATCTCATGAGCAACAATTCTTCCAGTGACTTCCGTTGACTTGAGATCTTTGTAATTGGGCATAATTTGGTTCAATGTGCACACTGTATCATATTTTCCATCCAGGGCTCTTAGGACCTTCTTCATGATTAATCTATCGGTCAGCTCTTCACTTCCTCAGCCGGCAATCTCATTTGTGATGAGAGCAAGCCTAGAGTACATTTCAGCGACACCTTCACCATCCTTCATTTTGAACTTGTCAACCTGACTTTGAAGCACATCCAATTTCAATTCCTTGACGGAGTCAGTACCTTCGTGCATATCAATCAAAGTGTCCCAAATTTGCTTTGCATTCCCAAGACGGCTGATTTTGTTGAATTCTTCGGGGCACAATCCGTTGAAGAGAATCTCACAAGCTTGAGCATTGTATTGCAGCATCTTCAACTCGTCCGCGGTAGCTTCACGGTTCGGTTCTCTCCCATCGGTGAATTCACCTTGCAAGCCAATACACACAATAGCCGAAATGCGTGGGGTTATATCCAAGAATATGCATTTTCATCTTATGCTTCCAACTAGCAAAATTAGTACCATCAAAGTAAGGACCTCTACGGTGGTAATTTCCCTTGCTAGATGCCATACTCTCCTAGGTTGTGAAACCAAGGCTATGATCACCAAACACTATGGAAATCAATGCAAATGGAGACCGTAGCTCTGATACCACTTGTTGGATTGAAAGTATGTCTAGTGGGGGGGGTGATTAGACTACTTGACCAAATAAAAATCTATGCTTTTCCCAATTTGAAGTCTCGGCAGATTTTAGCAACTTTACACAAGTCAAGCAATCAACCTACACATGCAATTCTAAGAGTATAGCAGCGGAATGTAAATCATTGCATATGAAGGTAAAGGGATTAGTTTGGAGGGTGCAAACTTAATGTCGACGCAAAGATTTTTGGCGTGGTTCCGATAGATGGTGCTATCGTACATCCACGTTGATGGAGAATTCAACCCACGAAGGCTAACGGCTGCGCGAGTCCATGGAGGGATCCACCCATGAAGGGTCCACGAAGAAGCAACCTTGTCTATCCCACCATGGCCATCTCCAACGAAGAACTTGCCTCACTAGGGTAGATCTTCACGAAGTAGGCGATCTCCTTGCCCATACAACTTGACGGAGGCTCCCAAGTGACACCTAACCAATCTAGGAGACACCACTCTCCAAAAGGTAATAGATGGTGTGTTGATGATGAACTCCTTGCTCTTGTGCTTCAAATGATAGTCTCCCCAACACTCAACTCTCTCTCTCACATAGGATTGGAAAGATGATCTGAGTTCAAAGCAACTTGGGGAAGGCTAGAGATCAAGATTTATGTGGTTGGAATGGAATATCTTGGTCTCAACACATGAGTAGGTGGTTCTCTCTCAGAAAATGAATGTTGGAAGTGTAGGCACGTTCTGATGGCTTTCTCCATGAATGAAGAGAGGGTTGAGTGGTATATATATCCTCCACACAAAATCTAACCGTTACACACAATTTACCAAACTTGGTGAGACTGAATCAGAAAACTAGGTCAACCAGATTTAGTTCATAATGTGACCGTTAGGCATTTCGGTGGGACCGACAATGGGACCGATTTATTTAGGGTTAAGTAATAACGTAATGTCGGTGAGACTGATTATACAAACTTGGTAGGACCGAATTTGGTAATAAGCTAACCAGAGAGTTGGTCAGGCAAACTCGGTGGGACCAATTCGCTCATCTCGATGAGATCGAAACGTTACGAAGGGGAAACAGAGAGTTTGCATTGCAAACTCAGTGGGACCGATCGCTCATCTCAGTTAGATTGAAACGTTACGAAGGGAAACACAGAGTTTGCAATTCCATCTCGATGAGATAGAGATCCCTATTGGTGAGACTGAAGTGACTAGGTTTCTGGCAGTGGCTATGTCAAATGAACTCGGTTGCGCCGGATAGATCAAATCGGTGGGGCCTAGTTTGACTTTTGGTTTGGGACATATGTGGATACGAGAAAGTGGTTGGTGGTTTTTGGAGCATATCACTAAGCATCTTGAGCAAGCAAGCTATTAAGAAACACCTTAGTCCCTTTTAATAGTATTGGCTTTTCCTATGGACTCAATGTGATCTTGGATCACTAAAAGTAAAATATAGAGTCTTGAGCTTTAGAGCTTGAGCCAATCCTTTGTCCTTAGCATTTTGAGGGGTCCACATTCCTAATGCATGCCATGCCAATCATTGAACTTTCCTGAAATATTCATCTTGAAATAGCATTAGCTCAACGAGCTATATGTTGTTAATAATTACCAAAACCACCCAGGGATAGTTGCACTTTCACTAAGCTTGGTGATGCTTGAGGCACCCAAGCTAATATTCAAGGACTCCCAAGCAACTAAGCTTGGGGATGCCCCAGATGGCATCCCCTCTTTCTTCTAGCGATCATCGGCAATTTTACTTGGAGCTATATTTTTATTAATCACATGATATGCGCAAATCTTGGAGCGTCGTGTGCTTTTTATTTTTATTTTAATAATGCACCATGATGGTATGAGATAGTCCTTGGTTGATTTACATAATGCTCTTTGCACTTCACTTATATCTTTTGAGTATGGCTTTATAGAATGCTTCATGTGCTTCACTTATATCATTTGAAGTTTGGATTGCCTGTTTACCTACACATAGAAAACCGTCATTTGTAGAATGCTCTTTTGCTTCAATTATATTTGTTAGAGCGTGGACATATCTTTCATAGAAAGAACTGAATGTCATGGTACTAAGTATGACAGTAAGTATAGGAGGTACGTATGAGGAGGCAAGGTCCTAGCTACGGTGAGAATGTACTCAAGTGTTTATGAGTTCAGGCCCCTCTCCGAGGAGGTAAAAGCCCTATGTCTCGATGCCCTCAGGTGGTCGACTGGAATATTGGAGTGTGTGTTATATGGGGTGCGAACCCTTGTCCCGAAGGAGGGGATGGCTTATATAGAGTGCGCCAGGACCCAGCCCACCTCCGTTCAATGTACATAAAGATAGGGCGTTACTGCTAACGCCAGCTATGAAGTGCTATTAATCATCTTAAAGACTACGGAGTGAATGCCTGACCGTTGCTGTCCTGAGTGACTCCTGGTCTTCAGTAGGTCGAGTGGTTTGTTGTATGTTCGAGTGATATCAGGAGGAACCGGTACCCGAGTGACGACTGGTCGAGTGGATTGCACTCGATGCCTTCAATTGGTACTCCCTATTGTCTCTTTGTCGGTGTACTAATGTAGGGGCACTCCTTTGTACCCCTTACTTGTGCCCGGGCAGTCAGAGCCACGGGCGAAAGCCACACTTAGCAGGGCAAAAGGGAGGAGTCAGAGCCACAAACACAGAAACAATCGCGCAACACCAAAGACCGAGACCATAGAAATCAGATGGACGAAGCAGGTTTCCCCGGCAAGACCCTTGCCGGGGAAGCCTCAGCAGCCCCGGCAAGCCCCTTGTTGGGGCGACTCACCCACACCAGCCGAGTAAGCCACCCTCAAACACACGGTCTCCAACACCATCAACCACGTTGGGCCAGGGCTCGGGAGGCACCTCCATGGTGGCATGAAGATCTTTGTGAAGACAAAGAATATTCAAGATCAGATGAGGATTGGAAGGCAAAGATCCTCGACAAGATTCTTCCCGACGAAACCAACAAGACCCCCGGCAAGATCCTTGCCGGGGACGACAGCGCGCCACGGCAAGACCCTTGCCGGGCTACCCAGCAATGCCCTTGCCAAGGGCGTCAGCAAGGCCACTGCCAGGCCCGCACCAACCAAGTCTCCATCGCCGTTCACACGCAGCTGCCAGCCCAACCAGCTGGGCAGGCACCTGCGGAGCAACATGCAGCTTCCAAACCAACTCAGCACATGCCGGCATGGCGGCATGCAGATCTTCGTGAAGGCTCCACCACCGCGCCACCTCAGCTGCTTGCCTGCCTACATGGCGCCGCATGCATCGCTGGCCAGGGCGCATGTCGAAGCGAGGAGGAGCGGCATCGTACTGGACGGGCCTTGCTCCCGTCCCTGATAAAGTAAGAAGACACCTAAGCAATGCATTAAATGCGTCTTGTCCTGTAATACAAGCGATAAGCTCATAGCATTGTAGGCCTTTTGTCAGTGGGAAACGACACCTATGGGATCACAAGAATCCCTACTATGGTTACGGAGCGCGGGGTTGTGAGAAGAGCAGGATTAGCAATTGGCACGAGGATCATATACCAACGTTCGGGCCACGAGGATGCGTAAAACCCTAGTCCTGCTTGGTGGATGTATTGAGTGTTCTTGAGCTCTCGAACTAGCTATGGGTGCTGCGTAGTTCGAAAGAGCCGAATCCTTTTCCTGTATGCCTTGGGCCTCCTTTTATAGGCGAAAGGGGCTGCCACAGTGGCACACAGGAGGTGGAAAGAGCCTACAGTATTGCGAGCTTATCGCTCGTATTACAAGGCAAGATGCATTTAATGCATGGCTTAGGTGTCCCTTCACTTTATGAGGGACGAGAGCAAGGCCCGTCCCATTCGTCGCCGCCCCTCCTTGCTTCGACACGCGCCCTGGCAAGCGATGCATGCGGTTCCATGTAGCCAGGCAAGCAACTGAGGTGGCGTGGTGGTGGAGCCTCCACGAAGATCTGCATGCCGCCACACAGGTGTGTGCTGAGTTGGCCTGGAAGTTGCATGTTGCCACGCGGGTGCCTGCCCAGCTGGTTGGGCTGGCAGCTGCATGCAAACGGCGGCGGGGATATGGTTAGTGCGGGCCTGGCAGTGGCCCTGCTGTCGCCTCTAGCAAGGGTTCCGTCGTGTGGCCCGGCAAAGGTCTTGCCAGGTGGACCGACAAGGGTCTTGCCGTGGCGCGCTGGCGTCCCCAGCAAGGATCTTGCCGCGGGTCTTGTGGGTTTGTTCGGTAAGGATCTTGGTGAGGATTGTTGCCTCTCAACCCTCATCTGATCTTGAGCGTTCTATGTCTTCACAAAGATCTCCATGCCACCATGGAGGTGCCTCCTGAGCCCTGGTCCAACGTAGTTGTTGACATTGGAGGCCGTGGGTTCAAGGGTGGCTCGCTCTGCCGGTGTGGGCGAGTAGCCCCGGCAAGGGCCTTGCCGGGGCCGCCGAGGTTGCCCCCCGGCAAGGGTCTTACCGGGGAAACCTGCTTCATCCATCTGCACTTTGTGGCCTTGGTCCTTGATGTTGCCTTGTTTGTCTCGATCCTTCGGTTTCCTTCCGGCTTCCCACCTTTGCCCTGCCATGTGAGGCCATGGCGCGTGGCTCCGACTGCCCGTGCACAAGTAATGGGGACAAAAGGCGAGCCCCTACTTTTGTACACCGACAGGAGCCCCCGGGCCTGGGCCATACATAAGCGCGACAAGTTGTTGGGCTAGGGCCAGAACGGTGCCCGGGTAGGCATGGCGGATTTTACCATGGTAACTGTTCCGTCTGTTGTGCTTCCCACGACCCACGTTTGAATGCACGATGTGGGGGTCCTGCGCACGTGCGCGACGGAAGCATGCTGGCGTCATCTTGTGGTGGACAGTAAAGAGGCGGCTTGCATGTCTCTTCGAGAACGCAGGGCCGCTGCTCATTTACTGCCCTTACATGGGAACTGTCGCTCCACGCGTCCCACTGCGCCCATCCCTCGTGCCATGTTCGCTGCATGCACGATGCAGAGCGAATGACAGGCGCACGGGACATGGGAAGTCGCGCGCGCACGTGGGTCGATTCCCGCGTGCCTTCAATGGAGCGGGGAGGGCGGTCGACGGCCCCGCTTGCTGTCACTTCAATTGGCTGGATTGGCCGAGAGGGGACGGCCGAGCCTCGCCCCTGCCCCTTAATAAAGAGGGGAGCGGGACCAACTGCGCCTCTCAATCCTTTGTTGTCTGCCTCTCTCCATTCCTGGTTCCTCCTTTCTTCTGTCATGGCGAGGGGGGATGGCGACGCTTCATCGATGGCGGCGAGGGTCTCAGCTAGACAACGCATCGCTCCTCCCCAAGAGCTCGTAGCGGTGGAGCTGGCCATTAAAGGGAGGGGGAGGGGGCGAGGTCGAGTCCGTCGTGGCGCTCGAGAGAGAGGACGACGGAGCGGCAGATCGGCCTCGCCTCCGCGAGCGGCCCCTCCTCCGGTGGAGGGCCACATCAGGGACAACCCTTGTGAATTCTTCATCAGGCTGCGCCAGCCGCCGCACCGTCGTCTTCGCCTCCCGACTCCATTTGTGCGGGATATGGAGCTGGATCCACCGCTGGCATTGCGGCTCCATATGAGGGGTTGTGGGAATAGCGGCACAAGGCCGACGTCGAGTTCCCCACCCCTCACGTCATGTATCTTCGCTGAGGGTGGAAAACTTTCGCCCGCATCCACAGCTTGACGGAGGGGCTCACTCTTCATTTCAAACTAATGGGGAGTGGCCTCCTCTCCGTCAAGATCTTTGGGCACTTCGGGACACATGTAAGGTGCTGCGTGGAGAGCTCTTCTAACGATCAAGATTCCTTCTCGAGCGAGAGTGGCGAGGAAGACAACGGTAGCAACGACGAGAGTAGCAGGCGGCAGGATGACAGGTCCGACTAGGCATCGGGCGCCACTCCGGGCGGCACCGGCCACCCCATCATCCGTGTCTCTGGTTCCTTGAACTTCTCGGGGTCATCTCCTTGGGCGGCTGGTGTTGGGAGGTCGTGGAAGAGGAAGAGGGCGGGCGGCAAGGCCGTCAAGTCGGAGTACGCGGGCACCGATGCCTTCGTCGCGTATTGACGTCCTGCCGCCTCGTCTTCGAGCCCTTCCTCCGGTGTCGCCATCACCATCTAGCCTTTGGACGGCCACCGAGATGTTCTCTTGGTGCTTTCTGCCGCTCATAGCTCGCCTAGGCGCCCCTTTGGCCCTTCTGCTTTCGCGTTTCATTTCCTGAGGAGAGGGACAAGAAAGGGATTACGGGCACCTTATCTCTTTTTAGCCTTGTAAGCCTTCGGGCCTATGTTAACTTTAGAACTTGTAATCCCCTTGCTCATGTTTTTCATTTCGTATGAATTGTACCTGTATGGGAAGTTTTTTAATCAAAAAGGGATGTTTGCCGGGTTTTTCGTTCGCAGGTGGAACCCACGACAAGGAGCGAATCCTCGTTATTTTTTAAGATAGACGTTTTTCGCTCGGCAACAGGCCTTGTCGTCCCCCCACTTTGCTCGACCTTTCTCACGCCCTTGGCGGAGGCAGGGATGAGGTGGGCTTAGGCTCCTCGTTCCATTTCTTTGCTGTTGCGACTACGACCAGATCCGGACCTAGGAGATAATCCTTGGATTCGTAGAAAAGGGAGCACAGTAGCCTAGAAATAAAACGAGGTTTCACATATCCCAGTCCATAACGAAATGCATGATAGAGGATAGAAGACTTATCTAGATCTGCAGCTCCCGGCAACCTTGGCTTGCCGCGGATGGATCCTTGTTCTTGCAGCCCCCGGCAACTTTGCCTTGCCGGGGCCCGGACGCCGGTCCGTCCCCTTTCTTCCAAAATGGCTCGGCAAGAATACTTATGCGCCCTGCGAACCAAAGAAGATAGAGAAGAACAGAGAGACGCGCACTCGACCTCTAAGCTAGGGGTTAGCCGCCGCCAAGCACTATCAACCCTAACCAAGGAAGAGAGTCGACTTAGCATGCATGCTATAACTTAGAACGCCAGCGCTTTGTTTATTTATGCTCTGGGTCTGCGCCTGGCTTTGTACAAAGGGTTACATGCCTTCCAGGCAAGGCTTGTACAAAAGGGTGGCTTGCCGGGAAACCTGGCAGCCGCGCCTTATGGGTAAAACTTGCGGAGATGCTCGATGTTCCAGGAGTTGCTCACTGGAATGGCATCTTCGGTCTCCAGCCGGACCCCGCCAGGCCTGGTGACTCGTGTTACCCGATAAGGG
Source organism: Triticum dicoccoides (assembly GCF_002162155.2). Classification (NCBI taxonomy): domain Eukaryota; kingdom Viridiplantae; phylum Streptophyta; class Magnoliopsida; order Poales; family Poaceae; genus Triticum; species Triticum dicoccoides. Next base: position 320,005,241 of record NC_041385.1, on the reverse strand, counting down.
CCTTCCCACTTTGGCGTCAACTTTTTGGAATTCTTGGCCGACTGAACGTGCCGAAGAACAAGGTCACCTTCCTCAAAGCTCCAGGCATGAACCTAGTGGCTATGGTAGCGGCGCAAGGCTTGCTGGTAGCATGCTGCTCTCACAGCCGCCCGAAGACGATCTTCCTCAAGGAGCGTCGTCTCATCTTGCCGCAATTGCTCTTTCTCAAGCTCATCATAAGTGAGCACTCGAGGTGACCTGTATATGAGTTCCGTGGGGAGAACTGCTTCTGCCCCGTAGACCAGGGCTAAGGGTGTCTTGCTGGTGGCTCGATTTGGCATCGTTCTAATCGACCAAAGTACCGCCGGCAACTGATCAATCCAGCGTCTTCCACTCTTGCGCAGCCTGTCAAAAGTCTTCGTTCTTAAGCCTCGCAGAACTTCAACATTTGCTCTCTCCGCTTGGCCGTTGCTCTGTGGATGTGCCACGGAAGCGAAACAGACCCTCCTGCCGAGATCCTCAATGTATTGCATGAAGGCATGGCTTGTGAACTGTGTGCCATTGTCAGTGATGATCCTGTTGGGTACCCGAAAACGGCACACTAGTCCCTTGAAGAACTTGATGGCTATGCGCCATCACTTTCCTCACTGCTTCCACCTCTTCCCACTTTGTGAACTTGTCGATTGCAACGTACAAGTACTCAAAGCCCCCGACAGCATGGGGGAAGGGGCCCAATATGTCGAGCCCCGAGACCGGGAAGGGCCAGGAGAGCGGGATAGTTTGAAGGGCTTGAGGTGGTTGATGAAGCTTCTTCGAATGGAACTGGCACGCTTCACACTAGGTTACTAGTGCCATCGCATCTAGGAGGGCGGTGGGCCAGAAGAAACCTTGCCGGAAAGCCTTGCCGGCAAGAGCCCTCGACCTATGTATGAGCCACATATGCCTCCATGTATCTCTGCCAACAGCTTTACTCCTTCCTCCTGGGAGATGCACTTCAATTTCACCCCATTCGGTCTTGTTCTATACAATACGTTATCAACAAATTGGTACAGAGCAGATCGGCGTGCTACTCTTTCTGCCTCTTCCTGCTCCTCAGGAAGCTCTCCTTTTTGGAGGAATCAGACGGTGTGATGTGCCCATGCTGGAGCCTGTGGCTCGATGACAAGGACCAAAGGCACCTCTTCTGCCACGGGAGCAGCCGTCTCTATGGCCATGACCTGAGGTCCTGCCTGAGTCGGTTGCCCCGCGGCAGGATCAGCATCCACGACAATATCTTCGCCAGCGACTTCGGGGAGATCGGTGGGGAAGTACTTGTCTGAGCCTAGCTTCCTCCGCTTTCTCTGCCCGGCTGATGGTTCGATGGATGGTTGAGTTAACTGAAGCACAAAAGTACCTGGTTCCACAGGTAGCTTGAGGGCAACACACTTTGTCAAATAGTCGGCGATGTCATTCTCCGTCCGAGGGACGTGCTCCACTTGTCTACTGTCAAAGCGCTCTTCTAGTTTCCGAGCTTCATCCACGTAAGCTTCCATCAATGGGCTTTGGTAATCTTTGTTGATATGCCTGACGACGAGCTACGAGTCGCCCCTGACGATGAGCTTTTAAACTCTAAGGTCCGTCGCGATCCAGAGACCAGCAAGCAAACCCTCGTACTCGCCGGTGTTGTTGGTTGACATCTCCCGGGGAATGTGCATTTGGATGACATACTTGACGTTCTACCCGGTGGGTGCGACAAGCAGCACACCGGCACCAGCGCCTTGCAGCGAGAAAGCCCCATCAAAGTACATGATCCAATTTTGGCTCGTTTCCTTGCCGGGGAGAGTGGTCTCCTGTTCCTCTTTGTCAGTTGTCGAGGTCCATTCTGCAACAAACTCTGCCAAGACTCTGCTCTAAATCGTCGAGGTACTTTCAAACTTCAAACCGAAACTTGAAAGCTCCAGGGCCCATTCCACGATCCTCCCGATTGCATCTGGGTTATGCAGTATCCGTTGCAATGGGAGGCGGGTGACCACAATGATTTCGTGCGCTTGGAAGTAATGACGCAGCTTCCTCGAGGCCATAAGGAGGCCGAAGAGCAGCTTTCTGCACACCCGAGTACCTCGACCTAGCCCCCTGCAAGAGGGAGCTGACAAAGTAAACTGGGTGCTGCACCATTTTCTTCTTTTGTGCTTCTTCACCCAGTCACGTGGGCCCTGTCGCACTGGCGTCAGCCTCTGCCGGGGACCCAGTTTTGCCGGGACAGAGCCCTGCTAGAGAGGGTTCCGACTTGCCATCTGTTGACTCTGCCGCTGCCGCTGCCTCCTCGTCGACCTCTCTCTGTTCCACTAGTGCGGCGCTAACCACCTGATTTGTTGCCGCTAGATACAGCAGCAACGGTTCTTGTGGTTTGGGCGCAACCAGCACTTGGGTTGAGGAGAGGTATTTCTTCAAATCCTGCAGCGCTACCTCGGCCTCCGGGGTCCACTCCACTGGCCCTGTTTTCTTCAAGATCTTGAAAAAAGGAAGGGCACGCTCGGCGGAATTGGAGATGAATCGGCTCATGGCGGCAACACAGCTAGTGAGCCGATGCACGTCCTTGATCCGTTTGGGTGCCTCAATCTGCTCAATGGCCTTGATCTTATCTGGGTTTCCCTCAATCCTGGGCTGGGACACAAAGAATCCGAGAAGCTTGCCAGACGGGACACCGAAGACACACTTCTCAGGGTTCAATTTGAGGTTGATCTTGCGCAGGTTTGCAAATGTTTCCTCCAGATATTGCATAAGTGTTGCTTTGTCCTTGGTTTTGACCACTATGTCATCCATATAAGCTTCCATATTTCTATGTAGCTGGGGCTCGAAACCAATTTGGACACTCTTGCAAAGGTTGAGCCAGCACTCTTCAACCCGAAAGGCATCCGTAAAAAGCAATACGTACCACATGGGGTGATGAATGTTGTCTTCTCCTCGTCCTCTTTCATCATGAAGGTCTGGTGGTATCCCGAGTAGGCGTCGAGGAATGATAACAGGTCACACCCAGCCGTGGAGTCCACAATCTGGTCAATGCGCGGTAATGAGAAGGGATCCTTTGGACAAGCGTTATTGATGTCTGTGTAATCAATACATAGTCCCCACTTCCCGTTTTCCTTGCGCACCACTACCGGATTGGCCAACCACGTTGGATGGAGTACTCCTCTTACCAAGCCTGCGGCCTCTAGTTTTCTGATCTCCTCCGTGATGAACTCCTGACTTTCCAGAGCTTGCTTCCTGACCTTCTGTTTGACGGGCCGTGCATGAGGACAGATAGCAAGATGGTGCTCAATCACTTCCCTGGGAACGTCAAGGATGTCGGAGGCTTTCCATGTAAACACATCGACATTTGGCGCCAGGAAAGTGACGAGCTCGCTTTCCTATTTGCTGTCGAGGGTGGAGCTTATGGTAAAATCTCGCCCCGTGCCGTCCTACCTGACGGGGACCTTCTTGGTCTCTGCTGGTGCAGCTCTGGACTACTTGCTCTTGCCGGCGGAGCTCTCTGGCACATCCTCAACAGGAGTGCAACACCCCGTAGAGGTCCGCTTGCCGGAGTAGGTGCGAGGGGTCTCGCCGGTCTTCTTCCCTCCTGGGGCTCTGTCGGCGGGAGCAGGTGCCTTGGCGGCAGCTACTGCAACTGCTTCCCGGTAGAGTTGGTCGGTGCAAATCAACGCATCTTTCTTGTCGGAGGGGACGGTGATGATGTTCAACGGCCCGGGCATCTTCAGCATGTTGTAGGCGTAATGTGAAGCCGCCATGAACTTGGCTAGTGCCGGGCGACCGAGGATCCCGTTGTACGGCAAGGGATCTCGGTTACATCGAAGATTATCCTCTCCGTCCTGTGGTTCAGCTCACCTCCGAACGTCATGGGCAGCGTGATCTTTCCTTTCGACTGGCTCCTCCCCGGGTTGACCCCTTGGAACGTGCCCGTCTCCTCGAGGTCTACGTCAGGGATTTGCAGCCTCTTGACCACAACGGGCGAGATCAAGTTCAGACCGGCCCCGCCATCAACCAGCATCTTCGTTACCTTGAGGTTGCGGATTTTTCGTGAGACCAACAACGGCAAGCACCCAACCGGAGTAGTGCGGTCGGGGTGGTCCTCGGTATCGAAGATGATTGGCGTGCTAGACCACCTCAGCGGCTTCCGTGCATCGACCGACGACTCCACCACTGTGATCTCACGCGACCATTGCTTGAGCTCGCGGTGGGATGTATGCAGCGAGGCGCCACCATCAACGCACATGGCTTCTGTGGCTTTCTGAAACTTGTGGTCACCGGACTCATCATCCTCTTCATGATCATCGTCTTCCTGCTTCTTGTCGCGACCCTGTGCGGGCCTCTCCTGCTAACTGTCCTTGCCGCGGCGGCCCCCTTGGCCGCCAAATTTCTTGTCGGATCCTTCGGCACCCTCCTGGCCTTTCTCCTTGTCCCGCCGTTTGTACTCGACTTTCTGCTTCTCAGCGAGCAGCTCAACTTGCCGACAGTTCTGGAGATCGTGGCCTTTGGTGCGGTGGATCTTGCAATACTGCTTGTCGGGGCCCCCAAGGCCCGGCAAGCGGCACACCCGGCAACCTCCTTGCCGGGGTCACTTGCCTTGTGTTTCTTGGTGGTGCCGGTATCGTCGGATCCCTCGACGGCAAGCACGGTCTTGCTCCTGCGCTTCCTGTTACGGTGCTGGCCCTTCTTCAACCGGGTGGCGGTATCATCCGTGGAGTAGGTTTCCGTGCCGGCGTCTTCGCCGGGGTACTTCCTTCCTTCTTCAGCGTGAGCGCGCCGATCGGCCAGAACACAAAGTTCGGCCACATCCCTGACCTTGTTCATCGCCAGCTCTTCACACATCTTACGATTGCGCACATTCTGATGGAATGCACTAATCACGACGGCAGGATGGACATCGGGGATGTTGTATTGCACTCGGCTGAACCTTTGGATGTACTTGTGCAAATTTTCTCCTTCCTTCTGGGGGATGATATGCAGATCACTCGCATGGCCATGAGCTTGGTGGCCTCTGGTAAAGGCGACAACAAACTCATGACACAGATCTGCCCAAGAAGAAATGGAGTCTACCGGCAAGTGCATCAACCATGACATAACATTGGGCTTAAGTGCCGAATGAAAGTAATTGGCAAGCACCTTATCGTCGCGGGCCCCAGCAGCTTGCATCGTGATGGTGTAGATGTTGAGGAACTCCAGCGGATGAGTCTTGCCATTTTACTTTTCACCAACGTCGGGCTTGAACGTACGGTGGGAGGGCCACTGGAACTGCCGCAGCTCACGGGTGAAGGCCGTACAACCCACCTCGTAAGGTAGGCCACTGTAGCCTCCCGGTGCTGGGTGGTCTGTAGTGGGCCCTGCCCGCCTGTCCTACTGGTGGCATGGGTCACGTCGCCGCTCAATGTTGGTTCAAGCGTCTTCATGACCTTGCTCCCGAAGAACTTGGCGTAGGTCGCGGTGGGTTCGCAGGTCTGACGACGCTATGGAGATATCATCACGAGCGTCGTCGCGACGGACCGACGCCCACGGTGGTCGGGATGGAGGAGGGGAGTGCACCATGGCTGCATCGCCTCCGGCCCGGCCTCCGCGGGCACACGGTGGCCCGAAGGAATGACGGCCTATGGGTCCCGCCGGCCGCAGCTCATCATTGTTGGCGATGCCGACGAGGCTTCGGATGGTGGCCCTCCATTCCTCGAGCTTCTCCGCGGCGGGAGGAAAATCGAGGAGTAGCTGCGCGCGTGCTATGGCTTCTGCCGGCGTGGGTGGTGGCGAAAGCTGTGTGGACCGTGATGCGCCTCGATTTCTAACCGCGTTGGAAGGAGCCGCGTCACGGCCCCGCAGCCGTTCGCCATCTCCTTCAGCACCTCGTTGTGCATGCTGGCCTTCCTCATCATGTGAAGGGCGCATGGGATTCTTCCCAGGACGGCACCTAGGGTCACCAGCAGGGCGGCGCTGCTCGTCACGCACAACCTGAGAAGAGCGCGCCGTGGGCGCCAGTGTTAGCGTCTTGGAGGCCGCCGCGCCGCCATCTGGCGGGATGATGGCGCCCCTGGAGGGCCCCGCTCCGCTTGCGGGGTGGCCTACTCCGTCTCTGGAGCCCGCGATTGGTGGCTCGTTGCCTGGCGTGCATACGACGCCGCTCGCCAGGCTGGACCGCCAGGGTGGTGTGGATGTTCACGGGCCGCTCCACAGGTTCTCTCCATGACTGGCCCGCTACTGGTCCGCACGGGTACTGACAATCCAGTCCCGGACGAACCGATCGCCGTGGTCGTCTTCTTCTTAGGAGCCATGGAGATGAAGAACAGCTAGGTGAACTGCTAGACCAGATTCTCACAATTGCGCCCCCCTACCTGGAGTGCCAAAGATGTCAGTGGGAAACGACTCCTATGGGATCACAAGAATCCCTACTACACTTGCGGGGCGCGGGGTTGTGAGAAGAGCAGGATTAGCTATTGGCACGAGGAACGTGCACCCAGGTTCGGGCCGCAAGGATGCGTAAAACTCTAGTCCTTCTTGGTGGATGTATTGAGTGTTCTTGAGCTCTCAAACTAGCTATGGGTGTTGCGTGGTTCGAAAGAGCAGAATCATTTTCCTGTATGCCTTCAGCCTCCTTTTATAGGTGAAAGGGGCTGCCACAGTGGCACACAGGAGGTGGAAAGAGCCTACAGTATTGCAAGCTTATCACTTGTATTACAGTACAAGATGCATTTAATGCGTGGCTTAGGTGTCCCTTCACTTTATTGGGGACGGGAGCGAGGCACGTCCCGTCTGTCGCCGCTCCTCCTCTCTTCGACACGTGCCCTGGCCAGCAATGCCTGCGGTGCCATGTAGGCAGGCAAGCAGCTGAGGTGGCGCGGCGGTGGAGCATCCACGAAGATCTGCATGCCATCACGCTGGTGTGTGCTGAGTTGGCCTGGAAGCTGCATGCGAACGGCGGCGGGGATGTGGTTGGTGCGGGCCTGGCAGTGGCCGTGCTGTCGCCTCTGGCAAGGGTTTAGTCGGGTGGCCCGGCAATGGTCTTGCCATGGCGCACTGGCGTCCCCGGCAAGGATCTTGCCGGGGGTCTTGTGGGTTTCTTCGGTAAGGATCTTGGTGAGGATTGTTTCCTCTCAACCCCCATCTGATCTTGAGCATACTATGTCTTCACAAAGATCTGCATGCCACCATGGAGGTGCCTCCCAAGACCTGGTCCAATGTGGTTGTTGAGATTGGAGGCCGTGGGTTCATGGGTGTCTCGCTTTGCCGGTGTGGGCGAGTTGCCCCAGCAAGGGCCTTGTCGGGGCCGCCGAGGTTGCCCCCGGCAAGGGTCTTGCCCGGGAAACCTGCTTCATCCATCTGCACTTTGTGGCTTGGTCCTTGATGTTACCTTGTTTGTCTCGAGCCTTCGGTTTCCTTCCGGCTTCCCTCCTTTGCCTTGCCATGTGCGTCCATGGTGCGTGGCTCCGATAGCCCGTGGACAAGTAAAGGGGTCAAAAGGAGAGCCCCTATTTTTGTACACTGACACCTTTCGACCTCCTATGCGCCACTGTGGCAGCCCCTTTCAACTATAAAAGGAGGCCCATGGCGTACTAGAGAGGGATTTTGTCTCTTTGGAACCACGCAGTCACCGTAGCTAGTTCAAGAGCTCAAAAACACTCAATACATCCGCCAAGGGAGAACTAGGGTTTTACGCATCCTCGCGGCCCGAATCTGGGTAAATGATCCTTGTGCTGATTGCTAATCCTGCTCTTCTCACAGCCCTGTGCCCCGGCAACCATAGTAGGGATTCTTGTGATCCCATAGGTGTTGTTTCCCACCGACAACTTTGGCACGCCAGGTAGGGGGCGCAATTGTGAGAATCTGGTCTAGTAGTTGGCCTAGCAGTTCTTCATCGTCATGGCTCCTAAGAAGAAGACGACCACAGTGATCGGTTCGTCCGGGACCGGACTGCCAGTACCGGTGCGGACCAGTAGCGGGCCAGTCATGGAGAGAACCCGTGGCGCGGCCCGCGAACATCCACATCACCTTGGCAGTCCAGGCCTGGTGAGCGGCATTGTTCGTACGCCAGGCGACGAGCCACACATCGCGAGCTCCAGAGACGGAGTCGGGCCCCCTGCAGACGGCGCAGGGCCCTCCAGGGGCATCGTCTTGCCGATAGATGGCGGCGTAGCGACCTCCAAGACACCAACACTGGCGCCCACGGCACACTCTTCTCAGGTCATGCGCGATGAGTAGCGCCGCCCTGCTGGTGACCCTGGGCACCGCCCTGGGAAGAGTCCCATGCGCCCTTCACATGATGAGGAGGGCCAGCATGCGCGCCGAGGTGCTGGCGGAGGTGGCGGACGGCTGCGGGGCCGTGATGGGGCTCCTTCTAATGCGGTTAGAAGTCGAAGCGCATCGTGGTCCACACAGCTTTCGCCGCCGCCCACGCCAGCAGAAGCCCTAGCACGCACGTAGCTGCTCCTCGACTTTCGTCCCGATGCGGAGAAGCTTGACGAATGGAGGGCCACTGTCCGAAGCATCGTCGGCATCGCTAAGAACGATGAGTTGCGGTCGGCGTGATCCGTAGGCTGTCGCTCCGTCGAGCCACCGCATGCCAGCGGAGGACGGGCCGGGGGCGAAGTGGCCACCGTGGGTGTCGGTCCGTCGTGACGACGCTCGTGGTGATATCTCCATAGCGTCGTCCGACCCGCGAACCCACCGCGACCAACGTCAAGTTCTTTCGGAGCGAGCTCATGAAGACACTCGAACCACCACCGAGCGCCGGCGTGATGCGCGCCACCAGTCGGACAGGCGGGCAGGGCCCACTATGGACCACCCAGCACCGGGAGGCTACGGTGGCCTACCCTACGAGGTGGGTTGTCCGTCCTTCACCTGTGAGCTGCGGCAGTTCCAGTGCCCTCCCACCGCACGTCCAAGACCGACGTTGGTGAGAAGTACAACGGCAAGACTCACCCGTCGGAGTTCCTCACCATCTACACCATCGCGATGCAAGCTGCTGGGGTCCGCGATGATAAGGTGCTTGCCAATTACTTCACGTTGGCACTCAAGCCCAATGTTATGTCATGGTTGATGCACCTGCCGGTGGACTCCATTTCTTGGGCGGATCTGTGTCATGATTTTGTTGTTGCCTTTACTGGACGCCACCAAGCTCATGGCCAGGCGAGTGACTTGCACATCATCCCCCAGAAAGAAGGAGAAAACTCGCGCAAGTACATCCAAAGGTTTAGTCGAGTGCAGTACAACATTCCCGACATTCATCCTACCGACATGATCAGTGCATTCGATCAGAATGTGCACAATCGCAATATGCATGAGGTGTTGGCGATAAACAAGGTAGGGATGTGGCCGAGCTTTATGTTCTCGCCGATCGGTGCGCTCGCGCTGAAGAGGGAAGGAAGTACAGCGGTGAAGATGCCGGCGCGGAAACCGACTCCATGGATGATACCGCCACCCCGACGAAGAAGGGACGGCGCCATAATAGGAAGCGCAAGGGAAAGACAGTGCTTGCCGTCGAGGGGTCCGACGATACCGGCGCCACCAAGATACCCAAGGCGAGCGTCCCCGGCAAGGAGGTTGTCGGGTGTGTCGCTTGCCGGGTCTTGGCGGCTGCCGATAAGCTAGGGGGCTCTGACAAGCAGTATTGCAAGATCCACCGCACCAAGGGCCATGACCTCCAGAACTACCGACAAGTGGAGCTGCCTACTGAGAAGCAGAAAGCCGAGTATGAACGGCGGGACAAGGAGAAGGGCCAAGAGGGTGCGGAGGGACCCGGCAAGAAGCATGGCGGGCAAGTAGGCCGCCGCGGCAAAGATAATCCGCAGGAGAGGCCCGCCCGAGGCCGTGACAAGAAGCAGGAAGACGATGATCGTGACGAAGACGATGAGTCCGGCGACCACGAGTTCCAGAAAGCCATAGAAGCCATGTGCATCGATGGTGGCGCCTCGCTGCATACATCCCACCATCAGCTCAAGCAGTGGGTGCGTGAGATCACAGTAGTGGAGCCGTCTTTCGACGCATGGAAGCCGCTGAAGTGGTCCATCACGCCTATCATCTTCGACACCGGGGACCATCCTGACCGCACTACTGTGGTCGGGTGCTTGCCGTTGTTGGTTTCACCAACAATCCACAACCTCAAGGTGACGAAGATGGTGGTTGATGGCAGAGCCGGTCTGAACTTGTTCTTGCCTGTTGTGATCAAGAGGCTGGAGATCCTTGATGGAGACCTCGAGGAGGCGGGCACGTTCGAAGGGGTCAACCCGGGGAGGAGCCAGCCGAAAGGAAAGGTCACGCTGCCCGTGACATTTGGAGGCGAGCTGAACTACATGACGGAGAGGATTGTCTTTGATGTAGCTGAGATCCCCTTGCCCTACAACGGAATCCTCGGCTGCCCGGCACTAGCCAAGTTCATGGCGGCTTCACATTACGCCTACAACACTCTGAAGATGCCCAGGCCGATGAACATCATCACCGTCCCCTCCGACAAGAAAGACACGTTGATTTGTGTTGACCAACTCTAGCAGGAAGTAGTTGCGGCAGCTGCCGCCAAGGCACCTGTTCCTGCCGACGGTGTCCTGGGAGGGAAAAAGACCAGCGAGACCCCTCGCACCCACTCCGGGAAGCGCACCTCTTCGGGGTGTTGCGCTCCCATTGAGGACGTGCCAGAGAGCTCCACCGGTAGGAGCAAGTTGTCCAGAGCTGCACCTCCAGAGACCAAGAAGGTGCCCATCAAGGAGGACGGCACGGGGGGAGCTTTTACCATAAGCTCCACCCTCGACAGCAAATAGGAAAGCGAGCTCGTCACTTTCCTACGGGCGAATGTCGATGTGTTTGCATGGCAAGCCTCCGACATCCTCGGCTTTCCCAGGGAAGTGATTGAGCACCATCTTGTTGTCTATCCTCATGCACGGCCCGTCAAGCAGAAGTTCAGGAAGCAAGCTCTGGAAAGGCAGGAGTTCATCACGGAGGAGATGAGAAAACTAGAGGCGGCAGGCATGGTAAGGGGGGTGCTCCATCCGACGTGGTTGGCCAACCCAGTAGTGGTGCGCAAGGCAAACAGGAAGTGGAGAATGTGTATTGATTACATAGACATCAATAAAGCTTGTCCAAAGGATACCTTCCCATTACCGCGCATCGACCAGATTGTCGACTCCACAGCTGGGTGTGACCTGTTATCATTCCTCGACGCCTACTCAGGGTACCACCAGATCTTAAGGACAAAAGAAGACGAGGAGAAGACATCGTTCATCACCCCATGTGGTAGATATTGCTTTTTATGGATGCCTTTCATGTTGAAGAGTGCTGGCTCAACCATTGCCAGAGCGGTCCAAATTGGTCTGATATAGTGGTCAACACCAAGGACAAAGCAACACTTGTGGAAGATCTGGAGGAAACATTTGCGAACCTGCACAAGATCAACCTCAAGTTGAACCCTGAGAAGTGTGTCTTCGGTGTCCCGTCCGGCAAGCTTCTCGGGTTCTTTGTGTCGCAGCGTGGGATTGAGGCAAACCCAGATAAGATCAAGGCCATCGAGCAGATTGAGGAACCTAAATGGATCAAAGACGTGCGTCGGCTCACTGGCTACGTTGCCGCCATGAGTAGATTCATCTCCAAGTCCGCGGAGCGTGCCCTTCCTTTTTTCAAGATCTTGAAGAAGACGGGCCCAATGGAGTGGACCCCGGAGGCCGAGGCAGTGCTTCAGGATTTGAAGAAGTACCTCTCCTCTACCCCAGTGCTGGTTGCGCCCGGACCACAAGAACCGTTGCTGCTCTACCTAGCGGCAATGAATCAGGTGGTTAGCGCCGCACTAGTGGCGCAGAGAGAGGTCGACGAAGAGGCAGCGGTAGTGGAAATTTCAACTGATGTAGAGTCGGAACCTTCCCCGGCAGGGCTCGGTCCCGGCAAGACTGAGTCCCCGGTAGAGGCTGACGCCAATGCGATAGGGCCCGTGCGACTGGGTGAAGTGGCGCAAAAGAGGAAAATGGTGCAGCATCCAGTTTAGTTCATCAATTCCCTCTTGCAGGGGGCTAGGTCGAGGTACTCAGGTGTGCAAAAATTGCTCTTCAGCCTCCTTATGGCCTCGGGGAAGCTGCGTCATTACTTCCAAGCACACGAGATCACCATGGTCACCCACCTCCCATTGCAACGGATACTGCATAACCAAATGCAACGGGGAGGATCTTGGAATGGGCCCTGGAGGTGTCGAGTTTCGGTTTAAAGTTCGAAAGCACCTCGATGATTTAGCAGACTTCGTTGCAGAATGGACCTCGACGCCCAACGAAGAGGTACGGAAGACCGCTCTCCCCAGCAGGGAAACGAGCCGCAACTGGATCATTTCACTTTGATGGGGCTTAGTCGTTGCAAGGCGCCGGTGCTGGTGTGCTGCTTGTCGCACCCACCGGAGAGCACCTCAAGTATGTCGTCCAAATGCACTTTCCTCGGGAGATGTCAACTAACAACACCGCCTAGTACGAGGGCTTGCTTACCGGTCTCAAGATTGCGGTAGACCTCGGAGTCAAAAAGCTCATCGTCAGTGGTGATTCGCAGCTCATCGTCAGGCAGATCAACAAAGATTATCAAAGCCCGTTGATGGAATCTTACATGGATGAAGGGAGGAATTTAGAGGAGCCCTTTGACGGTATACGAGCAGAGCACATCCCTCGGACGGAAAACAATATCGCCGACTACCTGTCAAAGCGCGCTGCCCTCAAGCTACCTGTGGAACCAGGTACTTTTGTGCTTCGGTTAACTCAACCATTCATCTAACCATCAACCGGGCAGAACAAGCGGAGGAAACTAAGCCCTGGCAAGTACTTCCCCACCGAGCTCCTCGGAGCCGCTGGCGAAGATGTTGTCATGGATGCTGATCCTGCCGCGGGGCAACCGACTCCGGCATGGCCTCACGCCATGACCATAGAGACGGCCGCTCCCGTGGCAGAAGAGATGCCTTTGGTCCTTTTCGTCGAGCCACGGGATCTGGATGGGCGCAACACACCGTCCAATTTCCTCCAAATAGGAGAGCTTCCTGAGGAGAAGGAAGAGGTAGAGAGAGTATCCCGCCGGTCTTCTTTGTACCAATTAATTGGGGGCGGGGAACTCGACGTCGGCCCATGCACCACTATTCCAACAGCCCCTCTTATGTAGCCGCAGTGCCTACGGCGGGTCCAGCTCCATCTCCCTTGCAAATGGGGCCGGGAGACGAAGACGGCGGCGTGACGGCTGGCGCAGCCTGAGGAAGAACTTGTAGGGGTTGTCCCCGACGTGGCCCTCCACCAGGGGAGGGGCCGGTGGCACCTAGGCGAGGCCGATGCACTGCCCCTTCCTCCGCTTCCCCGAGCGCCGCGACGGCCTCGACCTCGCTCCCTCCCCCTTTCACTAACGGTTGGCTCTCCCGCCACGAGCTCTTCAGGAGGAGCGATGCGTTGTCTAGCCGAGACCCTCACCGCCGCCGATGAAGCGTCGCCATGCCCCCTCGCCATGGCAGAAGGAAGGAGGGAGCAGGAATGGAGAGAAGCGGATGACAAAGCATTGAGAGGCGTCGTTCCTCCCACTCCCCTCTTTATAAAAGGGTTGGGGCGGGGCTTGGCCGCCCCTTTCGGCCAATCCAGCTCATTGAAGTGACAACGGGCAGGGCCGTCGACTGCACTCCCCGCCCAATTGAAGGCGCGTGGGGAACCAACCCACGCGCCTATGCGACTTCCCGTATCCCGCGCACCCTGCTCTGCGTCATGCATGCAGCAAACGTGGCGCAAGAAACGGGTGCAATGGGACGCCTGGAGCGACGGTTCCCAAGTAAGGGCGGTAAATGAGCGGTGGCCATGCGGTCTCAAGGGGACACACAAGCCGCCTCTTTACTATCCACCGCAAGATAATGCTAGCGTGCTTCGGTCATGCACGTGCGCGCAACCCCCATGTCGCGCATTCAACGCGGGTCCTGGGGAAGCACAACGGACGAAAAGTTTTACCGCGGTAAAAACCGCCCCGCCTGCCCGCGCACCGTTTTGGGCCTGGCCCAACAACGCGTTGCGCCTATGTGTGGCCTAGGCCCGGGGGGCTCCTGTCGGCATACTAAAGTAGGGGCACTCCTTTGTACCCCTTACTTGTGCGCGGGCAGTCAGAGCCACGGGCCAAAGCCACACTTAGTAGGGCAAAAGGGAGGAGTCAGAGCCACAAACACAGAAACAATCAGCGCAACGCCAAAGACCGAGACCACCGAGAGCATATGGACGAAGCAGGTTTCCCCGGCAAGACCCTTGCTGGGGCAGCCCCGGCAAGCCCCTTGCCGGGGTGGCTCGCCCACACCAGCAGAGTAATCCACCCTCGAACCCACGGTCTCCAACACCATCAACCACGTTGGGCCTGGGCTCGGGAGGCACCTCCATGGTGGCATGCAGATCTTTGTGAAGACAAAGAATATTCAAGATCAGATGAGGATTGGAAGGCAACGATCCTCGACAAGATTATTGCCGAGGAAACCCACAAGACCCCCGGCAAGATCCTTGCCGGGGACGACAGCGCGCCACGGAAAGACCCTTGTTGGGCTACCCGGCAAGGCCCTTGCCAAGGGCGTCAGCGAGGCCACTGCTAGGACCGCATCAACCAAGTCTTCACCGCCATTCACACGTAGCTACCAGCCCAACCAGCTGGGCAGGCACCTGCGTGGCAGCATGCAACTTCCAGGCCAACTCAGCACACGCCAGCGTGGCGGCATGCAGATCTTCATGAAGGCTCCACCACCGTGCAACCTCAGCTGCTTGCCTACCTACATGGCACCGCATGCGTCGCTGGCCAGGGCGCGTGTCAGCGTTCTGGGAACGGGGGTCCCTAGACTTGCCTGCCTTCGGCCTGCTGCATGGCTCAAGTGGTGGCCTAGTATGGCCCATCTCCATTAGCACAAGACTCAAGACCCTCTCGAGGGGCCAAGCCTCGCGGGGCGGACGACACAAGACTTCTTCAGGAATGGCCTCGCTAGGCAGGCTCGCGAGGAGGCGGAGAGATTAAGGCAGGGTACCTCGCGAGGTGCTCGTCATGCAAGACATGACGATCGGGACCAGGCAGGCACCAGGCAGGCGCCGGCCTGTGCAGTGTCCTTGTTTCCTCTTTGGTGCAAAGGTGGCAAGCACAGGCGTGGAGTACCGAGGCATTAGGCAAAGGTTACCATTTGAGTGCAACAATACAAAGACCAGCAGAGCGGCAGGATGGAGGTCACCGTGGAGCCCAAGGTGGCGTCATCGCCAGTACCTTTTGCAGCCGAAGACCAACTTTAGTCAGGATAACTTGTACTAGATGTTCCCCTTCGAAATGGCTGTTGTTGGCGCCCTTCCCGCTCAATATTTGGGAAGAGGCCCAGGGCTTCTATATATATGGATAGCCGCAACGGTGGAGTAGGGTATTACACCACAACAGTGGCCCGAACCAGTATAAATCTCGTGTCCCTTGTGTTGTTCATCGTTTTAGCTTAGATTCTCACGAGGCGATCGGACGTAGGTTGGTAGGGGAAAGATCTTCGAGCGCACCCCAGAGTTCGAACCTTAAGGGTCTGCCGGAACCCAACATCCGACATTTGGTGCGCCAGGTAGGGGTGCGCTGAAATCATTCTTCCGCATCCGGCGGTGGGTGTCCCTGTTGTTCCCCATCGCCTGCCGCCAACGCCGCAACCGGCCCGGCGGGGAACGAGCAGCAGGCCTCGTTGCTGCATCCTTCGATGTGGTGGGAAGGCCGCACCGCCACCCCGTCACTGACTCCAGCTGGTTCGTCGTCCCATGCCCGTCGCACCCCCATGGACGCGCACGCTGCGTCGCTCTTGGCGCGTGAGCTCCTGCACTACCGTCCCGTCGACGACCTCTATGAGGAGTGGCTCGCTCACATCACCGAGCTCGTCAGTGCCGCAGGGGGCTCCCCTGCGCCGTCCTTCTCGTTGCCTCGCCCTCCGTCCTGCGCAGGAGGCGCAGATGAGGAGGCGCCTCCACCATCTCCTTCCCAAGACGGCGTCTTGGCTCCAAGGCGCGCGACCCCAGGACGAGATCCACTGTGTCCGGCGCCCGCGCGACAAGAAAGGAGCTGCCATGAATTCCCTCGTCCCCAAGAAGGTGCACGCGTGCTCCCGGCACACGCGCGCCACGACTGCATCCCTACACCCGCACGTCAAGACCCCGTGCTGCTCCAGGCTACGGCGTGCGGGAATCTTCAGGGGCAAGCCCCACATCAGCAGAGAGCTCCGATGGTCACCGCAGGCTGCCGCGCCTTCACCACTGAGCTACGTAGTGTCGCCTTGCCGGACAAGTTCAAGCCTGACCTGCCTCCTCGCTACGACGGCACTTCAGACCCCGTGGAGTTCGTACAGCTCTACGAGCCGGGGATCGAAGCTTCCAACAGAGACATAAAGGTCATGGCGAATTGGTTTCCCATGGCACTCAAGGACGGCGCCCGCACCTAGCTCCTGAACCTGGCCCCTGGCACGATCTCGTCCTGGAACGAGATGCGTACTCGCTACATCACCAACTTCCAGGGCACGCGTGACCGTCCGCCGGCCGTGGGTGACCTGCGCCGCATAAAGCAGCAGACTGGAGAGACCTTGCAGAAGTACATCCAGCGCTTCAACAACGCTTGTCTCAAGATTCCCAGGGTGACCGAGGAGGCCATCATCTCAGCATTCTCTAATGGTGTCTGCGACGTCAAGATGAAGGAGGAGTTGGCGATCCACGAAGATCTGTGTATGCCTCTGGAGCTGTTCAACCTGGCGACCAAGTGCGCAAGTGCTCAGGAGGGACGCCTCTCTCTTCTCGAGCTCCCAGCAGCAGACACAGAATAGAAGAAAGCCAAGGCCAAAGATGTTAAGCGCAAGGGGGCAGTTGTGCTCGCAGCAGAGCCGGACAAAAAGTGCGGCAGGGACCAGCCGGAGTCGTCCAAGGGCAGCCGTTACTGTGTGTACCACGATCTCCATACACACAACACCGACGAATGCCAAGAGCCCAGGGCCGTGCGGGAAGGACGAGTCGATCAATGCCCCGAGCGCAACGATTGGGGCTACGGCCAAGGTTGGCGTGACCAGCCTCGCGAGGACCGCTGGCAGGACCAGCCTCGCGAGGGAGCTCGGAGAGATCAGCCTCGTGAGGATCACCCACAAGGCAACGCAAGACTTCCTCCTCTGCCACTACCACCAAGAAGGAATGAGGACCATCATCAGGACGAGGGTGTTGGGGGCTTCAAGGAGCCGCGTGCAATCGCTTGCATCTTGGGCGGCGCTCAGGCCCCAGCCTCTCAGCACATCTTCAAGCAGTTTGCTCGTGAGGTGAATGCAGTCCTTCCCAAGCTTGAGGCCACGCGCCCTCTTAGGTGGTCCGCATGCGCCATCACGTTCAGCTCAGTGGATCATCTCAAGTGCGTGGCAACGGAGGGTGTCCTCCCGATGCTCTGCTCCCTAGTCATGAACAATGTGCAAGTTACTAGGACCCTCATCAACGGCGGGGCAGGGCTCAACGTCCTGTCCGTCAAGATGTTCAACAATCTTCAAGTGCCACACGATCAGCTTCAGCCAACCAAGCCCTTCTCAGGAATCACTAATGGTTCCATTGTCCCGATAGGGCAGGTCTGCCTCCCCGTCACCTTTGGACAGCGCAACAACTACCGCACCGAGCTCATTGACTTCGACGTCGCCCACATTCGCCTACCATACAATGCCATCCTCGGGTATCCAGCCCTGGCCAAGTTCATGGCAGTGATGCACCATGGCTACAATGTCCTCAATATGCCAGGAAGTGGCGGGGACATCACGGTCCCCTGTGAAGAGAAGGATGCGGTGTGCTCCCTCGAGCACGCCTTCCAAGCCATGTCAATCGAGGACCCAGACAGCAAGAATGGAAACCTTCCTGAAGCGGCTCCCAAGAATAAGAAGACATCACCTGGCTAAAGGCCTCAGGAGGCAGGCACCTCCGGAGGTGCCACATCCGGACATGCGCCCATCCAAGGAGCGCCACCCTCCGTCACATAGGAAGGCACGCCCGGCGCCCTCCTCGAGCAAGGCTCGGGGGCTCTTTCCTGGGGAGCCACTGACTTTGCCAAGGTCATGAGGGAGGCGCTCGAGCACCACTTGGAGGCATGCTTCACGACACGTTTCCATCAGGAAGGCATGAGGCAAGGAGGGCCGAACCATTAGGAGTTCATCGCCAAGGTCGCTCAGGAGTTGCAGGAATCGAGAGTCGTGCGCGGCAACCGCCGCCTGCCCAGCATAGCTCCCCATCCAGGCGAGGATGGCGGGCTGCGCTTCTACATCGACTACCCACGGCTCAATCGAGTCGCATCTCATGAGTGCTTCTGGCCTTCGCGCGTGGGGTGTTGCGCGGGGTCCACTGCACAGCTACGTTCGCATGCCCTTCGGCCTGCTGAACGCGGCTGCAGCCCACCAGCACCTGATGAGGAGCATTCTGGAAGCTCAGGTGGCCAAGCATCACGCGCTCCTGGAGGAAATGGAGATGGACCTCGCCGAGCCGCCTGAACCTCCTAAGCCTCCGAGGCTCGGGGTTCCAAGGGCTCGTGAGGATTGGCTTCTTCGCCTCGCGTCATTAGCTGCTCCGACACTCGCTCTGCAATGGTATCAAGTGACTTCTTTCCAGTTTCTTTTCAACTGGGAGCGCCCTCGGGGATGCATCATCCCCAGGCCATGTGTGTCTGTCCCCGCGGCATGTATCTGTTTTGCTTTCGCCTTCAGCTTACCTTATTGGGGGCTCCCCTCGGGCTGCATCATCCCCAAGTCGCTTGGGCCTGACCTAGCGGCGTTTGCCTTTCTCTGCATCTATCTAAGTTGATTTGCTTCTTCATGCTTAACTTTCCCGAGATAATCGCCTTCTCAATTGACACCTACCTTTGGAGCTACTCACTCTGGCACGACGCTTGCGCATGGGTACGTCCCTGCAACGTCGACAAATCTGAGTGGTCGAGCACTGGCCGCGGCAGCCCCACATAGCGCTACCTCACCAGGCCCTCAGTGCCTCAATCACTCCCTCGGAGCAACCAATGGCTGGTTGGCACCCGTAATGGCAGTCCTTGTATTCCTTGTGTTGGTATACAGGATCCACGTAAGGAGTAGCGTGGGGGCGTCGTGAGCTCCCTCTCCCTCTCTCCCGTATGATCCGCTCGTGCGTTAAAAGGGGGTACCTGAGCATCGCTACTCATGGGCTCTTGCTGGCTCTCCAGCCTTCACCCCCTAGCCTTGACCCACGGCATCGCGACCTGTCATACCAGCGGGGCTGAGCTCGCTCGAGGGCCGGGACCTGAGGACGTAGAGCATGAAGGAAAGTGCGGGGAAGATGGGAGAAGCTCACGAGGACCGACCCAGCAACACCCCAGCTGCCGGCACGCGGGCCAGGCACCTCGCCGAAGAACGACTCCAAGTTCACGAGATAAGTCACGCCCCTGCAGAAGCTAAATAACGCAACGCCAAACCCACGTGAGAGGGATCAAGAAGAGGTGTCTAGAGGGGGGGGTGATTAGACACTAAGTACCAAAAGTTGCAGTTTTTAATTTCTTTAAGTTGGAGTGGAGTTTAGGCACAGGTTTATCAATTGCAACACATATCAATCAAGCATGCAAAGAGTATATGAGCAGCGGAAAGTAAAGCATGCAACTTGCAACAATGTAAAGGGAAGGGATTTGAGGATTCAAACGCAATTTGGAGACACAGTGATTTTTGAGCCGTGGTTCCGATAGGTGGTGCTATCGTACATCCACGTTGATGGAGACTTCAACCCACGAAGGGTAACGGTTGCGTGAGTCCACGGACGGCTCCACTCACGAAGGGTCCACGAAGAAGCAACCATGTCGATCCCACCATGGCCGACACCCACGAAGGACTTGCCTCACTAGCGGTAGATCTTCACGAAGTAGGCGATCTCCTTGCCCTTACAAACACCTTGGTTCAACTCCACAATCTTGTCGGAGGCTCCCAAGTGACACCTAGGCAATCTAGGAGACACCTCTCTCCAAGAAGTAACAAATGGTGTGTTGATGATGAACTCCTTGCTCTTGTGCTTTAAATGATAGTCTCCCCAACCCTGAACTCTCTCTCACAGGATTTGGATTAGGTGGAAAGAAGATTTGAGTGGAAATCAACTTGGGGAAGGCTAGAGATCAAGATTCATATGGTAGGAATGGAATATCTTGGCTTCAACACATGAGTAGGTGGTTCTCTCTTAGAAAATGGATGCTGGAAGTGTAGGTTCATTCTGATGGCTCTCTCCACGAATGAATAGTGGGTGGAGGGGTATATATAGCCTCCACACAAAATCTAACCATTACACACAACTTGCCAAACTCGGTGGGACCGAATTGAGAACCTCGGTCAGACTGATTCAGCAAATCTAGTGACCGTTAGGATTTTCGGTGGGACCGACATGCAACTCGGTAGGACTGATATGGTTAGGGTTAGGGCTTAACGTAATCTCGGTGAGACCGATTACACAAACTCGATGGGACCGATTTTGGTAATAAGCTAACCAGAGAGTTGGTCAGGCAAACTCGGTAGGACCGATTACTCAAACTCGGTGTGTGATTTTGGTAATAAGTTAACCAGAGAGTTTGCATTGTAATCTTGGTAGTACCGATTTCTCAAACTCGGTGAGATCGATTTTGGTAATGGACATACACAGAGAGATCACAATCCCATCTTGATGAGACCGAGATCCCTATCGGTGAGACCGATTTGCTTAGGGTTTGTGGCAGTGGCTAAGACATCTGCACTTGGTGGCGCCGGATAGAAAGAATCGATGGGGCCGAGTTAGGCTTTTGGTTTAGGACAAATGTGGATGTGGGAAAGTAGTTGAGGGATTTGGAGCATATCACTAAGCACTTTGAGCAAGTAAGCCATTAAGTAACACCTCATCCCCTGTAGATAGTATTGGCTTTTCCTATAGACTCAATGTGATCTTGGATCACTAAAATATAAAATGTACAGTCTTGAGCTTGGAGCTTGTGCCAATGCTTTGTCCTTAGCATCTTGAATTGATTCCACATCCTCTTGTGCATGCCACTCCATTGTTGAACTTGTCTGAAACATACTAGGTAGAAGTGTTAGTCCAACAAGAGATATGTTGACATTAATTACCAAAATCACCCAGGGAGCACTTGTGCTTTCACCACGCCTAGTGTGGCTCTGTCACGGCGTCGTTGCCTTCCTTTCTCGCCCACCGGAGGCTGCTTGAGCGCTAAAGGGGACCTCCTGAGCCTCGCGACCCAGGGGCTCTTACTGGACCTTGAGTCGCTCACCTCCTAGCCTTGACCACGGCATCATGACCTGGCATAGCAGCGACGGCTGAAGCCTGCCTGGGGACCTGGACCTGTCAGCGTAGAGCACCAAGCCCTCGTGAGGAAAGAAAGGGGGAGCCGAGCTGGGATAGGACACGCATCTCGCATTGATTCATAATAAGGATATAATATTCACAAAAGACATGGCAGGCACCTTACATACGCCCACAGCGTGTTACTTTGATTCCTCGCAGGGAACAAAAGGTGTTAAGCCTAAGGAACGCTAACTACGTGCGCCTCCGCAGGAGACGCCATCATCAACAATGGGCCGTCAGGCGCCGGCGCCAACCCCATCCAGATCAGTGGCGTCGGCGGCCTGATGCAGTTGCCCTGCTCCAAGCACGACGCAAGCTCGGAGGCTCATAGCTGTCTTCGCACGTCTCTGGAGTCACGTGAATCTCGGGGGAGTCGCTGGATTCTCCGGCTCCTCCGCTGCTACCTGAGGAGCTGTGGGGGAATCGGTTGGCAGGCTTGGTCCTCGCCACCTCGATGCCCCGACCGCTTCCCTTGGGGCAGCACGCCAGCCGGTGTCCTTCTGCATCAAAGACCTTGAAGAATATCAAGGAGGCGCCATCGTATTCAAGATGAATTACGAGGGCACCCCCTGTCCGGCAGACCCGGGCAATCTCGCCCCAGCCCCAGGTCATGTAGACCTTGCCCGGAGGGACGACCGCGACCTCCGCTCCGGTCACAAGGGTGCTGCAGTCAGCATGCTGCAGCCAGAGCTCCAAAGACCCACTCGGCGGCACCTCAAAGGCGAAGGAGGGAGGAAAGCGAATCCAAGAGCATGGAGGCATGGCGGCATGAAGCACAAGCTCGCGAGAAGAGCTCTTGGCATGGACTCCAGGGGTAACGACGCGCACCGCCGTGACTCACCGGCGTCGCCGGCGGCATCGTCGGTGTCGGTCGGCGCCTTATTCTCCAGGGCCCTCGATTCGGGCATACAAGGGCAGCGGGAACCCAGGCCGCGGCTGCTCGTACCAGGGCCACGACGTCCCCTGCCATGCGACCACGTCACAGCGGCCGGGGACCGGCCGTTTCTTCGGCGGAAGCGGGTTGGGACCCTCTCGGGGGGCCTTTCCCTTCTCTTCCGCAGAAAACTGGCGGATCGGCGGCATTGGCGTAAGGTGGAGCAAGGGCGAGGAGAAGAGAAGGGGAGAAGCAGGAAGAGATGGACTGCGGGGGCTCTCGCCCGTCCGTACTTATAGTCCGGAGGAGGCCAACCGTCGGCCACCACGATCACAGGTAATCATGACCCATTTCAGCATGCAGGGACTTGTCAAGTCGAGCAGTTGCCGAGGTAGCGTGGGGAAGCAGAGACACCCACGTCCAATCAACCACCACGCGGCACCCAAGCCCGCAGGCTGATGGGTCCCGCGGCGATCTGCACTTGCCCTTTCGCTTCTTTGCTAAGCCAAGTC
Organism: Triticum dicoccoides; assembly: GCF_002162155.2. Taxonomy (NCBI): domain Eukaryota; kingdom Viridiplantae; phylum Streptophyta; class Magnoliopsida; order Poales; family Poaceae; genus Triticum; species Triticum dicoccoides. The sequence continues at coordinate 319,982,565 of NC_041385.1, read as the reverse complement.
CGAGCATGCCTTGGGCCCGGGGTCTATTGTCGGCGTTCTGGGAACGACGGTCCCCAAACTAGCCTGCCTGCGGCCTGCGGCATGGCTCAAGGGGTGGCCTAGTACGGCCTATCTCAATCAGCACAAGACTCAAGACCCTCATGAGGGGCCAAGCCTCGTGGGGCGGATGACACAAGACATCTTCAAGAACGGCCTCGCCAGGCAGGCTCGCGAGGAGGCGGAGAGATCAAGGAAGGGTACCTCGCGAGGTGCTCGTGACGCAAACCATGACGATCGGGAACAGGCAGGCGCCAGGCGGGCACCAGCCTGTGCAGTGTCCTTGTTTCATCTTTGGTGGAAAGGGGGCAAGCACAGGCGTTGAGTACCGAGGCATCATGCAAAGGTTACCATTTCAGTGCAACACGACCAAGACCAGCAGAGCGGCAGGATAGAGGTCACCGTGGAGCCCAAGGCAGCGTCATCGCCAGTACCTTTGGCAGCGGAAGACCAACTTTAGTTAGGATAACTTGTACTAGATGTTCCCCTTTGAAATGGCCGTTGTTGGCGCCCTTCCCGCTCAATATTTGGGAAGAGGCCCAGGGCCTCTATACATAGGGATAGCCACCACAGAATAGGGGCATCTGGTTCGGCATCCAAGAGGCGATCGAACTCACCCAAGTAGTTCATCGCACCAGCTCAAGAACACCTCTCGTGAGGCTGTTCTTCCCTTGTACTGTTCACCATCATCCCCTGAGGCAATCCACCACACCACACACTGGTGTCGGGTATTACACCACAACGGTGGCCCGAACCAGTATAAATCTCGTGTCCCTTGTGTTGTTCATTGTTTTAGCTTAGATTCGCATGAGGCGGTCAAACGTAGGTCGCTAGGGTAAAGATCTTCGTGCGCACCCGAGAATTCGAACCTTAAGGGTCTGTTGGAACTCAACATCTTTGGAAGCTCTTTGGAAGCATGTAGTCACCGTAGCTAGTTCAAGAGCTCAAAAACACTCAATACATCCACCAAGGCAGGACTAGGGTTTTACGCATCCTCGCGGCCCAAACCTGGGTAAACGATCCCTGGGCTGATTGCTAATCCTGCTCTTCTCATAGCCCTGCGCCCCGGCAACCGTAGTAGGGATTCTTGTGATCCCATAGGTGTCGTTTCCCACTAAAACTCTTGGATGACTTTTCTTCTAGGGTAGTGACCTTGGGTAGGGCGTATAGGTCAGGCCTATGACCCTACCCTAGGTCTATATCATCATCATTAGCCCCCGAATGGATTGAGGTCCAAGTGCAAAGAAGGTTGAATTTAATCTTTCCTTGACTCTTGTGCTTCAAAGGTACCCATGTTGGATTGGAGGCCCATGTTGTGACTTCGACTTCGTTTTAGTCACCTTGATCGATTCTGAAGTTGTCGAGTGGATTTATACCGGCACTCGTTGAGTGTTACTTTGACACAATTGGTTACGCTGTATCCCGGATCTAGCGGGATTCAAAATTTTGGGGAAGCGCGTGAGGCAGAGTGCGCCATAGTAAGCGGGATGGATAGACAGGGGCGCCTTGATTTCTGCACCACCTTTTTCACCATGTACCCAGAGCGCGACTGTTGTGGGATTTGACAGGATTGCTCAGGCCCATTCGTCAGCCACTCGGAAATGGGTCTTTAAAGGCGTCGGGGCCGAGGCGTCTGCACTGTGCACATCATTTCACCCTCTTCCTTCTCTGTTTCTCTGCCGCACCTTTCTCCTCTTCTCTTGACGTGGCCGCACCGCCACTATGGTGAAGGACAAGACGGTGGCGCTGGAACGCGCGAAGAAGGCGACGGGGGCGGCGAAAGGCAAGAAGACGAATAGGGGGTCGTTGTCGAGGTCTGCACTGCCGCCGGGTTGGATCCAGGGTGTTCGATCCGATCTTCGCTCCGGCCAGAAGATTTGGAGGAGCTGGCCAACTCCGGTCTGTTCATCGACGGAGCTACGAGGCTGCCGAAGGGGGAGACGGAGCCTCGGCTGTGGCCGGGTGAGTGCCTCCTGCTCGCCACCCATGTAGACCGTGGTTTCTCCCTTCTTCTGCATCCTTTTTTTCAGGGCTTCTTGAACTTTTTAAGAGCTCAGCACCATTACGTACCTCGCCATGTTTGTGTCCATGTGTGAAAACTTCCTGAGTTGTCGACCGCAATGGGGTCTTTTCAAGCACATCTTCACAATCCGCTCCTAGTCGGTGAAGAAAGCGAATTTGAGTGACGAGAGGATGCACGTGATCCAAATGTGTGGGGGCTTGGGGATCCAGAAGAGTAAGAGGAGCGCCTTCCATTCCATGGCACTTCCCGAGTCAGTCAGGGGCTGGCAGTCGACCTGGTTCTACTGCCAGGATATTGCGACTCTCGGTTAGTCCAACGGTCTTCCCCCTTTCTATTTAGATCACGCCTAGCAACCTTCTTTGCTGAAAGTGACCGCTGCGGAGAGGGTGGAAATGAACATGTTGGTCGACAGAATGGTCCAGTTAATCAATCAGGGCGTAGCCAGCATGGACTTGTTGGAGGTGTTTCTCAGTCGACACATCCAGCCGCTTCATGTTTGTGACCACTCGATGTGGATGTATTCTGGAGCTAACGACATAGCTCGGGTTCATCTAGAGGAGGTTAAGGCCGAGACGGTGTTCCTGTGGCTGAAGGGCATTACAGGAAATAAGGATAACCCCAGGGGAGCCAGGAGAGTCGACCCATTTAGCGCCAAAAACCAGCCAGACAAGGTCTGATCTTTGCTACCGACTATACTCCAATATGTCTTGCAACTTTCTCTAATTCCGACTGATATTTCTTTGACTTCTTGTCTTGTAGGTTTATACTGAGATGTACTCGATGCCCAATGGTGAACAAGCTCTGGAGAAAGACCAGGAGGGAGAGGACAGTGCGGAAGAAAGTGGTGACTGGCAATCTCCAGAAGACGATGACGAGGAGGAATGTGATGAGTCGGACGATGATGAGATAGTCGACTCACCACCTCACACAGAGCGTCGATCCAAGCAACTCCAAGATCCAGCGGGCGAGCGTGGCAAGACCGTGGATCCAATTGATCAAGCACATAAGCGCACTCAGACTTCGACTCTGGAGCCGATGGAGAAGGTCGCCAAGCAACCCAAGGTCGCCTCTTCTAAGGCTCGGAAGACGTTGCCCAAGATCAAGATGGACATTCCTGTTGCCTCTGGGTGAGTCTCAATCTTTCTGTGTTTTCTTCTTCCGACTGATACTTCTGCTTTGACCGAATGGATTATGAACTTTTCCAGCGCTGCGACTTCTGCGACTGATCTGGACGTTGACAAGGCCCCAGGTGATGAGGAGGCCGATGATGCGGCCACTTCCAAAGCTGGTACACCCTTTCTCACTTTAATTTATTCTGCCGACTGGATTGTTCGCCGATTGAACTCTTAAGGGTGCTTTTTGTTGTAGCTCCACGGGGCGTTATTGAGATTCTGGATGATGAAGAAGAAGTGCCTCTGAGAGAGAGGAGAAGGAGGGGCAGGGCGTCAAGCGGAAAAGGAGCTGAGGGTCAGGTGCCTCAGTCGACATCGATGCTTGATCTAGTGGTCCAGTGATCCGGAGATCCAGCTCGGACCAATTATATCTTTGCCAATCCACTATCGACTGGCGGTCCATCAGGGTTGACTGCTCGGACCTCTACCGCTCCAGTACAACTCCACGCATCTGACCCTGTGACTGCTCCGACTGCACTGCCATCATCGCTCTTCGCTGCATCCCAGACTCAAGACGACCCACCGAGTGCCGCTAGGGAGGCCCTTCTCTAGGTAAATTTCGTGATGGAGCAGATGAAGGTGGTGCATGAGGCTAGTCGGGTTGCTTACAATGGCAGCACCGCTCTACAAGCCAACGTGAAGGTTAGTTGATTTCCGACTGGTCTCTTGAGTAATGATAGTTGCCACTGTTGCTTCACTATCCATACGGTGTTCTTGGCTGAGCGTTTTGGAACCTATTATGTGCATCTATCTTGGTTCTGTATTTCACATCCAATTACCCATTGGGGTGTTCCTATTTTAGAGTTGAATAGTTCTTCCACTTGAATCGACTACGCTGAGTCGAGTGTTTTTCTAAACCAGTTGGGGGACACAGAGTGCACCCACTTGGTGTAGTCCCCGACCGCGGTCGATTGCTGGTAGTCGGCTGGGGTCTGAGAATCTCCCTTTTTTACTCATGCTGGGCAGACCATGCCGAGTGTAAAACTGAACCAGTGGGGCCCTCCATGTGCACCCAGTGGGTGTAGTCCCTGAGACTACTATTGAATGTTTGATTTAGTGGTAGTCTTACAGCAACTTTCACTGTGATTGACTTTTGTTTCCGTCGACTGACATATCTTATTTGCTGACTACAGAAGCCTTGTGATCTTGGAGCCCAACTTTCTGAATTGGATAAGAAGCATATCAGCCTCAACCTAGATCTGGAACTGGCCAAGAAGAACCTCAAGAATGCTCAGGACGAAGCAACTATCATGGGAGGTAACCACTTGTCGACTGTCCACCTTGTGACTCTCTCTCCCTTTTTTAGTCTCTTTGAACCAACTGATTTCACTCGAACAAATGTGCGTAGTGAAAACCGTCAACTTCAAGCTTATCTGAAGAATGTTATTTCTTTAGAGAAAATGAAGCAGGCTCTGGAGAAGAACGATCAGGATCTTGCCGCGGCCCAGAAGGAGGCGCGAGAGAAAATAGCAGTTGCGGACAAGAAGTTGGCTTCAGTCAGCAAGTTGGAAGAGGAGAACTCTAAGCTGAAGGCTGCTGTTTCTATAGCTAACTAGGAGGTTGCGCGACGGAATAAACACAAGGAAAGCTTGACCGACGAAGTTGGGAGCCTCAAGGCCAAGAAGGGCGAATTAGAGTCTTATCTAGGGCAGCTTGCGGCGAAGTTGGTCGTCAGCTTGAAGGTATTTTCTCTTGTTCGACTGATTTGTTGATGCCGACTGACACGTCTTGCTAAACTGTCGACTCACTGCTTTTCTGATTGTGCAGAACTTTGTCAAGATTTTGAAGCAAAAACTGGGGGGGTCGACACAGGTCTAGACCCCATAAACTCTCCTGTCAAAGATGACGTTGCAATAAATGTGTTGCGATTGGAGTCACACCTGGACAGTACTGTGGATTATCTCGCTCGACCGAAGGCGACAATGGTGCAGATTGATGCTGAACTCTGGCCTCAGGCGGAACTCTCATAGGATCTCGAGTCTCTGATGACTCGGTTGAATGAAATCCCTGGTCGAGTGTGGGAATGGAAGAAGTCATCCACTCGTTGTGGCGCCGACATCGCCCTGTCATTGGTCCGAGTGCACTGCAAGGATGTCATAGAAGACAAGCTGGCGGCCCTCAAGGTTGCGAACACCAAAAAGCTCAGTTTCCAGTCCTTTACGGACACCTCCCTTGACGCCACCACTTGCATCGCAGGCATCATCGACCTTGGCAGCTTCTGTGATCCAGCAAGTCCATCTCATGACGAGTGAACAAAACATTATGCCCCACCTTTATTTGCCTCGGAATGACGAGTGATTATGTAACCGTTAAACTCTTTCAGGCTTGATGCCTGAGTACTTCTGCCCGTTGCGGTTCTGAACTTTTGCGGGATTTATCTGCACTAGGGTTTCCTTGAATATCATGGCGTTTGCTTTTATTGATTCTGAATGTCTTTTGATTCCGAGTGAACTTGATCTTTTCACCTTTCGTCAAGTGGGTCTGACGATGTGATCAGTTGACACCTCGAGTGGCGTCGCAGCTAAGCCCCTGAGTTGGAGGATTGCTCTCCACTCGGAATGTTTTTAACTTAGGCGAGTACGGGCTCGCAGCTAAGCCCCCAAGTGGGAGGATTGCTCTACACTCGGAGTGTTTTTAACTTATTCGAGTACGCGGTCGCAGCTAAGCCCCCGAGTGGGAGGATTGCTCTCCACTCAGAATGTTTTTAACTTAGTCGAGTATGGGGTTGCAGCTAAGCCCCCGAGTGGGAGGATTGCTCCCAACTCGGAATGTTCTTAACTTAGGCGAGTACGGTGATGCGGAGCATCCTACCTTCATCCCCATGTACACTCCGACTACTCTCCAAACCCCAAGGATACATAAGATGATACCTCGACTATGCGCCATTGGACACAAGGTGAACCTGTTCCTAAATGTTTCCCCTTTCCGTTCATGCGAGACATGGTTGCTACCTAACACAAGGACACTACACATGCCTAGGTACCAAGGACACCCTCTCAGAGATGCTCGGAAAGATGGACAAGTCGCCAAGTGGAAGCATGAAGGAGCATGACGAGAGGAACCGGAGAAAGGCTACAGGACCCAGACGTCCAGCCTTGGCCCGGACATCCGGCCCCTGAAGATATCAACTACAGCAGCAGGCCAACAACCGAAGTCCTACGGGGCCCGGATATTCGGCCAGGCCCCGGACATCCGGCACCTCCCGCAAGCCCGGACATCTGGCCAGATCCGAGACATCTGTCCATAGCCCGGACATGTGGCGCCCCGTCACAGAATTTCCAGAAGCTGGATCTCGCCAGCCCAGACATCAGGCCCCAACGCCCGGACATCCGTTATCTCGGGAAAGCCTGGACATCCGGCCCGTCGCCCGGAAATCCGGCCCCTCCTGCGTGCGTGCAGTGTATCCGGGCCGAAAGGCCATGTACCCCTTCGCCCCTTAGACTATATATACTCCCCCTCCACCTACGTTTTAGGGTCAGCATTGGTTTAGCTCATTTGGGATAGAGCTTTGCTCATCCATACGGATCTCCTCCTCGTGAGAGACCGCGGCCTCTTCGGAGAAGATCCACCTGGATTCAAGACCCCTTTATGGGAAGATCCCTCGTGGATTCAAGACCTCCTCTTGGAGATGAGCTACCGCCACTTGTATTGTCCTTTGTTGGATTTGGACCGTGTATCTCTTTGTGTTTCTTGGATCTAGCACATGTGTGACTTTGTTCTTGTGGGTTGAGTGTTCTCTCGTGTTTTTCTCTCGTTCCCCTCCTCGTGTTCTTCGTGTTACTTGTAGGGATCCTCTCCAAACGTGAAAGATCAGCCACTAGGATTCTACCCAACATCATCTTGGTATCAGAGCAAGGTTGATCACGTTTTTGGAGCCCCTACCCTGTGTTTTCTAGCATGATTTTGTTGTTTTTGTACTAAATTCAAAAATCTACACCAAAAATAGCTCCCAATTTTTTTTGTGATTTGTTTGTTTGATGATGTTTTGTTGATTTTGATCCATGCATTTGCTAGGTTTCAAGTGGATCTAGCATCTCCCCAAGTTTCCCCACCTTCCATCCATGAAATCCATCAAATTTTGCCCCCGAAATCATAAATTTCTGACCCAAAAATCGAGTTCCTCGAGTTCATCCTCGGATTTGTAGCTCGGACATCTGGCCCGACTCCCGGACATCCGGCCATTAGACCGGACATCCGGCTCCTGGAGCGCATTTTCGCGCAAGGTTCTGGACATCAGGTCCCGGAAATCCGGCCTGAGCCCCGGATGTCCGTCCCCTGTCATTTCAGCTTTTCCCGTTTCACCGTTTTGACAACAACTAATTCATCCGAACTCCGATTTTGACGTTCTTTAGCTCGTTTGGAAGCTATGGACATCCCCATCCGACAAAAATACTACCAACACCATTTGACTCCATCAAAGTTTTGAAACTTTGGCATCTTTGCCTAGGGCTTCCACCACATCATCCGCATAACCACCACCGACTTCCGCAACCTAACCCATTTTGTTCACCATAGCATTAGTGGTTGCTTGAATAGTGATACGAGTATCCTATGGTGTTTCGGTACTTAGAGACGGTTGCTTCTTACCTCCACCACTTCCGCATAACCTTTCCCACCATACACTTCCGACAACCCAACTTAACCCAATTTTTGTTTGAGCTTGTTTGAGTTGTGGCTTGTGTCTCCTAAGGTGTTTCGGCTACTTAGGGACAGCAACTTCAACTCTGACATGTGTGTTGCCCATCATTTCACTTCCGCATTGCCAAGTGCAAACCACCACCACTTTCCGCTACCACCATTTTGACATTTGACGTTTGAGATTTTGAGTTCGCAGTTTTTCCGTTTTCTAAGGTGTTTCGGCTACTTAGGACGAGTCTCCAGCATCTTGGTTTCTACATCAAGAACAACGCCCCTCATCATCACCATGGACAGTAACCTCCATATCTTCTTGGTATCATGGTATCCCTCCATTGTACATTCCCCTTGCAGTTGCATTGATAACCTCTAGCCCATTTTGCGTTACCTGCCTATCGAGACTAGCCATTTGAGTATTGTCGGTAACGTGACTTGTGAACAATAGTGATCATAATTCCCATAGCATACATACCATATCATCGTGGTGCATATATTGGTATCATAGCTTGTGTCACAAGTTTGTTCCCGCATATACACAATTGCTATCTTGGTTTGTGCATTGTGCAAAAGTGGCCATACAAAAATAAAAAGAAGAATAAGCTTTTAAGTAAAAGAAAGAGAGCAAAGAAGCTTGTAAGCAGGTGCCATAGCATCATACCACGTTGCATATAAGAATGTCATATCCGACCATCTTGGATCATCTTGTGAGAAACACCGGGAACCATACATACATAGCATACTTGGGATAAAAGTCCATATATTTTACATCTTATAGGTTGTGGACAAGTGTCGTATCCGCCTATAGAGCAATCGTGCTAGTGTCTCTTTTGAGTTGTGAAACATGAGTGTTTTCCATGGATTCCACATTTTGTGCTCATTCCTTGGTTGCACGACCCCATTTATCTATCCGTGTGTGTGTGTGTTTCCATGTACCTTTAATTGCTATTGGTCTACTTGTTTCGCTTGGGAATTTGTGAATCTCTTTCAACATTATTGACTCTTACATTTTGCATCAATTTTTGTGTGCCACTACAATCACCTAGCTCCACTGTAAGCTTTACTTTTGTAGGTGTGAGAACCGACAAGAATTGGTACCAATTGTGCTATTTCCTTGTTACACATTTGAGTGATCATTGATCCATCTTCAACATCGGTCAAGGTACATTTGGTCTAGTTCTTCTCTTTCCCCCACTCATACTTGCTCGAGCCTTGTGATGGATAGGCAAGGCATTTCCTCTCCGGTCTACAACAACAACGACGGCGTGAACAACTAGATCTCCAAAGCGTCTATCTTCGATCTACAACGACAAATGCAAGGCGCACAATCTAGATTACGGAGCGCATCGAGAACGTCTCCATCGACATTTGTCACTCCGAAGCAAGGAAAAGGCACTACATCGAAAAGAAGCTTTCCGCACATAAAGAGGAGCAAGATGCAATGATGGAGAAGATTAGAGCCTTGATCAAGTCTTTTTCCCCTTCATGGCGGCGACGTTCAAGCGACAAGTCTTCGGAGCGCGAAAAAGATGCAAGCGCAATTCATCCACGTCCACATCTACATGGCGACCACCATCACGTTCGTGATACACATCTTCAGGAAGGGCAAGTCACCTCCAAACAACATGTGAACGCTGACGATGAATGACATCTACTACGAGCTCAAGAACGACAACGACACCATCATCATGAAGATTCTCCACAAGCGCAAATTTACAAGTCCCAACAAGCCCTACATCATGGCAACTCGAAGCTTCATGAGCAAAAGAGAAGACCACAAGACAAGCACCACCAAGACGGAGCTATGGATACCACCACCACTTCGGCATCTTCGCCAAGTGCTATCATGGCATCTTCGCCTTTGGACGTACGACATCTTCGCCTACTCCCCATGAGTACGCCTACAATGACTTCATCTAGTCCAAGGCAACCACCTACAAGCGAGGGCGACACTTCCATCTTAGGAATCCCCTCAAGGAAGATGGCCGCGCATGGGAGATTCCCTTCTGTCACGGAGATGAGCTACGAGGTGCCACATCATATGGACCTCCAACACTAAGACGGTGAAAAGACAGGCGAGCAAGGGCCATCCCCTTGTACTACGATGATGAGCGTGAACGTCTTCAACAACATGAAGATGGCACCCATATTGGACTCATACTCCGAGTCAAGCTATGCGACCGCGCATGGGGACATTTGCACCAACATCGCTCCGACACCGCCATATGTCGAGATGCCCCAAGTGCCATGTGAGGAGAGCCACTACCACATGAGTGACATGAGTGACTCCACCATACGTGACATTGAGAGTATTTCCTATGAGAGGATGAGTGTGACCACCACTAGCCCCACACATGTGAGCATGCCATACATCCTATGTGAGGTTGAGCGCCATTTGAGTGACTCCACCAACCATACGAGTGAGAGCACCCTTGAGGGAGTGAGTGAGCCACAACACTTAGCGAGTAAGGTAGTTGACACGGCATGTGAGGCCACTATGATTTCTAACGACTTAACCTCTACTCGTAGTGTGTTTTCTTCTTTGGTGCTAGGTCTCCTACATGACGACATACCTATCCTCGACGAGTCCATCCCTCCAAAGGAGACGACGATGGCCATGGTGGACGATGGTGCACCCCCACATGGTTCAATCAAGATGAAGATGGCAACGATTGGATCTTCAACACCTCACCTACAACACATGAGCGATGCTCCAAAGGTAACATAGGTGCTGGTGCTTCTCATGTTCCTCTAGTGGACTCTCTTGACATCGATTGCTCCCATGATGTTGACCCACCTATTCCCATGCTTCATGCTAGTGAGACTTCTTCATGCCTTGACTTACCTATTTATGATGAATATGATGATGAGCATGTTGAGTTGCCTAGTTGTGATGCTATGCTCCATAGGATATCATGTGAAAATTCTTTTGGTCACATCATGTTTGACAAACCTTTGAACTTGCGATATGCTATGAGTGAGATCTCCCATATTGCATCATTTCAATCTCAACATAGTAACTATGCATGCCCCATTAAAATAAATCCTATTTGCACTTATGGCATAGATGACGAGATGATGGTCATTGGCTTTTTTTCATGTGATGATATTGCCATGCTTCCTTTACATGATTTGCGCAATTCATCTACTATGACATGCCATGATCACAATATTTCGAATATGCATTGTTTTGGATGTTGTCAATATTCTCCATGTGATGGTGCTACTCATGCTCATGAGGAGACCCCCATAGTTTCCTCATGCATATTAGGAGATTTTGATGCATTCCATACTTTTCATTATTCCCATAATTGCGTGCACCATATGCATTCCATGGATAACAATGCTCTAGATATTTCTCATGATGAATTACATCCTTTGAGTCTCCATTATGTCAAACATAATAACAAACCTCTCATGATGGATGACATGTTTCTATATCATGCATCTCATTTATTTGGGCATTTGATATTTTTTGCTAACCGACACATGCATGTGTGCATCATGATGGATGTTGTGTACATATATCATGCACACACAATTTTTCCTTTGTCTTTGTTTTGTGTAGGTAATCACATATACTCGTCAACATCTCAATCCCAAGAGTTGACGAAACGAGCTCTTGAGAGCAACGATGACTTGGGACCCGTGGACTATCCTAACCACCGTTCCCTTCGCGCAAGGACTACACGCATCTCTTCTACTTGGCTCTCACATGGCTATGGGTTATTTACCACTTGTCACCTTATGCTCATTTTACCGTGTTCACTTTGCCATGCAATTGTGACCCTTGCTTGCATCTACCCATGATTCACCATTATGCTACTTCTATGTGTATTTGCATGCTTGGTGGAGATCCTTGTTGCTATTGCCATGTTTACCATGCGCTTCATGCTATTGTTGATTGTTGTGTTGGGAGAGTCATGATGTCCCATTGCTATTTACATATGGCCTCTCGCCAATACATTGATGATATTTTTCTCATATCTTGCTTTCATGCTTGTGCTATGTCATGTGAATTATTCATGCCAACTATTTGCGCACATGATATGATTGCCATGATTGCTTCTAGTATGTTGCATCTTCGCACTACTAGCTTGTTTGACTTGATCGCTATGATTGCTTGCTATGTTGCATCACCCATGTTCCACTCTTACTCGCTTTCTTGGGTTGATGACATATATGCTCATGCCTATCACATGATATATCTTGATCATTGTCTCTTGTGTCCATTAGTTGCCTCTCTCATATCCACTTATATTGAGCGCAACCATACTATGCTTATTGATCTTGGAGACTTTGGCACTTTACTTGTGATGCATGCTTGTTTGATATATGAGTGAGAGCATCCTTGAGGGAGTGAGTGAGCCACAACACTTAGCTAGTGAGATAGTTGACACCGCATGTGAGTCCACTATGATTTCTAACGACTTAACCTCTACTCCTAGTTTGTTTTCTTCTTTGGTGCTAGGTCTCCTACATGACGACATGCCTACCCTCGATGAGTCCATCCCTCCAATGGGAAAATCGATGGCCATGGAGGACGATGATGCACCCCCACATGGTTCCATCAAGATGAAGTTGACCACCACTTGATCTTCGACACCTCACCAACAACACATGAGCAACGCTCCAAAGTTAACATAGGTCATGGTGCTTCTCTTGTCCCACTAGCGGACTATCTTACCAATTATTGCTCCCATGATGTTAACCCACCTATTCCCATGCTTCATGCTAGTGCGACTCCCTCATGTCATGACTTATCTATTTATGATGAGTATGATGATGAGCATGTTGAGTTGCCTAGTTGTGATGCTATGCTCCAGAGGATATCATGTGAAAATTCTTTTGGGCACATCATGTTTGATAATCCTTTAAACTTGTCATATGCTATGAGTGAGATCTCCCATATTGCATCATTTGAATCTCAACATAGTAATTATGCATGCCCCATTAAAATAAATCTCATTTGTACTTATGGCATAGATGACGATATGATGGTCATTGGCTTTTGCTTCTCTTGTGATGATATTGCCATGCTTCCTTTACATGATTTACGCAATTCATCTACTAGGCCATGCCATAAACACATTGTTCAAAATATGCTTTGTTTTGGATGTTGTCAATATTCTCCATGTGATGTTCCTACTAATGCTCATGAGGAGACCCCCATAGTTTCCTCATATATATTAGGCAATTTTGATAAATCCCATACCTTGCATGATTCCCATAATTGCGTGCACCATATGCATTACATGAATAACAATGCTCTATATATTTCTCGTGATGCATTACACAATTTGAGTCTCCATTATGTTATACATAACAACAAACCCATCATGATGGATGACATGTTTCTTTATCACGCATCTCATTTATTTGAGCATTGGATATTTCGTGCTAACCAACACAAGCACGTGCGCATCATGATGGATGATGTGTACATATACCACACACACACAATTTTACCTTTGTCTTTGTTTTGCGTAAGTACTCATATATACTCGTCAACCTCTCAATCCCAAGAGTTGACGAAACGAGCTCTTGAGAGCAATCATGACTTTGGATCCCGTGGACTATCCTTAACACTGTTCCCTTCATGTCAGGACTACGCGCATCTCTTATATTTAGCTCTCACACAGCTATGGGCTATTTACCACTTGTCACCTTATGCTCATTTTCCCGTGTACACTTTGCATGTTATCCTTACTTCTATGCCTTTGCCATGCAATTGTGACCCTTGCTTGCATCTACCCATGAGTCACCATTATACTACTTCTATGTGTATTTGCATGCTTGGTGGAGATCCTACTAGCTATTGCCATGATTTCTTTGTGCCCCATGCTATTGATGCTTGTTGTGTTGGGAAAGTCATGATGTCCCATTGCTATTTACATATGGCCTCTCACCAATACATTGATGATATTTTTCTCATATCTTGCTTTCATGCTTGTGCTATGACAAGTGAATTATTCATGCCCACTATTTACACACATGACATGCTTGCCATGATTCCTTCTAGTACGTTGCATCTTTGCACTACTAGCTTGCTTGACTTGATCGCTATGATTGCTTGATATGTTGCATCACCCATGTTCCACTCTTACTCGCTTTCTTGGGTTGATGACATATATGTTCATGCCTCTCACTTGATTTATCTTACTCATTGTCACTTGCCTCCATTAGTTGCCTCTCTCATATCCACTTGTATTGAGTGCAACCATACTATGCTTCTTGCTCTTGGAGACTTTGACACTTTACTTGTTATGCATGCTTGTTTACTTGAGCCTATTGTATTTGGTTGTTATCGCAGCATATGCCTCCATACTATGAAATGCTCCGTTGTACTTTCTTATGATGAGCATGATGCATACACTTGTTGGGTATCTTACCACATGAATGATAGGTTTTGCACTTCCGCTGACCTCATTTGTTTTTCTGAGTGTTTGTAATGTTCTTTAGTTTTGAAGGATTCACAAGGCGGAACCATCATAAGACAACTTGGTCATATGAAGGCGTACACAATGTGTGACACCAACATTTTCGACTTTCTCATAAAGGTGAACTCTTTCCCTTTGATCCATCCTCAAGTACGCATATTGGATGGGTCACTCTTTCATTGTTGTCTCCTTCTTGTTGTCCACATGATACATCTCGCGGACGGAGGATCGGCATTGGAGATTGGCTCTATGGACCTTCTAGTTGAGGAGCGCTCAGACTTATTGGATGCACCTTCAAATTTCCACTCATGCCATCACATCGAGCATTGGTACATCAACACTCCTTCGACACATTGCACTCACACCTCCATATTTGTTGACTGTGCTCCCACATGTCATGCTCGATGGACATATCATATTCACCACAAGTTTGCACCCCATGCATGGATTGACTTACATTATGATTGCCTTGTTGCATCTTGTATTCCCATGTCATCCATGATATATGAGCTTGTTCATTTCCTTGGCAAATTTGTTGTGATCTACCTTGATAGCATATTCATACATCATGATCATATTGCCCACCATCAATTGCATGATATTATACACATCTTGAGCATCCATTGCCATATTCATTCTATTGATGAACCGTCTCTCTATGACATCATTTTGCACAATGGTAGAATTTGTCATTTTGTGCACCATGCTAATTACCCCATGAATGCTTTGCATACCATTCTATAACATCTTGATTAGCTTCATGCGGTTTGTCATGAACAATCTTGTCGCATGAACTCATATTTACTTCATGGACACTTTGTGTGCGCTAACCATTGTATTTCCAAGTGTACTTTGTGTTTGCTCATTTTGCATGTACCATATACCGGAGACACCTTGGAGTACTTGGATTGCGCAATGCCTTCATCTACGTCCAACTACAAGTCCGTCCATGACAACCGTTTCCATGGTGATGAGGATCACGATCCGAGGTCAGATCTTTCCCAAGGGAGGGGAGATGATGCGGAGCATCCTATGTTCATCCCCATGTACACTCCGACTACTCTCCAAACCCCAATGATACATAAGATGAAACCTCGACTATGCCATTGGACACAAGGTGAACCCATTCCTAAATGCTTCCCCTTTCCGTTCATGCGAGACATGGTTGCTACCTAATGCAAGGACACTACAGATGCCTAGGTAACAAGGAGACCCTCTCGGAGATGCTAGGAAAGATGGACAAGTCCCCAAGTACAAGGATGAAGGAGCACGACGAGAAGAACCGGAGAAAGGCTACAAGACCCGGACATCCGGCTCTGGCCCAGACATCCGGACCCTGAAGATGTCAACAATAGCAGCAACCCAGCAACCGAAGTGCTACAGGGCCCGGACATCCCGTCTTGTCCCGGACATCCGGCCCCTGAAGATATCAACAACAGCACCAGCCCAGCAACCGAAGTCCTACAGCGCCCGGACATCCGGCCCCTCCCACAATCCCGGACATCAGGCCACATCCCGGACATCAGGCCACATCCAGGACATCCGACCACAGCCCGGACATCTGGCGCCCTGTCACAGAACGTCCAGAAGCTGGATCTCGCCAGCCCAGACATCCGGCCCCAACGCTTGGACATCCGGCGTCTCAGGAAAGCCCGGACATTCGGCCCATCGCCCGGACATCCAGCCCCTCCTGCATGCGTGCAGTGGATCCGGGACGAAAGCCCATGTACCCCTTCGCCCCTTAGACTATATATACTCCCCCTCCACCTACGTTTTAGGGTCAACATTGGTGTAGCTCAGTTGAGATAGACCTTTGCTCATCCATACGGATCTCCTCCTCGTGAGATACCGCAGCCTCTTCGGAGAAGATCCACCTGGATTCAAGACCCCTTTACAGGGACATCCCTCATGGATTTAAGACCTCCTCTCGGAGATGAGCTGCCGCCACTTGTATCGTCCTTTGTTGGATTTGGACCGTGTATCTCTTTGTGTTTCTTGGATCTAGCACATGTGTGACTTTGTTCTTGTGGGTTGAGTGTTCTCTCGTGTTTTTCTCTTGCTCCCCTCCTTGTGTTCTTTGTGTTCCTCGTAGGGATCCTCTTCCAATGTGAAATATCGGCCTCTACAGTTCTACCCTACATCATACGGGGTCGCAGCTAAGCCCCCGAGTCGGAGGATTGCTCTCCACTCGGAGTGTTCTTAACTTAGGCGAGTACAGGGTCGCAGCTAAGACCCCGAGTGGGAGGATTGCTCTCCACTCGGAGTGTTTTTAACTTTGCCAATTTTGGCGTCGCAGCTAAGCCCCGGAGTGGGAGGATTGCTCTCCACTCAAAATGTTTTTTAACTTAGGCGAGTATGGGGTCGCAGCTAAACCCCCGAGTGGGAGGATTGTTCTCCACTCGGAATGTTTTTAACTTTGGCGAGTACTGGATCGCAGCTAAGCCCTCGAGTGGGAGGATTGCTCTCCACTCTGAATGTTTTTAACTTAGGTGATTTCGGGGTCACAACTAAGCCCCCGAGTTGGAGGATTTCTCTCCACTCGGAATGTTTTTTACATAGGCGATTTTGCGGTCGCTGCTAAGCCCCCAAGTGGGAGGATTGCTCTCCACTTGGAATGTTTTTAACTTAAGCGATTATGGGGTCGCGGCTAAGCCCCCGAGTCGGAGGATTGCTCTCTATTCGGAATGTTTTTAACTTATGCGATTTCGGGGTCGCAGCTAAACCCCCGAGTGGGAGGATTGCTCTCCACTTGGAATGTTTTTAACTTTGGTGATTTCGGGGTCGCAGCTAAGCCCCCGAGTGGGAGGATTGCTCTCCACTCGGAATGTTTTCAACTTAGGCGAGTATGGGTGAGGGTGTCCTGGATTAGGGGGTCCTCCGACAGACGGACTGTATACTTTGGCCGGAGTGTTGGACTATGAAGATACAAGATTTCAGACTTCGTCCCGTGTCCGGGTGGGACTCTCCTTTGCATGGAAGGCAAGCTTGGCAATTCGGATATGTAGATCTCCTTCTTCGTAACCGACTTTATGTAACCCTAGCCCCCTCCGCTGTCTATATAAACCGGAGGGTTTAGCCCGTAGGACAACAACAATCATAATCATATGCTAGCTTATAGGGTTTAGCCTCTACGATCTCGTGGTAGATCTACTCTTTTAATACTCCTTTCATCAAGATCAATCAAGCAGGAAGTAGGGTATTACCTCCATCAAGAGGGCCCGAACCTGGGTAAACATCGTGTCCCCCGCCTCCTATTACCATTAGCCTTACACGCATAGTTTGGGACCCCCTACCCGAGATCTGCCGGTTTTGAGACCGACATTGGTGCTTTTATTGAGAGTTGCACTGTACCATCCCGATAAGGCTTGATGGCTCACCTTGTTGTCAAGGACAACATCACCTCTTGAGGAATCCTGGCTGTAGGCCAGACTCTCCGGCTGGGCGGCTTCGTCATGGCCGCCCGTTAGGCCGCCACGCCGACGATGACTTCTCAGGTCATCAAGAACAGCCTCCGCGTCAGCTCGGAATTCAACGGGCAGATGGATCCAATAGAGCTCTCCTCCCTGAACGAGCTCTTGGATCGCTTCGCCGCACTGGTAGTCGTTACGGACTATGATTGGATCGGGCTTAAACCCGACTGAAGGGAGATTAACTCTCCACCGGTCACCCATCAGATAGCGGTGGTAGAGGAACAAAATAAGGACGAACTATATCCGGATCCCTGAGCTCTCCAAGCCAGGTACCCGTCTACGGGAGGACATGGCCCAGGCACCGAACTTATAATCGGGAAACGGGCCACAAATATTGGGCAACATCCTAGAGTCCAAGCCGCCAACCCTGGGTCTCAAATCGGGTCAGGATTTGGACTTAAAGCTACCCACCCACTGTCGGTGTCAAAATCGGCGGATCTCGGGTAGGGGGTCCCGATCTGTGCTTCAAGGCTGAGGGTAACAAGAAGTGAGGGACGCAGATGTTTACTAGGTTCAGGCCCTCTCGATGGAGGTAAAACCCTACTTCCTGCTTGATTAATATTGATGATATGGGTAGTACAAGAGTAGATCTACCACGAGATCGTAGAGGCTAAACCCTAGGAGCTAGCCTATGATGGTATGAATGTAATTGTGATGGGCCTTCTAAGAACCAACCTCTCCGGTTTATATAGACACCGGAGAGGTCTAGGGTTTACATGGAGTCGGTTACAAGGAAGGAAATATAATACCGGACCGCCAAGCTTGCTTTCCACGCCAAGGAAAGTCCGATCCGGACACGGGCCGAAGTCTTGAGTCTTGTATCTTCACGCTTCAATACTCCGGACGTTGTACACAGTCCGGCTGTCCGGATACCCCCTAATCCAGGACTCCCTCAGTAGCCCCTAAACCAGGCTTCAATGACGATGAGTCCGGCGCGCAGTATTGTCTTCGGCATTGCAAGGTGGGTTCCTCCTCCAAATACTCCAAAGTAATCATCGAACACTCATATCGTGTCCGGATCTAAAAAAATGATCTTTGCATACGACCATAGTGAAGGAAATATGCCCTAGAGGCAATAATAAAGTTATTATTTATTTCCTTATAATCATGATAAATGTTTATTATTCATGCTAGAATTGTATTTTCCGGAAACATAATACATGTGTGAATACATAGACAAACAGAGTGTCACTAGTATGCCTCTACTTGACTAGCTCGTTAATCAAAGATGGTTATGTTTCCTAACCATGAACAATGAGTTGTTATTTGATTAACGAGGTCACATCATTAGTAGAATGATCTGATTGACATGACCCATTCCATTAGCTTAGCACCTGATCGTTTAGTATGTTGCTATTGCTTTCTTCATGACTTATACATGTTCCTATGACTATGAGATTATGCAACTCCCGTTTACCGGAGGAACACTTTGGGTACTACCAAACGTCACAACGTAAATGGGTGATTGTAAAGGAGTACTACAGGTGTCTCCAATGGTCGATGTTGGGTTGGCGTATTTCGAGATTAGGATTTGTCACTCCGATTGTCGGAGAGGTATCTCTGGGCCCTCTCGGTAATACACATCACATAAGCCTTGCAAGCATTACAACTAATATGTTAGTTGTGAGATGATGTATTACGGAACGAGTAAAGAGACTTGCCGGTAACGAGATTGAACTAGGTATTGGATACCGACGATCGAATCTCGGGCAAGTAACATACCGATGACAAAGGGAACAACGTATGTTGTTATGCGGTCTGACCGATAAAGATCTTCGTAGAATATGTAGGAGCCAATATGGGCATCCAGGTCCTGCTATTGGTTATTGACCAGAGACATGTCTCGGTCATGTCTACATTGTTCTCGAACCCGTAGGGTCCGCACGCTTAAGGTTACGATGACAGTTATATTATGATTTTATGCATTTTGATGTACCGAAGGTTGTTCGGAGTCCCGGATGTGATCACGGACATGACGAGGAGTCTCGAAATGGTCGAGACGTAAAGATTGATATATTGGAAGCCTATGTTTGGACATCGGATGTGTTCCGGGTGAAATCGGGATTTTACCGGGTTACCGGGAGGTTACCGGAACCCCCCGGGATCCATATGGGCCTTCATGGGCCTTAGTGGAAAGGAGAAAGGGGCAGCCCAAGGTGGCTGCGCCTCTTCCCCCTCCCCTAGTCCTATTAGGACTAGGAGAAGGTGGCCGGCCCCCCTCTCTCCCTTCCCCTCCGAGGAATCCTAGTTGGACTAGGATTGGGGGGAGGAATCCTACTCCCAGAGGGAGTAGGACTCTCCTGCGCCTCCCTCTTTGGCCGGCCAGCCTCCCCTCCTTTCCTCCTTTATATATGGAGGCAGGGGCACCTCTAAACACACAAGTTGACACAAGTTGATCCACGTGATCGATTCCTTAGCCGTGTGCGGTGCCCCCTGCCACCATATTCCTCGATAATACTGTAGCGGAGTTTAGGCGAAGCCCTGCTGCTGTAGTTCATCAAGATCGTCACCACGCCGTCGTGCTGACAAAACTCTTCCCCGACACTTTGCTGGATCGGAGTCCGGGGATCGTCATCGAGCTGAACGTGTGCTCGAACTCGGAGGTGCCGTAGTTTCGGTGCTTGATCGGTTGGATCGTGAAGACGTACGACTACTTCCTCTACGTCGTGTCATCGCTTCCGCAGTCGGTCTGCGTTGGGTACGTAGACAACACTCTCCTCTCGTTGCTATGCATCACATGATCCTGTGTGCGCGTAGGAAAATTTTTGAAATTACTACGAAACCCAACAGTGGCATCCGAGCCTAGGTTAATGATGTTGATGTTATATGCACGAGTAGAACACAAGTGAGTTGTGGACGATACAAGTCATACTGCCTACCAGCATGTCATATTTTGGTTCAGCGGTATTGTTGGATGAGACGACCCGGACCAACCTTACGCGTACGCTTACGCGAGACCGGTTCCCTCGACGTGATTTGCACAGAGATGGCTTGCGGGCGACTGCCTCTCCAACTTTAGTTGAACCAAGTATGGCTACGCCCGGTCCTTGCGAAGGTTAAAACGGAGTCTATTTGACAAACTATCATTGTGGTTTTGATGCGTAGGTGAGATTGGTTCTTACTTAAACCCGTAGCAGCCACGTAAAACATGCAACAACAAAGTAGAGGACGTCTAACTTGTTTTTGCAGGGCATGTTGTGATGTGATATGGTCAAGGCATGATGCTGAATTTTATTGTATGAGATGATCATGTTTTGTAACCAAGTTATCGGCAACTGGCAGGAGCCATATGGTTGTCGCTTTATTGTATGCAATGCAATCGCGATGTAATGCTTTACTTTATTACTAAACGGTAGTGATAGTCGTGGAAGCATAAGATTGGCGAGACGACAACGATGCTACGATGGAGATCAAGGTGTCGCGCCGGTGACGATGGTGATCATAACGGTGCTTCGGAGATGGAGATCACAAGCACAAGATGATGATGGCCATATCATATCACTTATATTGATTGCATGTGATGTTTATCTTTTTATGCATCTTATCTTGCTTTGATTGACGGTAGCATTATAAGATGATCTCTCACTAAATTATCAAGAAGTGTTCTCCCTGAGTATGCACTGTTGCAAAAGTTCTTCGTGCTGAGACACCACGTGATGATCGGGTGTGATAGGCTCTACGTTCAAATACAACGGGTGCAAAACAGTTGCGCACGCAGAATACTCAGGTTAAACTTGACGAGCCTAGCATATGCAGATATGGCCTCGGAACACGGAGACCGAAAGGTCGAGCGTGAATCATATAGTAGATATGATCAACATAATGATGTTCACCGATGAAACTACTCCATCTCACGTGATGATCGGATATGGTTTAGTTGATTTGGATCACGTGATCACTTAGAGGATTAGAGGGATGTCTATCTAAGTGGGAGTTCTTTAATAATATGATTAATTGAAACTTAAAATTTATCATGAACTTAGTCCCTGATAGTATCTTGCTTGTTTATGTTGATTGTAGATAGATGGCTCGTGCTGTTGTTCCGTTAAATTTTAATGCGTTCCTTGAGAAAGCAAAGTTGAAAGATGATGGTAGCAATTACACGGACTGGGTCCGTAACTTGAGGATTATCCTCATTGCTGCACAGAAGAATTACGTCCTGGAAGCACCGCTGGGTGCCAGGCCTGCTGCTGGAGCAACGCCAGATGTTATGAACGTCTGGCAGAGCAAAGCTGATGACTACTCGATAGTTCAGTGTGCCATGCTTTACGGCTTAGAATCGGGACTTCAACGACGTTTTGAACGTCATGGAGCATATGAGATGTTCCAGGAGTTGAAGTTAATATTTCAAGCAAATGCCCGGATTGAGAGATAGGAAGTCTCCAATAAGTTCTATAGCTGCAAGATGGAAGAGAACAGTTCTGTCAGTGAGCATATACTCAAAATGTCTGGGTATAATAATCACTTGATTCAATTGGGAGTTAATCTTCCAGATGATTGCGTCATTGACAGAATTCTCCAATCACTGCCACCAAGCTACAAGAGCTTCGTGATGAACTATAATATGCAAGGGATGAACAAGACTATTCCCGAGCTCTTCGCAATGCTAAAAGCTGCGGAGGTAGAAATCAAGAAGGAGCATCAAGTGTTGATGGTTAACAAGACCACTAGTTTCAAGAAAAAGGGCAAAGGGAAGAAAAAGGGGAACTTCAAAAAGAACGGCAAGCAAGTTGCTGCTCAAGAGAAGAAACCCAAGTCTAGACCTAAGCCTGAAACTGAGTGCTTCTACTGCAAGCAGACTGGTCACTGGAAGCGGAACTGCCCCAAGTATTTGGCGGATAAGAAGGATGGCAAGGTGAACAAAGGTATATGTGATATACATGTTATTGATGTGTACCTTACCAATGCTCGCAGTAGCACCTCGGTATTTGATACTGGTTCTGTTGCTAATATTTGCAACTCGAAACAGGGACTACAGAATAAGCGGGCACTGGCAAAGGACGAGGTGACGATGCGCGTGGGAAACGGTTCCAAAGTCGATGTGATCGCGGTCGGCAAGCTACCTCTACATCTACCTTCGGGATTAATATTAGACCTAAATAATTGTTATTTGGTGCCAGCGTTGAGCATGAACATTATATCTGGATCTTGTTTAATGCGAGACGGTTATTCATTTAAATCAGAGAATAATGGTTGTTCTATTTATATGAGTAATATCTTTTATGGTCATGCACCCTTGAAGAGTGGTCTATTCTTACTAAATCTCGATAGTAGTAATACACATATTCATAATGTTGAAACCAAAAGATACAGAGTTGATAATGAAAGTGCAACTTATTTGTGGCACTGTCGTTTAGGTCATATCGGTGTAAAACGCATGAAGAAACTCCATACTAATGGACTTTTGGAACCACTTGATTATGAATCACTTGGTACTTGCGAACCGTGCCTCATGGGCAAGATGACTAAAACACCGTTCTCCGGTACTATGGAGAGAGCAACAGATTTGTTGGAAATCATACATACCGATGTATGTGGTCCGATGAATATTGAGGCTCGTGGCGGATATCGTTATTTTCTCACCTTCACAGATGATTTGAGCAGATATGGATATATCTACTTAATGAAGCATAAGTCTGAAACATTTGAAAAGTTCAAAGAATTTCAGAGTGAAGTTGAAAATTATCGTAACAAGAAAATAAAGTTTCTACGATCTGATCGTGGAGGAGAATATTTGAGTTACGAGTTTGGTGTACATTTGAAAAACTGTGGAATAGTTTCGCAACTCACGCCCCCCGGAACACCACAGCGTAATGGTGTGTCCGAACGTCGTAATCGTACTTTACTAGATATGGTGCGATCTATGATGTCTCTTACAGATTTACCGCTATCATTTTGGGGATATGCTTTAGAGACGGCCGCATTCACGTTAAATAGGGCACCATCAAAATCCGTTGAGACGACGCCTTATGAACTATGGTTTGGCAAGAAACCAAAGTTGTCGTTTCTTAAAGTTTGGGGCTGCGATGCTTCAACCTGATAAGCTCGAACCCAAATCGGAGAAATGTGTATTCATAGGATACCCAAAGGAAACTGTTGGGTACACCTTCTATCACAGATCCGAAAGCAAAACATTTGTTGCTAAGAATGGATCATTTCTAGAGAAGGAGTTTCTCTCGAAAGAAGTGAGTGGGAGGAAAGTAGAACTTGACGAGGTAACTGTACCTGCTCCCTTACTGGAAAGTAGTTCATCACAGAAAACTGTTCCAGTGACACCTACACCAGTTAGTGAGGAAGCCAATGATAATGATCATGAAACTTCAGATCAAGATACTACTGAACTTCGTAGATCAACCAGAGTAAGATCCGCACCAGAGTGGTACGGTAATCCTGTTCTGGAGGTCATGCTACTAGATCATGATGAACCTACGAACTATGAAGAAGCGATGGTGAGCCCAGATTCCGCAAAGTGGCTAGAAGCCATGAAATCTGAGATGGGATCCATGTATGAGAACAAAGTATGGACTTTGGTTGACTTGCCCGATGATCGGCAAGCGATTGAGAATAAATGGATCTTTAAGAAGAAGACTGACGCTGATGGTAATGTTACTGTCTACAAAGCTCGACTTGTCGCAAAAGGTTTTCGGCAAGTTCAAGGAATTGACTACGATGAGACCTTCTCACCCGTAGCGATGCTTAAGTCCGTCCGAATCATGTTAGCAATTGCCGCATTTTATGATTATGAAATTTGGCAAATGGATGTCAAAACTGCATTCCTGAATGGATTCCTGGAAGAAGAGTTGTATATGATGCAACCAGAAGGTTTTGTCGATCCAAAGGGAGCTAACAAAGTGTGCAAGCTCCAGCGATCCATTTATGGACTTTTGCAAGCCTCTCGGAGTTGGAATAAACGTTTTGATAGTGTGATCAAAGCATTTGGTTTTATACAGACTTTTGGAGAAGCCTGTATTTACAAGAAAGTGAGTGGGAGCTCTGTAGCATTTCTGATTTTATATGTGGATGACATATTACTGATTGGAAATGATATAGAATTTCTGGATAGCATAAAGGGATACTTGAATAAAAGTTTTTCAATGAAAGACCTCGGTGAAGCTGCTTACATATTAGGCATTAAGATCTATAGAGACAGATCAAGACGCTTAATTGGACTTTCACAAAGCACATACCTTGACAAAATTTTGAAGAAATTCAAAATGGATCAAGCAAAGAAAGGGTTCTTGCCTGTGTTACAAGGTGTGAAATTGAGTAAGACTCAATGCCCGACCACTGCAGAAGATAGAGAGAATATGAAAGATGTTCCCTATGCATCAGCCATAGGCTCTATCATGTATGCAATGCTGTGTACCAGACCTGATGTGTGCCTTGCTATAAGTTTAGCAGGGAGGTACCAAAGTAATCCAGGAATGGATCACTGGACAGCGGTCAAGAACATCCTGAAATACCTGAAAAGGACTAAGGATATGTTTCTCGTATATGGAAGTGACAAAGAGCTCATCGTAAAAGGTTACGTTGATGCAAGCTTTGACACTGATCCGGACGATTCAAAATCGCAAACCGGATACGTGTTTACATTGAACGGTGGAGCTGTCAGTTGGTGCAGTTCTAAACAAAGCGTCGTAGCGGGATCTACATGTGAAGCGGAATACATAGCTGCTTCGGAAGCAGCAAATGAAGGAGTCTGGATGAAGGAGTTCATATCCGATCTAGGTGTCATACCTAGTGCATCGGGTCCAATGAAAATCTTTTGTGACAATACTGGTGCAATTGCCTTGGCAAAGGAATCCAGATTTCACAAAAGGACCAAACACATCAAGAGACGCTTCAACTCCATCTGGGATTTAGTCCAGGTGGGAGACATAGAGATTTGCAAGATACATACGGATCTGAATATTGCAGACCCGTTGACTAAGCCTCTTCCACGAGCAAAACATGATCAGCACCAAAGCTCCATGGGTGTTAGATTCATTACAGTGTAATCTAGATTATTGACTCTAGTGCAAGTGGGAGACTGAAGGAAATATGCCCTAGAGGCAATAATAAAGTTATTATTTATTTCCTTATAATCATGATAAATGTTTATTATTCATGCTAGAATTGTATTTTCCGGAAACATAATACATGTGTGAATACATAGACAAACAGAGTGTCACTAGTATGCCTCTACTTGACTAGCTCGTTAATCAAAGATGGTTATGTTTCCTAACCATGAACAATGAGTTGTTATTTGATTAACGAGGTCACATCATTAGTAGAATGATCTGGTTGACATGACCCATTCCATTAGCTTAGCACCTGATCGTTTAGTATGTTGCTATTGCTTTCTTCATGACTTATACATGTTCCTATGACTATGAGATTATGCAACTCCCGTTTACCGGAGGAACACTTTGGGTACTACCAAACGTCACAACGTAAATGGGTGATTATAAAGGAGTACTACAGGTGTCTCCAATGGTCGATGTTGGGTTGGCGTATTTCGAGATTAGGATTTGTCACTCCGATTGTCGGAGAGGTATCTCTGGGCCCTCTCGGTAATACACATCACATAAGCCTTGCAAGCATTACAACTAATATGTTAGTTGTGAGATGATGTATTACGGAACGAGTAAAGAGACTTGCCGGTAACGAGATTGAACTAGGTATTGGATACCGACGATTGAATCTCGGGCAAGTAACATACCGATGACAAAGGGAACAACGTATGTTGTTATGCGGTCTGACCGATAAAGATCTTCATAGAATATGTAGGAGCCAATATGGGCATCCAGGTCCCGCTATTGGTTATTGACCAGAGACATGTCTCGGTCATGTCTACATTGTTCTCGAACCCGTAGGGTCCGCACGCTTAAGGTTACGATGACAGTTATATTATGAGTTTATGCATTTTGATGTACTGAAGGTTGTTCGGAGTCCCGGATGTGATCACGGACATGACGAGGAGTCTCGAAATGGTCGAGACGTAAAGATTGATATATTGGAAGCCTATGTTTGGACATCGGAAGTGTTCCGGGTGAAATCGGGATCGTCACCACGCCGTCGTGCTGACAAAACTCTTCCCCGACACTTTGCTGGATCGGAGTCCGGGGATCGTCATCGAGCTGAACGTGTGCTCGAACTCGGAGGTGCCGTAGTTTCGGTGCTTGATCGGTTGGATCGTGAAGACGTACGACTACTTCCTCTACGTCGTGTCATCGCTTCCGCAGTCGGTCTGTGTTGGGTACGTAGACAACACTCTCCTCTCGTTGCTATGCATCACATGATCCTGTGTGCGCGTAGGAAAATTTTTGAAATTACTACGAAACCCAACACATAGAGAGAATGATATTTCACAAATGTAATCTACTGACAACCTTTCCTGATGACGTGACACGTTATTATGATCGGATCCATTATTCGAACCGTTTCCACACAACCAACAACAACGCATATCACAAGGTCGTTTCTGTGACACCTCTTGTCAAAGCACAGATCGTGTCCCCTTATTACAGGATTCTCATCAATACGAGCATGGGTAATCTCACCACGCCATTAACAGTGGTGTTTGGGTAACAACCGATTCCCAACGGGCAAGTTGGGAGGCGCACCGCTTCCTCCCCCATTTTCACCCACGCCTTCTTCCTCCTTTGCTCACTCTTGCCCCCTCGAGCTCCAGCGCCCAAGCCCAAGTCTTCCCCGCACAGCTAAACATGTCCTAGCAGGAGGCAAGTGGGTGACTTCCACCGTCAAGGAGGAGCACATCACCAATCTTCGGGCGGCCGGATACTTTGCCGCGGACATAGTCCACCGTCTACCAGACGCCGGGCAGGTCATTCCGACCCAGTACCACACGAGAGGGTCGTATTCGTCGCCCACTTCGTCCGTGGACTAGGATTTCCACTCCATCCCTTTGTCCGCGGGCTTATGTTCTACTACAGGCTAGATTTCCATGATCTAGCCCCGAAATTCATCCTCAACATCTCGGCGTTCATCGTCGTGTGTGAGGCCTTCCTCCGCATCCGGACCCACTTCGGCCTATGGCTGCAAACTTTTTGTGTGAAGCCGAAGGTGGTAAGAGTGCGGAGGGGCCATGGTGGGCCGAATGCCCAACGTCACATGGCTCGACGGCTCCTTTGTGGAGACCGTAAAAGGATGGCAATCGGGGTGGTTCTATATCACCGAGCCGCGCGGCGCCAACTGGGCGGCGGCCCCCGAGTTCTGATCCGGAGCCCCCATGCGGCTCACCTCCTGGGAGAGGAAGGGCCTGTCCTGGGGCGATTCCACGGAGCTGGCCGGACTCCAAACATGCGTCGAAAGCATGAAGGACAAGAACATCAAGCTTGTCAAATGTGATCCAGGTCATGCTTGTTCGCCGAATCCTGCCCTGCCAGAGGCGGGTAGTCAATCTATGGGAGTTCGTCCCCATCGAGCACCGGACGCTCCAGAGGCTCTACGCCATGACGCACAAAGGCGCATGGAAGGAGTTGTTCAAGGCCTCCAAAGTGCCTCCTCCAATATCCGAGGACCGCGGGCTTCACACCATGCAGGCTCCTAGGTCGGTGATTTCTTAGACTGACACCGGACCTAGTTCTTCCCGATATATTCACGGGAGTGCCTTAAGTAATTGTGCATGTTTATTTCAGGATTACGTGGAGACAACGGAGCAGGTTCACTACCCGGCTCCGCTGCCAGAAGACCCAGCTGATGTTCTCCTGACGGAGATGCTGGTCCCAGCGTCGTACAAGGTGCCGCAGAAGAAGGCCGAGAAGAAGGCCCCAAGGATCCGAAAGGGTCTCCGGCGGAAGGTTGTGCCGAAAGCCTCGTCCGAAGACGACGAGGCGGACTCCTCCCGCGAAGGGGAGGAGGAAGAAGAAGAAGACACCCCATCCGGAAAGGATGAGGGGTCCGGGGAGGCGGACCCGGGGGCCGGAAAAGGTCCTCGGTGCCGGGCCGTCATTCCCCTGTCGTCCGATGACGACGAGTCAGATTCCTCCCGCGGAGGCGGAGGGAATTAGGAAGAGATCCTACCTTCCCCCACCGGGAGGAGAAGAAGAGGTAAGCCGCCCCAGGAGGGGAGGCTGGGCATCCAAGAAGGCGAAGGGGCCCCTTCCGGACTACTCCGCCACAGCCGCTCTCACGAGGAGGGGTGGCTGCCTAGGGGGAAGCCCCTAGCGCGATCGTAAGTGTTTGCATTCTATCATGACTTCACTTCACAGTTTTTGTATTAATAATGCCGAACATATGTGCAGTCCGGCCAGGGATCATCCCGAGGTATCCTCCTCTGGGTCCCTAAGCAATTCGGAGATGAATTCGCTTCCGACGGCCACCACTCCTCAACCCGCGGACGACACGGAGGTGTTGTCCCAAAGGCTCCCAGAGCAGGGGGAGGAGACCCTTGAGATGCCCCGAGGTGGGGTTCCAGTCGTCGGACACGCGGGGTTCAAGGTCCCCGCGGATCGTGTTGAAGAGAGCCACGCCCAGCCGTGCTCTGAGCCGAACACAATTCTGGAACCTTCGACGGTTCCGAACAAAGGCAGGCGACCCCTCGCTAAGGAGGGCGAGTCGTCAATGTCCCGGACTTCCGTTGCGCATGAAGCGCCGGACGGTTTGCTGGAAGCGCTTTGTGGCG
The DNA here is from genome assembly GCF_002162155.2 of Triticum dicoccoides. NCBI lineage: Eukaryota > Viridiplantae > Streptophyta > Magnoliopsida > Poales > Poaceae > Triticum > Triticum dicoccoides. The sequence goes on along the minus strand of NC_041385.1, from coordinate 319,953,166 downwards.
CTTCCCTGGATGAAGGGCACCTTTCTCTTATGAGTACGGTGATTCGGAAGGTTTTGTCCGCCAAGAGAGGACTAACCGAAGCTTGCAGCAGCCTCCTAACAGGCTTCGAGGTAAGTAATAAATATGTGCAAAATTACCACCCGATAGGTAGTAGCCCCTGATACTCTGTTTGGCGTTCGGAGAGAAAAGCCGAGCAGAGGGTCAATTAAAATCCGCAGGAGTCTAATCATAAGTATTATTTTGAATAAGCAGGCTATGCTGCTTGCTGCTGCTACCTGCACTGCCGAGGTTGACGATCTAAAGCGGGGCCTGGAGCAGGCGCAGGGAGAGCTCAACCTCACGAAGAGGCAGCTCGAAGAGAACAAAGGTAAGTAATTCCCGTTCTTATGTATTTGAGGATAGGCAGAATTGGTGGGTCTAACAACTAAGAGACCATGTAACAGGGCCCCCCGCCGAAGTGGCGGCCCTGAAGAAGGCGCGGTCCGAGGCCGGAGACGAGGCGGCCTCGGAGTGTAAGGAGCGCGAAAAGCAAAGTGCTAGGGTAGGTGAGGTACAGCAGGAGCTCCAGGACCTCAGCAAGAAATGCTAGTCCGTGGAGCATGACCTGATGGCCAAAGAGGCCGAGCTTGCTAAGGCCCTTATAAGGTTAAAAGACGCCAAGGCCGAAGCCAAGAATGCACAGCAGGAGATCCAGGAGGCCAAGAAGATAGCAGCGGGTAAGAAGTTCTTTGTCAGGACCCCGACTCAACGCCACATCGATCTAGCATGTAACACCTCATATCACTTTGCGGCCTCACGCACGGTACTCCCACGGGTGTCGTCTTACCTTTGCCCGGGACCGTTTGCGCCTTTTGGCACACGTATATGATAGTGTCGCTAGCATCCATATGATAAGGAGCCCGGGCTGACATGGCTAGTCGTAAACCCAAAGTGGCACTAACTTACAGGGACAGGCATCCGTGACCCAGCATCGAACGTGTCGGTCATCAGCGAGTGAATCCAGGCTGTAGCACTGGGCTAGCAGGACTCCGGAGAACCGGGCTGTAGTGGGCTAACAGGACTCCGGTATTCATCGCGTGACATTTCCCCGAAGGGACAGACACAGGAACGAAGAAGGACACATGCCGGCCAGCCTAAGTGTTCCGGAGCAGTAGCAAGCTACCATGGCTCAGTGGAAACACTAGGAGACATTTCCCGGTAAGAGAGGCTACTAAGGATAAACAACTAGATAGTCAGATCCCACACATACCAAGCATTTCAACCACATACACACAATATGCTCGATATGTGCAGATACAACATGGCATCACAACATGACTCTACAACTGAAATAGCTATACAATAGGCTCCGAGGAGCGAGATATTACAAACATGGGTCTCATGACCCAACACTCAGAGCATACAAATCAAGCACAAGCGGAAGCTATCATGTCTGAGTACAGACATCTATAAATGAAAAAGGCTGAGAAGCCTGACTATCTATCAGATCCTGCCGAGGGCACAAGATCGTAGCTGAGGTATCAAGCTAAACGTCGAAGTCCAAGCGGAACTACTAGTGAGACTGAAGTCTCTCTGCAAAAACATAAAATAGGCAAGACTTACATCAGATCTATCTACACATGCATCATTATCAACAAAGGGGATGGTGGAGTTTGACTGCAGCAAGCCAGCTTTGACTCGGTGCCTATCCTGAACTACGACTGCAAGTAACTCTTTTGAGGTGGCGCACACGAGTCCACATATTCACCATATCAATACACCACTATGGATCCGCTCCCGTCTCCCTACGAGACCGCCATCCATAGCACTCACACTTATCTTGCGTATTTTAAAGTATCCACTTTCACTTGTCTATGAACTGATATAAGCAACCCAGAAGTCCTTTTCCGCGGACACGGCTATTCGAATAGATGATGTTAACCCTGCAAGGGTGTATTTCTTCACACACGCTCTCGCCACTTACCGCCCTGTACACGTCATGTACCTCGGCAACCTTCAAGCGGAAGCCGGGCAAGGGAGTCGGCCACGACCTGACTAACCGAACAAGTCTCTAGTCCAGGTTTATCGCCTATTCGGGTTCCATCCGCAATAAGATCCGGCCGGGGTGTCACTCACGGCCCCAAACGATGTGAGCAGGGTTCCCAAGCCCACCATCCGGGTGCCACTTGGTACACCGTGCCACTGTGCCTAGTCTGTCCCAAGCCCACCTGTACCGGGTGCCACTTGGTAGACTACTAACACTACCTACAAACACCAGAAACTAGTTGCAACTCCTGGACAGAGATCATGTTGATTAATAAGTCGAGAGGGGTCGAGTTACCGGAACCCAATGTGTGGTAGCAGCTGAATCATGGATCACAAATACAGAACTCAGTTCCTGAGGACGGCTTCAATGAGACAACCCACCATGTACTCCTACATGGCCTCTCACCGCTACCTTTACCAAATCGTATTCACACACTTAGCTCACACACAGTAGGACATGTTCACACGCCTCTGATTCATCCCCGATGAATCAGACCTGACTCAACTCTAAGCAGTAGCAGGCATGACAAACAAACATGAATGAGTAGGCACAACAGGGCTCAAACAACTCCTACTCATGCTAGTGGGTTTCATCTAATTACTGTGGAATGACAGGTCATGCAGAGGATAAAGGGGTTCATGCTACCGCAGCAAGTAACAGATGAATCGATGTTGTCCTAATGCAGTAAAAGAGAGCAGGAGCGAGAGAGTGGGATTTTATCGGAATGAACAAGGGGGTTTTGCTTGCCTGGCACTTCTGAAGATAACATTGAGTCTTCATGAGTGTCAACGATCACATCATCGGTATCACGTCTATCGAGAGGGGACGAATACCGGCAACACAGAAGGGAACACAATCAATGCAATGCGCAATATGATGCATGATCATGACATGGCAAAAATGAATGTGTTTTGAGCTAATGCAACTAAAACCAGATTAAATGAAGTTGGTTTGAATCCAAGATTCAAATTCAAACTCCATATGTGATTATTTAAATGCCATTTATTTTTTTTGTCCAAAACAGAGGACAAACATTGTTCAAACATGCATGAAAATGGTACAGATGGATTCCTTGAATTTTTCTGATAATTTTACATATATAATTTATTTAATTTGGAGTTACGGTTGAATTTCTATGATTTATTGAAGTTTTAGCTATTTTCTGGAATTTCCTGATTATTTTTAAATCCAGAAAATACTTATTGCGTCAGCCCCACGTCACAGTGACGTCAGCAGGGTCAACTGGGCGCCCCAGGTCAAACCTGACATGTGGGGGCCACACGTCAGTGACACAGGAGCTAATCCCGGTCAAACCCAGCGCTAACTGAGGTTTGACCAGGGGTGGGGCCCACAGTCAGTGGCCTAGGGGGTTGGTTAGGGCGTCATTAGCGCTAATTAAGCGTGCCACGTCGGCAGCCGCCGGAGTTTCGCCGGCGACGACCCAAAACGCGGCGGAGACGCACCAGGGTGGCTCGGGTTTCGTCTATACTGCACCGTTCGGTGCGCCCTTTGGCTCTACGGGGAGCTGGCGCGATGGCGCGTCGGATGGTCGTGGTCTCCGGGCCTGGGGTGGCCGGAGTCGACGGCGGCGAGCTCGGTTGCGGCCGCCGGAGCTCGGGTGAGACACAGGCGACCACTAGGGGGCACGAGAGGGCGAGCTGCGGCAGGCAACAGGCTCGTGGAGACGTTCTGAGCACGATGGTGCACTCAGGTGGGAGCTCCAGTGGCTCTGGCCACGACGGCGACGAGGCACGGCGGCGGCGAGCTTCGGCCGTGGTGGAAGAAGGAGCTAGGGGACGAAATCAGGTGCGGGGAGTGAGGGGAAGAGAAGAGGAGCTCACGGGGAGTCGGACGAGACGCTAAGTGGGCTCGGGGACGTCCTGTCAGCGGCAAATCGAACGGCGGCGATTGCCGGCCGTGGCGATGAAGATGGCGGTGATGGCGTGGCTACAGGGCACCCGGCATCGCATGCGCCGTGGTGGAGCTTCATGGGGTCGGGACGGAGCTCAGGGGTGTGGAGAGGGAGCGAGGGGGTGGCTGTGGCCGCGAGGGAGCTCGTCGGTGACGGCGGCTCCGTTCGGTCCAGGCTGGAGAGAGGGAGCAGAGGAGGGAGGGTCGAGGGGGGAGAGTGAGCGAAACGGTCAGCGGGATCGGGACGGCCTGCGGAAGTCGTCCACGCGGCCAGGGGCTCGTCGGCAAGCAGGAGGTGGCCGCGCGGCCGTGCGCGTGCGAGCACGCAGCTGCTTCGGGGCGAGGGGAGGAAGACGACGGAGGGCTGCAGTGGTGGGCTGGGCCGGCTTCTGCTGGGCCACCAGGTGGGTGGGCCTCAGGTAAGCGTCGGGTAAGTTTTCTCTGCTCTGTCTTTTACTTATTGTTTTCTATTTTTTTCTGCAGCTTTGTGGCTTTATTAAAAATACTAAATCAATCCCAAAAATCATGCAACTGCTCATGACCACTGTTAGAAATATATCCTACAGTAAACATTTCAGTTTGGGATTATTTGAGCATTTAAAATATTTTATAGTATTTAAATGCCCAAATGCAAATAAGTAATGATTTAAATTCAAAGTCCCAAAAATAAATCCTTTTAAAATGTTCATCTTTTTTGGTTTGGATCAAAACCCTTGCCAAAAATATTAAACATCTAAGGAGAGCATTTTGGAGCAATGAATGAGATTTTAGGGTTTTTGCCCTTCTTTTATTTAGGGTTTTGAGGCTTCCAATTTCCCTCAGTTCAAATTTCAGAATTTAAACATGATGCACACACGAAGCTAGCCTAGAGCATTACCAGAAGCTAGGGATGTGACATTCTTTATGCAAAGCAAACATGTGGAGGAGGCGTTTCTATTACTTACTCGAATTCGGAGCTCTCTAGGGGCATTCGCAGATCTGCCACGCAGCATATCAGACGCTGCGGAGTTCTACCGTGCACAGGAGGGGAACTCAACGGAAGCTGTTCTGGTCCTAGTATGCTGGGGCCGAACACCCGATGCCTTTGAGTGACCAACTGAAGCAGTTGGTCGAACTCCACAGGGTGGCAGAACTGGCTATGAAAGGGTTTATAGTCCGGATGTGGCCTGGTGAGCTCGTGCCCGGTAGCTACTTTGGCCTGATCAAGCGGACGGTGGATGCCTGCCCGCGACTTGAGGTGATCAAGCGATCCGTGTGCATCGAGGGTGCCCGCCGGGCCCTTGCCCGCGTCAAAGTGCATTGGGGCAAGATGGATGCGGAGAAGCTGGTCAAGGACGGACCGCCGGAGGGCAAGGCGCACCGCCATCCCGATCTGTACTATGACGGCGTTATGAAGGGTGCTCATCTCGTGGCTGACGAATGTACCAAGGACACCATTTTTGAATGAATTCGCTTCTTTCATGTTTGTATTGTAACGACGAAGTTAGTTGCGCTATGTAGCACTTTTGTTATTTAAAATATTACCTTCTATGTGGCTGGTTATAAGATCCTGAAAGTAGGCCAGTCGTCGGCTTCCGCCCCCACGTGACTAGCACTGGGGTGTTCGTGGAAAACCCGAACACTCTTTATCCAAATGTTTGGCCCCTCAAGGAGGTGTCCAGCGCAGCGAACAAGGCAATCGGACTGTGCGGCTTTATAACTTTCACTTAGCCATAGAAGTCTACAATTTTAAATTTTGGCGAAGCCCCTAGAATCCGGAAGGTTGAATTGGGGCGCTATATACGCCTTGATCGGACAAAGCCGATTTATCGCCTAAAGAGGAAAATCTTTAAGGATTTTAGTACCTCTCGAACAGCAACCAGCTCACGCCACATCATGTCGGTCAGTTTTCGGCTTTCTCTACTAAGGTGCTCATCCGGAAGATCTGGGACACGATCACAGTAGTTCCCCCTGCACTACCTTAGCCGAGATAACGGAACGTAAGGCACCAAAACAAGTGAGCCGGGCTTTCCCAACTGTAGACCCAAGACATGATTCGGAGCTGATGCATATAGTGCTATAAGTTCGGGGTGCCGCACTATTGGAAGTGTTCGGACTCTTAGTTGCCATATTACGGGGCGCCATAAGAAGCCCCTGGCAAACTGGTTGTACGAAGGTGTATGGATGCAATACCAAATAAACATATATAAGAGAAAAATACTCAAATAAGGATAATAAGCTGACGCTATATATAATCTCTATTTGACGAAAAATACGTTTAAGTGTATGTTTACAATGGATGCATTAGGCAGAGATAAAAATAGGACTATTTGACATGTCCTATCCAGGGGTAAGTCGTGTGCAGATAGATGAAGCAGGTATAGTGATCGTAAATAGATTCCACCTGGGTATTTCCTTCTGCGCACAACGTCTGTTGCCTCCTTGGGTGTCTCTTCCATATGAGTCCAACAATTGGCTCTTCTGAGGATGCTACACTAACGCGGTGTCCTGAAAGGTAAAAAGGAAAGAGTATGAATGTATTTAGTGGTTACCCGCATTATCGACTGAGTCGTCGATTCGCCTCCTCCTATGCCCAAGGTATCTTGAGTGCGTAATTGTTTACGCGTGGCACGAATGATCCTTTGGAGGGGCTTGAGCGGAGGCCGGACTGCTAATCACGATCTTTACATTCGTGTTAGTCCTGTTGTGGGGTGCTTCGGACTCGTTTGACAGTGCTCGAAGTTGTCGCTGGATTGGTTTGTCGGAGGAGGACGCATTGTACTTCTGCCGCGAGGGCTGCCGTATGCTCTTCTATTCGAAGGGAGCGGTCCATATTTCCGTTCACAACGATGACCCCGTGCGGTCCCTGCATCTTGAGCTTGAGGTATGGATAGTGCGGCACCGCGTTGAATCTTTCGAATGCGGTTCATCCGTGTAGTGCGTGGTAGCCACTGCGGAAAGGGACGATGTCGAAGATCAGCTCTTCGCTCCTGAAGTTGTATGGGGATCTGAAGACCACTTCCAAGGTTATAGAACCCGTGCAGCGGGCCTCTACTCTAGGAATAACACCTTTAAAGGTGGTTTTGGTGGGCTTGATCCTTGAAGGGTCAATGCCCATCTTGCGCACTGTGTCCCGATAAAGCAGGTTCAGGCTGCTGCCGCCGTCCATAAGGACACGCATGAGATGGAATCCGACGATGATTGGGTCTAAGACCAATGCGGCTAAGCCACCGTGACGGATGCTGGTATGGTGATCCCTACGATCAAAGGTGATCGGGCAAGCCGACCATGGGTTGAACTTGGGGGCGACTGGCTCCATCGCATAGACGTCCCGTAGTGCCTGCTTCCATTCCCGCTTGGGGATGTGGGTGGCGTAGATCATATTGACCGTTTTCACCTGGGGGGGGGATTTCTTTTGCCCCCCCCCATATTGCGACGCCGGGGCTCATCGTCATCGTCGCTGTGTAGCCCCTTGTCCCTGTTTTCGGCGTTTATCTTGCCGGGCTGTTTGAACACCCAGCAGTCTCTATTGGTGTGGTTGGCTGGTTTGTCCAGTGTGCCATGAATTTGGCACGAGCACTCTAGCATGCGGTCCAGAATGGATGGTCCTTGATTATTTCTTTTGAACGGCTTTTTCCGCTGTCTGGATTTAGGTTCTCTGAATCCGGCATTGACTGCCATGTCTTCCGTGTTGTCGCCATTGTTCCGTCTCTTATGTCTGTTGCACCGTGGCTTGCCGTTAGCATCGCTGCTGTCCGAAGTGTCGGAATGTGGCGTGGTGCCGCTACGAGCCAACCAGCTATCCTCACCCACACAAAAACGGGTCATTAGGGTTGTGAGAGCTGCCATAGACTTGGGTTTTTCCTGGGCGAGGTGTCGAGCGAGCCACTCGTCACGGATATTATGCTTAAAAGCCGTCAGGGCTTCGGCGTCCGGATAGTCGACTATTTGGTTCTTTTTAGTGAGGAACCGAGTCCAGAATTTCCGGGCTGACTCTCCGGGCTATTGAGTAATGTGGCTCAGGTCATCAGCGTCCGGTGGTCGCACATATGTGCCCTGTAAGTTATCAAGGAATGCATCTTCCAGGTTTTCCCAACTGCCAATGGAATTTGCTCGCAGGCTGTTTAAGCAGTACCGGGCCGGTCCTTTGAGCTTAAGGGGGAGATACTTGATGGCGTGTAGATCATCTCCGCGAGCCATGTGAATATGGATAAGGAAATCTTCGATCCATACTGTGGGGTCCTTTGAGCTTACGGGTTTGAACCCTTCTTGGAATTCATGATCCATTACTTCATCCGTGAAGCAGAGGGGGTGTGCGGCGCCTCTGTGCCGGGCTATGTGGCTACGCAGGTTGAATTGGTCTGGGTTGCTATGTTCGGCCCGACCGGATTTGTTGATGATGTATCCGGCGTGACTGTCGTCGTCGCGCGCTGGGGCGCACCCCCTTGATCCGTAGATCGATCTTGGCTGTCCTGCTTTATTGTCCAGAATATCTTGCAGGTCGTGCCTGTTGCCCTGAGCCGTAGTGTATCGGCGTGGGGGTGCGGTCTGGTCTCCCGTTTTGTCCCGTCCGCGGGGTGGCCGGTCAGCCGTTTGGCGTTCGAGTCCGTATTCCTCGGCTGCCAGGACTTCAGTCTATCTATCTGTGAGCAGGTATTCATCATCTTGTAGTTGCTGCTTCTTCTTCTTTAGGCTCCTTACAGTGGCTATAAGCCTACGCTTGAAGCGCTCCTGCTCCACGAGATCCTCAGGTACGCCGAACTCGTCCTCGCCGAGGCTGATCTCGTTTTCGGAGGGGGGGCATGTTGTTGTCCACCTCTGGGTATGCGTCTGTCGCCTGTTCTTCTGGGGTGACCTACTCGTCTTCCTGTTCGGCCTGCTCAAAGGCGGGCTGATCAGGGTCATATTCTTCTTCGGCTCCATCCGTAATATTTTCGCCTCCGGGGCCGGTGTTGCTATAGCGGGGCTTGGAGCGGCGCCGACGACGCCCATTCTTTGTTTTTCTTCCTGAGGGGTTGTCCTCCGTTGCCTCATCGCCATTAGTTTCCTTCGGAGTGTCAACCATATATATATCATATGAGGAGGTGGTTGTCCACCGCCCGGTGAGCGGTGGCTCCTGTGATTCTCCTACATTGTCGTCCGTACCGTCGATGTGTTTGGAGTCGAAGTCAAGCACGTAAGTTAGATCATCGATCGTGGCAATGAAGTGGGTGGTGGGTGGGCAATGAATTCCGTCGTTGTCTGCTTCCCACTCGAGCCGGACATAGTTCGGCCCGGAGTCTCCTGACAAGGAGAGAGACTTCAATAAGTCCAGCATGTCGCCAAAGGGCGAGTGCTAAAAAACGTCCGCCACGGTGAACTCCATCACCGGAGCCCAACCAGGATCGGCGGGCTCAGAGGCACGCGGACTAGATCCTGTGTTCGGATATGAATCCGTGGGTCCGGAGTCACAGGTTGCTTTAGAGGTGAAACCTGTGTTCTGCTCCATCGCCGATAAAGGTACGGCCTGCGGGGCAGGGTCCAGCCCTCTGTCCTTAGGCGAAGAAACCTATCCCAGATTTATATCCGAGGCTTCTACCGGAACGATATCCCGAGCGACGTCTGGCAGCAGGTCAAAGCCGTGCTCATCACGACTGTTGGGCGCTTCTAGCGCTGCCCCGAATTCATTGAAGATCAAGTCTCCGCGGATATCCGCCATGTAGTTCAGGTTTCTGAACCTTATTTGATGGCTGGGGGCATAGCTATCGATCTGCTCCAACTGGCCAAGCGAATTGGCCCGCAGCGCGAAGCCGCCGAACACGAAGATCTGTCCGGGGAGGAATGTCTCACCCTGGATAGCGTCATTTATGACGATTGAAGGGGCCATCGAGCCTGACGGCAACGTCAATGAGGAACTCTCAATGAAAGCACCAATGTCGGTGTCAAAACCGGCGGATCTCGGGTAGGGGGTCCCGATCTGTGCGTCAAGTCTGATGGTAACAAGAAGTAAGGGACGTAGATGTTTACCCAGGTTCGGGCCCTCTTGATGGAGGTAAAACCCTACTTCCTGCTTGATTAATATTGATGATATGGGTAGTACAAGAGCAGATCTACCACAAGATGGTATGAATGTAATTGTGATCGGCCTTCTAAGGACCAACCTCTCCGGTTTGTATAGACACCGGAGAGGGCTAGGGTTTACATGGAGTCGGTTACAAGGAAGGAAATATAATATCCGGATCTCCAAGCTTGTCTTCCACGCCAAGGAATCCGAACATGGGCCAAAGTGTTGAGTCTTGTATCGTCACGCTTCGATAGTCCGGACATTGTACACAGTCCGGCTGTCCGGATACCCCCTAATCCAGGACTCCCTCACCCACCCAGACACAAGTGATCTTTCCCAAATTAGACAAGAGGCCGAAGAGACAATACTTCAAGTCTGGTCTAGATTCCTCCTTGTAATGAGAAAGGTTAAGGACTATCACGGGAAGATGCAATCTCATTCTTTTGCAAAAATTGCATGGACATGGGAATTATCAACGCCATAAGTCGCCGTGACATAGCACACTTTGCCGACTTGGCGTCCATAGTATAGAAGTACTATGCAATGGAAAGCGCCTGGAAAACCCAAACAAAATTCTGGGATCCTCCGGCCCTCACTAAACCCCTCGTCTGAACTAAATGGGTGCGCTCTCACAAGTCACCCAATCCAATTACAAAGAAGCCAAAGCCCTCTACAGGGCGTGGAACCATAGGGATGGCTTAACAGGCCATGCAAAATTCACAGCACACCGGGCATCATACCAACACACAGCCTTAGAGCATGTTGGATACTCCGGCAGGTGGCCAAGAACGGCGAGAAACTCCTCATCAACAATACCGCAGAGCACCATCTAGCGGAGAATAACAATACAGTACTGACAGTCTTCGAGACTTTCGCCTCCAACACTAGGCGTAAGCGAGCACTCCGCAGCCTCGCCGAAGTCTGCCACGTTGCAGCAATTAATCCGTGGAACGACATGGCCATAACCTTCAATGCCAGTGACGAACCTCAATTCCAAACAGTCTGAGCACCAGCCGCTTTGGTCCTTAGTCCAATTGTGGACAACTTCCGACTTATTAAAGTGCTCATGGACGGCGGCAGCAGATTAAACCTCATCGATGAGGAAACTCTTAACAAAACGGAAATAGATAAGAGCCGCATTGAGCACAGCAGCACGACCTTCAAAGGAATCATCCCTAATCGGGAGAAACGATGCGCGGGAAAAATTACACTGGATGTGGTATTCGGCACGCCGGAGAATTATAGGTCCAAAGAAATCACATTCCAAGTGGCCCCGTTCAGTAGTGGATTCCACGCCCTTTTAGGGCAGGATGCATTCACAAGCTTCCAAGCTATACCCCATTGTGGGTACATGAAGCTCAATATGCCTGGGCCCAATGGAATCATCACTCTAGCTAGTGATCTGGACATAGCACTCCGCGCCAAAAACAAAACCGCCGCACTAGCCCTGAAGGCATTATCAGAAGCCCTTGCGGCCAAAGAGTTAACTGCGCTGCGCTCCACAGTGGACAGGGACGACGTGATACTCGACAAACGACCCAAGTCCACCTCTTTTAAACAAGCAGACGAAATAGTCAAATTCCAGATCCACCCAACGGACCCTACAAAAACAGCATCAATTGGGGCATAGCTAAACCCCACAATAGATGCCGCACTACGAGAGTTCTTGCGCGAGAATTGGGACATCTTCGCCTGGCATCCTTCAGACATGCCAGGTATCCCATGCAGGCTGGCCGAGCATAGCCTAAACATACTAAAGGGACACAAGCCGGTCAAGCAGACTCTTCGGCGCTGTTCAGAACCCAAGCGACAAGCCATGGGAGAAGAGCTAGCCAAGCTACTCGAGGCCGGATTCATCAGAGAAATAAAACATCCGGACTGGCTAGCAAACATGGTGATGGTACCAAAGGAGGACAAATCCTGGCGCCTATGCGTCGATTTCAAGGACCACAATAAGGCCTTCCCCCTCCCCCGCATCGATCAAATCATCGACGCCACCGCAGGACACGACTCATTGTGTTTCCTCGACGCATACTTCGGATACCATCAAATTAAGATGGCGGAGTCTGATCAAGCCGCAACATCATTCATCACTCCATATGGCCCCTTCTGTTTTAACACCATGCCTTTCGGGTTCAAAAACGCCGGTGCAACCTATCAACGCATGATTCAGACATGCCCCGATACACAAATCAGCAAAACAGGGGAGGCATACGTAGACGATGTGGTCATCAAAACCAGACACGTCGAATATTTAATAGATGACCTGAGGCTTACATTCGACAATCTTCGAACATACGACATCAAGCTCAATCCGGAAAAATGCATTTTCGGCGTACCTACCGGAAAACTCCTGGGCTTCATCATTTAAAATAGAGGAATTGAAGCAAACCCGGCTAAAATCTGAGCTCTGTCGCAGTTGGCTACCCCGACAGACCTCAAGAAAATCCAGAAATTAACTGGATGTGTGGCCGCCTTAAGCCGCTTTGTCTCCCGATTAGGAGAAAAGGCACTACCTCTTTATCGCCTTCTTCGACGCACCGAACACTTCGATTGGACGGATGCGGCTATGGCCGGACTGGAGGAAATAAAAGCCCTCTTAGCCACCAATCCAATCCTGGCTGCACCAAATATCGGCGAACCTATGCTGTTATATATAGCCGCAACACACCAGGTTGTAAGCGCAGTGCTCGTCGTCGAACGAGAGACAGACGGACATAAGTTCCCGCTTCAAAAGCCGGTATACTATGTATCCACTGTCATCACTCCATGCAAGTCACGGTACCCACATTATCAAAAGATAGCATACGCGGTCTTCATGGCATCCCGAAAACTATGAAACTACTTTCAACAGTGTTTAATCACGCTGGCCTCCAAAGTACCACTCAATGACATAATAAACAACCGCGATGCCACGGGCTGGATTGCTAAATGGGCTATTGAGCTCCTCCCATTCGACATAACATACAAACCACGGCGAGCCATTAAGTCGCAAGTACTGGCTGACTTCGTCGCCGAATGGACAGAAGCCGAACTCCCTAAAGAGTACAACACGTACTCCAATTGGATCATGCACTTTGACGGCTCTAAGATGCTGGCTGGTCTAGGGGCAGCCGTTGTCCTGACATCCCCCACCGGATATACAGTCCAATACGTACTCCAAATACTATACACAGATTCCAACAACGCAAGCGAATATGAGGCGCATGGTCTCCGGATGGCAGTCTCCATGGGCATTCAATGCCTGGAAGTGCGTGGGCATTTAAACCTCGCAATATCTCAAATAAATGGAGACTTTGACGCCAAGGACCCAAAAATGGTGGCCTACCGCAATGCCGTCCTCAAAATGTCAGCTCCGTTCGAGGGACTCGAATTCCATCATGTGGTCCGAGAAATAACCAAGCGGCGGATATCCTCGCCTGCATCGGTGCTAAGCGCGACCCGGTCCCACCTAATATCTTTTTGGAAAGGTTGTTCTAGCCATCCGTGGTTTGGGAAGGGGAGACCGGCAATACCAGTCCGGATCCGAACACAACCCCAAATCACGAACAATCTGACGTAATCGGAGGATCCACCACCGAAATAACACCTTCTGCCCACGCGATTATGGTTGTCATCGCCCCGTGGACAGAACCCTTCTTAGCCTACTTAAATAGGCAAGAACTCCCTGAGGACCGAAATGAGGCACGTTGCATTGCGCGGCGCTCTAAAGCCTACAAAGTCCACGAGGGAGAGCTTTATAAGAAAAGCGCGACTGGAGTGCTCCAACGGTGCATCTCCGAAGAGGAAGGGCGGCAGCTCTTGGCAGAAATTCATGCCGGACTCGGCGGCCACCATGCCACAGCTTGGGCGCTCGCAAGGAAGGCCTTTCGTACAGGTTTCTACTGGCCGACAGCCCGGGCAGACGCACAGGACCTTGTCCAACATTGCATTGGTTGCCAGCTTTTTGCAAATCAAAGCCATATGTCACCTACTGCTCTCCAAACAATCCCCATAACTTGGCCCTTTGCGGTCTGGGGGTTCGACATAGTTGGACCCCTTAAAGGAGGAAGCCATAAGAAGAAATACTTGTTGGTCATGGTCAATAAATTCACCAAATGGATCGAAGCCAAACCAGTTAAAACGGCCGATTCTAGACCAGTGATAGACTTCATATCTAAGGTCGTACACCGTTATGGTGTCCCCCATAGCATCATCACCGATAACGGCACAAACTTCACAACCAACAAGGTGAAACTTGGTGCAGCAAAATGGGCATAAATCTTGATTACGCCTCCGTCTATCACCACCAAACAAACGGTCAAGTCAACGAGTGAATGGTCTTATTATGAGCGGCATTAAACCCAGACTAGTGCGATCCTTGAAGGAATCAGATACGCACTAGGTGAAGGAGCTCGACTCCGTACTATGGGGGTTGCGGACCACGCCAAATCACACAACCGGATACACACCATTTTTTATGCCGTACGGCGCAGAGGCAGTACTACCCCGCGATATCATCCATGACTCACCTCGAGTGCGCATGTACGAAGAGAGAGAAGCCGAGCTGGATCGGGAGGACAGCTTAGATGCCCTGGAGGAGGAGCGTGACGTCGCAAAGGCTTGTTCCGCATTGTATCAACAGCAGGCTCGAAGGTATCAAAGCAGAGAAGTACGGGCCAAAACTTATAACATTGGCGAGCTCGTTCTATGCGTACTAGAGAAGAAAAAGGACAATCTCAAGCCCAAGTGGGAGAGTCCCTTCATCATTGATAAAGTTCTCACTGGGGAGCATACCATCTGCGTGATGCATTAGATAATCGACTCGAGCCGAACCCATGGAACGCGGCCAGACTCCGAAGATTGTACGCCTAGTGCCGAACTCTGTGTTCGTCTCCTTACCTCCGCCTTTCTTTTTTATGTTATATCCTCTCTCTTTTTCTTTTTTTATATATAGCCTTAAAAGCTTCAAGTATGCTTCGACCGCACACTCCTGCCGCGCTATGCGTGCTCAATATACCTAGGGGCTTCTTATACAGAAGCTTAATATAATTATCTTCTGGGCTTTATGCCCACCACATATGCGTCATTCCTCCATATGTACATTTTTTCACCATTATATGCATTGATATGACTTAAGTGTTGGCCAAGATGGGTTGCCTAGCTCTTGTGTTTATCCCCTACATTCCCGTTAATTCGGCTAGGGCATAAGGGGAGCACATTTTTGATTGCTACTGCCGGGTCAGCCGGATGTGTACCCCAGACTGGGTGAAGCCGAAATCTAGGATTCTTAAGGGAATATTCGATCGGTGAACAAAAGATGTTTCTCACTTATTGCAATACATGCCCCCAGATATTTATATCCTACGTTGCTTTTCGCAGTCCGGACATGCACATTAATGCATGCGTACCCAGGGAAAGGAACCGTTAACGGAACTATTCTCCCTGGAAGATGTTTCTTACTATCCATGTAATATAACATAGCTAGTTGGGTACTTGTCTGTTCAAGCACTTATGACCCCTACGCCTGGTTTCCACGTGTGCCCCGGTTTTTTCATAACTGAGCGGGTATTCGGATACACTCTGGACTATCGGGTCCGAAGGTTGAAGCGAAAAGTTCCGCCAAGACAAATGATTTACAATCCGGCTCGGAACAAGACATGTCCTTTGAAGAATAAAGTCACTTAGACTGACTAAATTCTTCATCTATACCATCCAACATGCTTTCTAGCCTACAATCCTGTTGGGAATACTTATCGGCTAATGCTACCTGGTCATATACTAGACTTACAGGGATCTCTTTCCCATCTAACCCTATAGGTCCGACCTCGGCCATATGGTTCGGGTCAGCCTTGGTGTATCGCGTCTTCACCATGGCCCAGGCTTCCCTTGCACCTTGTTAGGAGGCCGATATCTTCCATAATTGGAAGCGCCGCCGTGCTCCCTTGATCATCTCTACAAGCTCCCCCAGCCTCCTGGGAGGGCGGTGGATGCCACAATGCCTGGGCAATGCCCTGCATCACCTGCCGAACTTGTTCGTGCAGTTGTGAGAGCTCCTGCAGAAGATCGCCGGCAGATCTGGGCATCTCCTCTTCGGGACGACCTGTCAACATACCTACAGATATAATTCTGTTAGCCCGCTTCTTCACCAAAACTTTATAATGGATCGTTAGAGCACTTAGTAAAAATGCCGCATCGAAGCCTATTGTCCTTCACGGAGTCAGCAAGCTAGGCCCGAACATCCTTTAGTTCGACGTCCAGTCGGGTGTTCATGTCCTGGAGATTATTTTTCTCCCGTATAACCTTTGTAAGCACACGCTCGCCATCCTTCAGCTGTCTTTGAGCATGTTGCTCATCTTCTGGTACGATCTCCGGATCGCCTCCGGGATTGCCTGCAGAATCTATTGTTAGATTTGCATTCATGATGAATGCTAACCGGTACATGCCATTACATTCTTTTCAATCAAAACAAGCATTACCAGATGGGGCCTTTGTGGACTCGTCCATTCCAGCAACTGCGGCCCGCAGCTGGGCTTTGCACTCCTCCAGCTCTTTAGACAGCTGGGTATTCTTCTCTGTCAGAACCTAAGCATACGAGGATCCTTAAATCAGTTGTGCCAACTGTTTCAAGTTTTAGGGGCTACTGATATACATACTTATCAAATTTTCTTACCCGTGTATCCTTTACATACTGGTCCGTGGCTCTGTGAGCCCATCTTGAGCAGCTCGGATGTATGCATCACCTGAGTTAAAGGCATTGAATGCCACTTTGGAGTTTGTAGAGGATAATCTATCTACATCCTCTGTAGGAGGATCGCCCGACATTGTCCCCGTGTTGACCTCCGGTCTTGAGTCCGGCCTTGGAGTCCGGCTGGCGGAGACGTGGCCGGCAGTTTCTTCGGATATAGTCCGTCGAGCGCTTTTTCTACTAAGAAACCATGGACATCGTTATATTTTAAAGACAAAAAATATGTGGCAGGTTTCTAATCATACCTCTGCAATGGCGTCTCGGTCCTGACCACCTTCCTTCTAAGCCTACTCGGCTTCGGTGCCCCTTGTTGACGAGTCACCACAGGTTCAGCACGGCATCCCGATGGCCTTCCTTGTAAAATGCAATACATGTGCGGTGGGTAAGGCGCAAAGAGGGGTTCCTTCTTGGAAGTTGGGCTCCGGTTTTACTTACATGTGATACAGGGAGTAGGCCAGGATAATCCACTATGATGGCCACCAAGGCACCATCACAATTTAACTGATAAAATGTCATGTCGACGAGCTCCACAAATGTGTTCGGATCTTCTTCAAGTACGGGGTCGAGGGCCCAGTCGGGGTTCTCTGGCTGTGGAGACGGGCTGTGTAGCTCCCTCATAGCTTTTCGCAGTTCCAGCTATGAATTGGCAAGGTAAATATTTGTGCTAAAGAATGCAGGAAAGACTGGAATAAAAGATAGTAGCTCACCCAGCTCGGGGGGTTGTACATGGAGAATCCATCCCGTGGTTTGATACAGATGAACTCCTCTTCTTCTCCTTTGTACAAATCGAACAGTATCTTCGGCAGAGCGGTGGCGGAGTCTGGACCTTTACGGCCACAGCGGGTGGCGTCGTCTTCTCCATTGAAGTGCCACATGGGTTTCCCCCGGTATTGAAGTGGCCGCACTCCTCGCATTATACATATTCACATTACCTCAATTACTATCAGTCCTGATTTGGCCAGCATCTTGATCCTGTCCATCAGGAAAAGGATCTCCCTGTTATCTTCCGCCTGTGGGCTCCGGGGGCGCCAGCTTTGGTTTTTCTTCATCAGAGCATTTACCAACTCAGGAAGGCCCTTCCGAATAGGGTCCGGAAGAGGGACGTACTCCATGTAGAACCATTCTGAAGGCCAGTCTTCGGATGTCTTCTTTGGGGTAACGGACAGGTATCCGGTCCTGGCGATGCGCCATATTTCGGCTCCGCCCACTTGATATACAGACCCCTCCTGAGTGCGCGGTACGAGGCAGAATAGCCTCTTCCATAGCTCGAAATGGGCTTCATAACCTAGAAATAGCTCGCAGAAGGCAACGTAGCGCGCGATGTGTGAAATGGAGGCGGGGGTGAAGTCATGCAGCTCGAGGCCATAAAACTCCAGGAGCCCGCGGAGGAATGGATGGATTGAAAATCCAAGTCCCCTCGGCAAGTAAGGGACAAAGCATACCCGCTCCCCCTTGGACGGGTTGGGCAAACTCTCTGCTTGCTCCCCGCCATTATAAGTGGCCAGTCCGGCTCGAATGGGGACCATGTATGCAGGCGGGAGAAACCCCTGGGTCTGCAACTCTACCAATCGCTATGGGGAACGGAACACTTCTCCCAATCGCCTGCCCTAGTGCTACGGGAGCGAGGGGAGGAGCCGTGAAGGATGGCCATGATGGTATGGATTTCTCTGGGCGCGCTCTGATGGATACTCGCTAGGAGGAGATGGTGTGATTTGGATGTGAGGATCCCCGTCTCTTTAAATAGACAATCTACTCACATGATCAGGGTGGCAAATGTAAAAAGGCCCCGACTTCACGCATTCGCTCGACACGTGGAGACAGCCATTATTAAAGCACAAAAGCCGAGGAGTGCAACATTAATGGGAAGCCGGACACTGCTCGTTACAATAGGTACTCTGGAGAATTTGGAGAAGAACCCGCCTTGCAATGCTGAAGACAATCTGCGCGCCAGACTCATCGTCATTGATGCCTGGTTCTGGGGCTACTGAGGGAGTCCTGGATTAGGGGGTCCTCGGACAGCCAGACTGTATACTTTGGCCGGACTATTGGACTATGAAGATACAAGATTGAAGAATTCGTCCCGTGTCCGGGTGGGACTCTCCTTTGCGTGGAAGGCAAGCTTGGCAATTCGGATATGTAGATCTCCTTCTCCTTAACCGACTTTGTGTAACCCTAGCCCCCTCCGGTGTCTACATAAACCGGAGGGTTTAGTCCGTAGGACAACAACAATCATAATCATAGGCTAGCTTCTAGGGTTTAGCCTCTACGATCTCGTGGTAGATCAACTCTTGTAATACTTGTATCATCAAGATCAATCAAGCAGGAAGTAGGGTATTACTTCCATCGAGAGGCCCCGAACCTGGGTAAATATTGTGTCCCCCTCCTCCTGTTACCATTGTCATTAGACGCACAATTCGGGACCCAATACCAGAGATCCGCCTGTTTTGACACCGACAACAAGGTCGCAGCTAAGCCCCCAAGTGGGAGGATTGCTCTCCACTTGGAATGTTTTTAACTTAGGCGAATTAGGTTCGCGGCTAAGACACCCACTAGGGATTTGGACACAAATGGTTACGGGGAACCAATCATTAAGATATTGTAAAAATCTTCCCTTTGAAAAGCAATCTGAAGTACTCTTATTACAACTCATCGGGTCGAGTGATTCTAGGTATAGAAAGGACGAAGCAGCTCTGCGTTCCATGCGCGTGGCTCGTCCATGTTATTGGCTACATTGTAGATGTGGTACGCTCCATTGTGAAACACCTTGGTGATGATGAAGGGACCTTCCCAGGCCAGAGCGAGCTTGTGAGGCTGTTTCTGATCCACTCGGAGCACAAGGTCTCCTTCCTGAAATGCTTGACCTTTAACATTGCGAGCATGGAATCGACGCAGATCTTGCTAATAGATGGTCGACCGAACCAAAACCATATCGCGCCCTTCCTTCAGGAGATTAACTGCGTCTTCGCGTGCCTGCTCTGCTTCACCTTCTGAGAAGAGTTCCACTCGTTGGGCATTATGCAGCAAGTCACTAAGTAGCACAGCCTAGGCGTCGTACACCAGGAAGAAAGGTGTTCGGTCATTCGACAGGTTCGGCCTCGTTCTCAGCCCCCATAGGACGGATGGTAATTCAGTCACCTCAGCTACAGCAGTGTGTTTCAGGTCAGGAATTAGCTGGGGTTTTAACCCTTGAAGGATCAAACCATTCGCCCTTTCTGCTTGTCCATTCGACTGTGGGTGTGGAACGGATGCATAGTTAACCCGAGTGCCTTGGGACACACATAACGCCTTAAACTCATCAGAATCAAAGTTGGAGCCATTATCTGTGATAATGCTGTGAGGAACAACATATCTGAATAACAACTCCTTGATGAAACTGACGGCAGTGCCTGCGCTGAGGTTTTTGATGGGCTTGGCTTCGATCCACTTGGTGAACTTGTCAACTGCTACAAGCAAATGGGTGAAACCACTTGTGCCGGTGTTGAAGGGTCGAACAATATCAAATCCCAAGACTGCAAACAGCCAAACAAGTGGAATAGTCTTCAAGGTAGATGTAGGCTTGTGCGACATGTTGGAATAGAATTGGCAAACTGCGCACTTGTCGACTATATTGTTTGCCATCTCATTTGCTCGAGGTCAATAGAATCCCGCTTGGTATGCTTATGCCACAATCCGAGAGGACACATGGTGAACACAGGTCCCCGAGTGGATATCGTTTAGGATCATTCGACCTTCTTCCGGGGTGATGCAGCGTTGAGCCACTCCCGTGACACTTTCTTTGTAAAGCTGTCCTTTCATCACTGTGAAGGCTTTGGAATGACGCACTATCTGGTGAGCTTCATCTTCATCCTCTAGGAGCTCCTTCCTGAGAATGTACGCGTTGTACGGTACTGTCCAATCGGGCATGACCACCAAGACTTCCCTGATCAAGTCGACCACGACTCGAACCTCAATCTCAGTCGTGTCGGTTGCACTTATTGGTTGCGAGGGCTCTTCCTTGAAGGGATCTTCTTGTATTGACGAGGTATGGAGATGCTCCAAGAACACGTTACTGAGAATAGGCTTCCGAGTGGAACCTATCTTCACCAGATCATCGGTAGTTTGATTCTTGATTCGTGGTATGTGGTGGAGCTCTAACCCCTCAAACTTCTTCTCTAGCTTTCTCACTACATTGCAATAACTTGTCATTGCGGGACTCCTAACGTCCCATTCCTTCATTACTTGATTAACCACTAAGTTTGAGTCTCCATGGAGCATAAAGCACCGGACACCGAGTGAAATGGCCATACGGAACCCATAAAATAGTGCCTCATACTCAGCTTCATTGTTCGAAGAATCAAACTGAATTTGGTGGACATAACTGTGCATGTCTCCTCGTGGGGACACTAAGACCACTCCTGCACCAGACCAATTCAATATCTTGGATCCATCAAAGAACATGATTCAATGTTCCGACTAAACTTGAGTCGGCTGTTGTTGTTCTGTCCGCTCTGCAAGGAAATCTACAATTGCTTGAGAAGTAATAGCCTTCTTTGCCTCGAACTTGATATCTAAAGGAAGAAGTTCAATCGCCCACTTTGCCACTCGACAAGTTGCATCTCTGTTATTCAGAATTTTTTCACAATGGAGCATTGCTGACGACTGAAAATGAGTGATCAAAGAAATTGTGTGCAACCTTCTTCGTGGTCAGGTAAATCCCATAAACAAGCTTCTGATAGTGAGGGTATCTCTGCTTGGATGGAGTTAAGACTTCTGAAATGGTATACATAGGGTGTTGAACTTTGAAGGCCTTGCCTTCTTCTTCCCGCTCGAGTCTGAGCACTGTGCTAACAACATGTCCCGTGGCTGTGATGTAAAGCAATAAAGGCTCCTTGCTAGCCGAAGCAGCAAGCACCGGCTGGGTGGAAAGCAGGGCTTTGAGCTCTTCAAAAATGGCTTTAGCTTCGTCATTCCACTCGAACTTGTCAGACTTCTTAATCAGTCGGTAAAGAGGCAGTGCCTTTTCACCGAGGCGTGAGATGAATCGGCTCAATGTAGTGAAACAACAAGTAAGCTTCTGAACATCATGCACACGCACTAGGCATTTCATTCGGAGGATTGTGCCAATCTCCTCTGGATTTGCGTCGATTCCTTGTTCGGAAACGAGAAAACCGAGCAAGTTTCCGTCGGGGACTCCGAATGTGCAGCTCGTCGGGTCGAGTGATTCAGGTCAGGCATTAGCTGGGATTTTAACCCTTGAAGGATCAAACCGTTCGCCCTTTCTGCTTGTCCATTCGACTGCCGGTGTGCAACGGATGCATAGTTAACCCGAGTGCCTTGGGACACACATAACGCCTTAAACTCATCAGAATCAAAGTTGGAGCCGTTATCTGTGATAATGCTGTGAGGAACTACAAATCTGAATATCAACTCCTTGATGAAACTGACGGCAGTGCCTGCGCCGAGGTTTTTGATGGGCTTGGCTTCGATCCACTTGGTGAACTTGTCGACTGCTACAAGCAAATGGGTGAAACCACTTGTGCCGGTGTTGAAGGGTCGAACAATATCAAATCCCTAGACTACAAACGCCCAAACAAGTGGAATAGTCTTCAAGGTAGACGCAGGTTTGTGCGACATGTTGGAATAAAATTGGCAACCTGCGCACTTGTCGACTATACCGTTTGCCATCTCATTTGCTCGAGGCCAATAGAATCCTGCTCAGTATGCTTTGGCCAAAATCCGAGAGGACACATGGTGAACACAGGTCCCCGAGTAGATATCGTTTAGGATCATTCGACCTTCTTCTGGGGTGATGCAGCTCTGAGCCACTCCCGTGACACTTTCTCTGTAAAGTTGTCCTTTCATCACTGTGAAGGCTTGGATCGACGCACTATCTGGTGAGCTTCATCTTCATCCTCTGGGAGCTCCTTCCTGAGAATGTATGCGTTGTACGGTACTATCCAATCGGGCATGACCACCAAGACTTCCATGATCAAGTCGACCATGACTCGAACCTCAATCTCAGTCGGGTCGGTTGAACTTATTGGTTGCGGGGGCTCTTCCTTGAAGGGATCTTCTTGTATTGACGAGGTATGGAGATGCTCCAAGAACACGTTACTGAGAATAGGCTTCCGAGTGGAACCTATCTTCGCCAGATCATCGGAAGTTTGATTCTTGATTCGTGGTATGTGGTGGAGCTCTATCCCCTCAAACTTCTTCTCTAGCTTTCTCACTACATTGCAATAACTTGTCATTGCGGGACTCCTAATGTCCCATACCTTAATTACTTGATTAACCACTAAGTTTGAGTCTCCATAGACCATAAAGCACCGGACACCGAGTGAAATGGCCATACGGAACCCATAAAATAGTGCCTCATACTCAGCTTCATTGTTCGAAGAATCAAACTGAATTTGGTGGACATAACTGTGCATGTCTCCTCGTGGGGACACTAAGACCACTTCTGCACCAGAGCAATTCAATATCTTGGACCATCAAAGAACATGATTCAATGTTCCGACTAAACTTGAGTCGGCTGCTGTTGTTCTGTCCACTCTGCAAGGAAATCTGCAATTGCTTGAGACGTAATGGCCTTCTTTGCCTCGAACTTGATATCTAAAGGAAGAAGTTCAATCGCCCACTTTGCCACTCGACCAGTTGCATCTCTGTTATTCAGAATTTCTGACAACGGAGCATTGCTGACGACTGAAATTGAGTGATCAAAGAAATGGTGTGCAACCTTCTTCGTGGTCAGGTAAATCCCATAAACAAGCTTCTGATAGTGAGGGTATCTTTGCTTGGACGGAGTTAAGACTTCTGAAATGGTATACATAAGGCGTTGAACTTTGAAGGCCTTGCCTTCTTCTTCCCGCTCGAGTGTGAGCACTGTGCTAACAACATGTCCCGTGGCTGCGATGTAAAGCAATAAAGGCTCCTTGCTAACCGGAGCAGCAAGCACCGGCTGGGTGGAAAGCAGGGCTTTGAGCTCTTCCAAAATAGCTTTAGCTTCGTCATTCCACTCGAACTTGTCAGACTTCTTCATCAGTCGGTAAAGAGGCGGTGCCTTTTCACCGAGGCGTGAGATGAATCGGCTCAATGCAGTGAAACAACAAGTAAGCTTCTGAACATCATGCACACGCACTGGGCATTTCATTCGGAGGATTGTGCCAATCTCCTCTGGATTTGCGTCGATTCCTCGTTCGGAAACGAGAAAACCGAGAAAGTTTCCGCCAGGGACAACGAATGTGCACCTCGTCGGGTCGAGTGATTCAGGTCAGGCATTAGCTGGGGTTTTAACCCTTGAAGGATCAAACCATTCGCCCTTTCTGCTTGTCCATTCGACTGCGGGTGTGCAACGGATGCATAGTTAACCCGAGTGCCTTGGGGCACACATAACGCCTTAAACTCATCAGAATCAAAGTTGGAGCCGTTATCTGTGATAATGCTATGAGGAACTACATATCTGAATATCAACTCCTTGATGAAACTGACGGCAGTGCCTGCGCCGAGGTTTTTGATGGGCTTGGCTTCGATGCACTTGGTGAACTTGTCGACTGCTACAAGAAAATGGGTGAAACCACTTGTGCTGGTGTTGAAGGGTCCACCCATATCAAATCCCGAGACTGCGAATGGCCAAACGAGTGGAATAGTCTTCAAGGCAGATGCAGGCTTGTGCGACATGTTGGAATAGAATTGGCAACCTGCGCACTTGTCGCCTATATCCTTTGGCATCTCATTTTCTCGAGGCCAATAGAATCCCGCTCGGTATGCTTTGGCCACAATGGTCCGAGAAGACGCATGGTGAACACAGGTCCCCGAGTCGATATCGTTTAGGATCATTCGACCTTCTTCTGGGGTGATGCAGCGCTGAGCCACTCCCGTGACACTTTCTCTGTAAAGCTGTCCTTTCATCACTGTGAAGGCTTTGGATTGACGCACTATCTGGTGAGCTTCATCCTCATCCTCTGGGAGTTCATTCCTGAGAATGTACGCGATGTACGGTACTGTCCAAACTGACATGACCACCAAGACTTCGATGATCAAGTCGACCACGGCTGGAACCTCAATCTCAGTTCGGTCGGTTGAACTTATTGGTTACGGGGGCTCTTCCTTGAAGGGATCTTCTTGTATTGACGAGGTATGGAGATTCTCCAAGAACACATTACCGAGAATAGGCTTCCGGGTGGAACCTATCTTCGCCAGATCATCAGTAGCTTGATTCTTGATTCGTGGTATGTGGTGGAGCTCTAACCCCTCAAACTTCTTCTCTAGCTTTCTCACTACATTGCAATAACCTGTCATTGCGGGACTCCTGATGTCCCATTCCTTCATTACTTTATTAACCACTAAGTTTGTGTCGCCATAGACCATAAAGTGCCGGACGCCGAGTGAAATGGCCATACGGAACCCACACAATAGTGCCTCATACTCAGCTTCATTGTTCGAAAAATCAAAGTGAATTTGGTGGACATAACTGAGCATGTATCCTCGCGGGGACAATAAGACCACTCCTGCACCAAAGCAATTCAACATCTTGGATCCATCAAAGAACATGGTCCAATGTTCCGACTGAACTTGAGTCAGCTGCTGTTGTTCTGTCCACTCTACGAGGAAATCTGCAATTGCTTGAGACTTAATGGCCTTCTTTGCCTCAAACTTGATATCTAAAGTAAGAAGTTCAATTGCCCAATTTGCCACTCGACTAGTTGCATCTCTGTTATTCCGAATTTCTGGCAATGGAGTGTTGTTGACGACTGAAATTGAATGATCAAAGAAATGGTGTGCAACCTTCTTCGTGGTCAGGTAAATCCCATAAACAAGCTTCTGATAGTGAGGGTTTCTCTGCTTGGACGGAGTTAAGACTTATGAAATGTAATACATAGGGCGCTGAACTTTTAAGGCCTTGCCTTCTTCTTCCCACTCGACTGTGAGCACTGTGGTAACAACTTGTCCTGTGGCTACGATGTAAAGCACTAAAGGCTCCTTGCTAACTGGAGCCGCAAGCACCGGATGGGTGGAAAGCAGGGCTTTGAGCTCTTCAAACGCGGCTTTAGCTTCGTCATTCCACTCTAACTTGTTAGACTTCTTGATCAGTCGGTAAAGAGGCAGTGCCTTTTCACCGAGGCATGAGATGAATTGGCTCAATGCAGCGAAACAACAAGTAAGCTTCTGAACATCATGCACACGCATTGGGCATTTCATTGGGAGGATTGTGCCAATCTTCTCTGGATTCGCATCGATTCCTTGTTCAGAAACGAGAAAACCGAGCAACTTTCCGCCGGGGACTCCGAATGTGCAGTTTGATGGATTGAGCCTTATAGCATACCTTCTTAAGTTGGACATGTTTTTAGCAAGGTTAGTCGGCAGGTCAGAACCTTTGCGTGACTTAACCACTATGTCATCCATGTATGCTTCCACATTCTGACGGATTTGAGTGAGCAGGCATTTCTGAATCATGCGCATGAATGTGGCACCAACATTCTTGAGGCTAAAGGGCATAGTAACATAGCAAAAACACCCTAATGGGGTGATGAAAGCCGTCTTTATCTCATCAGTTCCATACAGTCGAATCTGATGGTACCAAGAATAAGCGTCCACGAAGGAAAGTTGCTCACATCCCACAATTGAGTCGACTATCTGGTCGATGCGGGGCAGAGGAAAAGGATCTTTCGGGCAAGCCCGATTGATGTGCTTTAAGTCAATACACATTTAGAGTGATTTATCTTTCTTGGGAACCATAACAACATTGCTAAGCCACTTAGAGTGGTATAGTTCACGGATGAACTCAGCTGCCAGGAGCCGAGCCACCTCCTCGCCAGTAGCCTTTTTCTTATCCGAGGCGGACCAATGGAGATGCTCCTTAACGGGCTTTGCCTTTGGGTCGACTTGAAAACGGTGCTCAGCTAGTCCCCTGGGTACACCTGGCATGTCAGATGGCTTCCACGCAATGATGTCCCAGTTCTCACGGAGGAACTGGATGAGCGCTTCTTCGTATTTGTTGACGAGTGTCATTGAAATATGGGTCGGAGCAGCATTGGGGTCGGTCGGGTGAACATGGACTAGCTTGGTCTCGCCGGCCGACTGAAATGCAGACTCCCAGGCAGGCCTCTTAGCACGCACCAAATCTGTCGATGGGAACGACACCTATGGGATCAACGGGATCCCTACTATGGTCGGCGGGCGTGGGGTCATGAGAAGAGCGGGTCTAAGAGCCAGCACAAAAGTCGTTTACCTAGGTTTGGGCCGTGGGGATCGCGTAACAGCCTAGACCTACTTTGGTGTGTATATCAGTGTTCTTGAACTAGCTATCGAGCGTGACTTGCCCAAAGAGCCGAATCCCCCTACAGTACGCCTCGGGCCTCCTTTTATAGTAGAAGGAGGCGCTACAGTGGCGCACAGGAGGTGGAAAGGGTACAGTAGCTATGTTTATCTCCTGCCATTACGGGACAAGACGCATTAAATGCGCCATTGAGGTGCCCCGTCACTTTATTGCCGCCTCGCCCTGCTTCGGCGCGCGTCCAGGCCAGCGAGGCGGGCCGCGCCGTGTAGGCTGGCAGGCTACCGAGGTGGCGTGGTGGAGGCGTCTCCACGAAGATCTGCATGCCACCACGCAAGGGTCTTGCCGGGGGAGTCCACCTCGCGCTCTTGCCCTTCGTGTCTCTGTCTTGGCATTGCCTTAATCGCCCTGTGGCCTCGGCTCCCCTCACCTGCCTTGCTTAGTGTGGCTGTGGGCGTGGCTCTGACTGCCCGTGCATAGGTAATGGGGTCCAGAAGCAGAGCCCCTTCTTCTGTACACCGACAGGAGCCCCCGGGCCTGGGCCACACACAAGCGCAATGCGTTCTTGGGCTAGGCCCAGAATGGTCCGCGGGCAGGCGGCGTTGATTTTACTGCGGTAGCTTTTCCGCCCGTTGTGCTTCCCCATGATTCGCGTTGAATGCGTGACATGGGGATCACACGTGGGGTGACCGAAGCGCGCTTGCATCATCCTGCGGTGAATAGTAAAGAGGCGGCTTGCGAGTCTGTTTAAGACCGCGGGGCCGCTACTCATTTACGTTTTCTGCCTTTGAACCGTCGTCCCATACTTATTGCAAAAATTTAGAAGTCTTCAAAAATTCAAGTACTACGCACATGTTCCTAGGGGGATAGATTGGTAGGAAAAGACCATCCCTCATCCCCGACCGCCACTCATAAGGATGCACAAGCCAGGTACACTTCATGTTTCAAATTTGTTACACAACTTTAACCATACGTGCATGCTACGGGACTTGCAAACTTCAACACAAGTATTTCTCAAATTCATAATCACCCAACTAGCACGACTTTGATATTATCACCTCCATATATCAAAACAATTATCAAGCATCAAACTTATCTTAGTATTCAATTCACTCAAAAGAAAGTTTCACATATCCTGAACACCAAGTATATTAGCATTAAGCAAATTACCATGCTATTAAAGACTCTCAAAATAATCTAAGTGAAGCATGAGAGATCAATAGTTTATTTAAAAAAATCCACCACCATGCTCTAAAAGATCTAAGTGAATAACTAGAGCAAAAGTTATCACGCTCAAAAGATATAAGTGAAGCACTATGAGCAAAACTATCAAGCTCAAAAGATATAAGTGAAGCACATAGAGTATTCTAACAAATTCCAATTCATGTATGGCTCTCTCAAAAGATGTGTACAGCAAGGATGATTGTGGTAGACTAACAAGAAAAGACACAAATAATACAAGACGCTCCAAGCAAAATACATATCATGTTGGTGAATAAAAATATAGCTCCAAGTAAATTACCGATGGAAGTGGACGAAAGAGGGGATGCCTTCCGGGGCATCCCCAAGCTTTGACTTTTTTGGTGTCCTTGGATTATCTTGGGGGTGCCATGGGCATTCCCAAGCTTAGGCTCTTGCCACTCCTTGTTCCATAATCCATCAAAAGAATTCACCCAAAACTTGAAAACTTCACAACACAAAACTCAACAGAAATCTCGTGAGCTCCGTTAGAGAAAGAAAACAAAAGACTACTTCAAGGTACTGTAATGAACTCATTATTTTTTTATATTGGTGTTAAACCTACTGTATTCCAACTTCTCTATGGTTTATAAATTAATTTACTAGCCATAGATTCATCAAAATAAGCAAACAACACACGAAAAACAGAATCTGTCAAAAACAGAATAGTCTGTAGCAATCTGTAACTAACGCAAACTTATGGAACTCTACAAATTCTACAAAAATAGGAAGTCCTGGAAAATTTGTTCATTGATCAGAAGAAAAAAGAATCAACGCAAAAGCACATTCCTGTGATTTATCATAACTAAATTCGTGCGTGCAAAGTTTCTGTTTTTCAGCAAAATAAAATCAACTATCATCGTAGGTTATCCTATAGGTCCTACTTGGCACAAAGACTAATTAAAACATAAAACCACATCAAAACAGAAGGTAGATGGATTATTTATTCCTAAACAGAAGCAAAAACAAAAAACACAAAATAAAATTGGGTTGCCTCCCAACAAGCGCTATCGTTTAACGCCCCTAGCTAGGCATAAAAGGAAGGATAGATCTAGGTATTGCAATCTTTGGTAGGCAATTCTTCAATGAGGCATCTACCTCCTTTGGAATTTTATTTCTTTCTAGTAATTGTCAATTTTTTAGGAAAAAGATCGAAAAATTCATTCATAGCAAAAGGTTCCTTAATGATGGAAAAAAGATTGGGATGAATGCTTATAGATTTAAGATCCGCAGTTTCCTTACTAGATGATTCACCCTTATTCTTAGGAACATAAATAAGCTTAGTATTTTTGGTAGACGAACTTGGAGTATTTTGCACGGAAGAAAAAGCGGTTCCCAAGTTAGTAATGATACCCTCAAGTTTATCGATTCTTGTAGAGTCTAGATTTATTTTTTCATTAACTATGGGATCTTTTTCTTTAATATTTTTCAAAGTCATTCCTACCTTAGATCCGTATTGGGTAATTTGATTGTGGATCTTTTTATCAAGATTTTCAATTCATTCAATGGTAGAAACTTTATTTTGAATGGTTTCAAGCCTTTGCATAACATGCTCCAAAGTTAACGTAGTTCCATTAATCAAAAGGGGTGGTGAGCCAAATATATCTATTAAAGCATTATAAGAATCAAAAGTATGGCTACCCAAAAAATTCCCTCCGGTAATGGTATCATGGATATATATATACCAAGGATTAGCACCTACGTAAAAATTGCGAAGAAGAACTGAGGTAGATTGCTTCTTGGTAGATTTATTTTGAGCATTGCAAATTCTATACCAAGCATCTTTTGGATTTTCTCCCTCCCTTTGTTTAAAATTTAAGACTTCATTCTCGGGAGATAACGGAGACGATATGAAACTAGTCATGACGACAAGCAAACTAACACATGAGCAAGAAAAAAGGCAAGGGGAAAAAGCAAACGGGAAACAGAGGAGGAGATTGGGAAAGAGAGGGCAAATAAAACGGCAAGGGTGAAGTGGGGGAGAGGAAAACGAGAGGAAAATGGCAAATAATGTAATGCGAGAGATAGGGATTGCGATGGGTACTTGGTATGGTTGACTTGCTTGCGTGAGCCTCCCCGGCAACGGCGCCAGAAATTCTTCTTGCTACCTCTTGAGCACTGCGTTGGATTTCCCCGAAGAGGAAAGGATGATGTAGACAAGTAGCGTAAGTATTTCCCTCAGTTTTTGAGAACCAAGGTATCAATCCAGTAGGAGACCACGCACAAGTCCCTCGTACCTACACAAAACGATAACAACTCGCAACCAACGCTTAGGGGTTGTCAATCCCTTCACGGTCACTTACGAGAGTGAGATCTGATAGAGATAATATTTTTGGTATTTTTGATAGATAGATGCAAAGTAAAAAGTAAAGGCAAAGTACAAACAAAGCAAGTAAATAAATTGATATAGATTGATATGATGAGAATAGACCCGGGGCCATAGGTTTCACTAGTGGCTTCTCTCAAGAGCATAGATATTCTATGGTGGGTGAACAAATTACTGTTGAGCAATTGACAGAATTGAGCATAGTCATGAGTATATCTAGGCAATGATCATGTATATAGGCATCACGTCCGAGACAAGTAGATCGAAATGATTCTGCATCTACTACTATTACTCCACTCATCGACCGCTATCCAGCATGCATCTAGAGTATTAAGTTAAAAACAGAGTAACGCCGTAAGCAAGATGACATGATGTAGAGGGATAAACTCATGCAATATGATAAAAAAAACCCATCTTGTTATCCTCGATGGCAACAATACAATACGTGCCTTGCTGCCCCTTCTGTCACTGGGTAAGGACACCGCAAGATTGGACCCAAAGCTAAGCATTTCTCCCATTGCAAGAACTACCAATCTAGTTGGCCAAACCAAAAAGGATAATTCGAAGAGACTTGCAAAGATAACTCAATCATACATCAAAGAATTCAGAGAAGAATCAAATATTTTCCATAGATAATACTGGATCATAAACCCACAATTCATCGGTCTCAACAAACACACTGCTAAAAGAAGATTACATCGGATAGATCTCCACGAGAGAGGGGGAGAACATTGTATTGAGATCCAAAAAGAGAGAAGAAGCCATCTAGCTACTAGCTATGGACCCGAAGGTCTAAAGTAAACTACTCACACTTCATCGGAGGGGCTATGGTGATGATGTAGAAGCCCTCCGTGGTGGATGACCCCTCCGACGGAGCTCCACAACAGGCCCCAAGATGGGATCTCGTGGAGACAGAAGGTTGCGGTGGTGGAATTAGGTTTTTGGCTCCTGTTTTGATTGTTTGGGGATACGTAGGTATATATAGGAAGGAGTACGATGGTGGAGCTCCGAGGGGCCCACGAGGTAGGGGGCACGCCCAGGGGGGGCGCTCCCTCCTCCCTCGTGACCTCCTCGGGCACTACTTGGAGTAGGGTCCAAGTCTCCTGGATCACGTTCGGTTGGAAAATCACGATCCCGAAGGTTTCATTCTGTTTGGACTCTGTTTGATATTTTGTTTCTTCGAAATGCTGAAAAAGGCAGAAAACAGTAATTCTGGACTGGGCCTCCGGTTAATAGGTTAGTCCCAAAAGTAATATATAAGTGGAAAATAAAGCCCAATATAGTCCAAAATAGTAGATAAAGTAGCCCCTTGAAGAATTTGACGGCTGACTGCGCTGTCACCTTCCTCACTGCTTCCACCTCCAGCCACTTTGTGAACTTCTCGATTGCAATGTAAAAGTACTCAAAGCCCCCGACGGCGCGGTGGAAAGAGCCCAGTATGTCGAGCCCCCAGATCGAGAATGGCCAGGAGAGAGGGATAGTTTGAAGGGCTTGTACTGGCTGATGAAGTTTCTTTGAATGGAATTGGCACACTTCACACTTGGTTACTAGTGACATTGCATCCTGGAGGGCTGTGGGCCAAAAGAAACCTTGCCGGAAAGCCTCACCGGCAAGGGCCTTCTACCCTATGTGGGAGCCACATATGCCTCCATGTATCTCCGCCAATAGCTCCAGCCCTTCCTCCCGGGGAATGCACTTCAATTTCATTCTGTTTGGTCTTTTTCTGTACAGGATGTTGTCAACGAACTGGTACAGGGCAGACCGGCGGGCTACTTTCTCTGCTTCTTCCTTCTCCTCAGGAAGCTCCAATGTTTGGAGGAATTGGACGGTATGTTGTGCCCATGCCGGAGCCTGGGGCTCGACGGCAAGGACCAAAGGCATCTCCTCTGCCGCGGGGACGGCTGCCTCTATGGCCAGGGCTTGGCGCCATGTCGGAGTCGGTTGCCCCATGGCAGGCTCGGCGTCCACGACAACATCTTCGCCAGCGGCTCTAGGGAGCTCGGTGGGGAAGTATTTTCCAGGGCCTGATTTCCTCCGCTTGTTCCGCTCTGTTGATGGTTCAACGGATGGTTAAGTTAATCGAAGTACAAAAGTACATGGTTCCATAGGTAGCTAGAGGGCAGCGCGCTTTGACAGGTAGTCAGCGATGTCGTTCTCCATTAGGGGGGCATGCTCTGCATGTATACCGCCAAAGCATTCCTCCAATTTCCTCACCTCATCCACGTAGGCTTCCATGAATGGGCTCGATAATCCTTGTTGACATGCCTGATGACAAGATGTGAATCACCCCTAACGATGAGCTTCTTGACCCCGGGGTCTGCCGCGATCCTAAGTCCGGCAAGCAACCCCTCGTATTCAGCATTGTTGTTCATCGACATCTCCCTGGGAAAGTGCATCTGGACCAGTACTTGTGGTGCTCTTGATGGGTGCGATGAGCAGCACACCAGCACCAGCGCCTTGTAGCGAAAAAGCCCCGTCAAAGTACATAACCCAGTTGCGACTAGTTTCCTTGCCGGGAAGGTGGTCCCCTGGATCTCTTCGTCGGACGTCGACGTCCATTCTGCGATGAACTCCGCCAAGAATCTTCTCTCAATTGTTGAGGTGCTTTCGAACTTCAAACCAAAGCTCGACAGCCCCAAGGCCCATTCCACAATCCTTCCCATTGCATATGGGTTATGCAGTATCCGTGGCAACGGGAGGCGGGTAACGACGGTGATCTCGTGCACTTGTAAGTAATGATGCAGCTTCCTCGAGGCCATAAGGAGGCCGAAGAGCAATTTCTGCACACCGGAGTACCTCGACCTAGCCCCCTGCAAGAGAGAGCTGACAGAGTAAACCGGGTGATGCATCATCATCTTCTTCTGCACCAATTCACCTGGCTGCGTGGACCCTGTCGCACTGGTGTCAGACCTTGCAGGGGGCCTAGCCTTGCCAGGCCCAGGCCCTACCGGGGCGAGCTCTGTCTTGCCATCCGTCAACTCTGCCATTGCCACTGCCCCTTCGTCGATGTCCCTCTGCGCTACCAGTGCGGCACTAACCACTTGGTTCGTCGCCGCTAGATACAGCAGCAGCGGCTCTTGTGGCTTAGGCGCAACCAGTATTGGCGTGGAGGAGAGGTACTTCTTTAAATCCTACAACGCTGCCTCGGCCTCCGGGGTTCACTCCATTGGGCCGCCTTTTTCAAGATTTTGAAAATGGGAAGGGCACGCTTAGCGGACTTGGAGATGAACCTACTCATGGCAGCAATGCAACTAGTGAGCCAACGCACATCCTTGATCCGCTTAGGTGCCTCAATCTGCTCAATGGCCTTGATCTTTTCCGGGTTCGCCTCAACCCCATGCTGTGACACAAAGAATCCGAGAAGCTTGTCGGACGGGACACCGAAGACACACTTCTCAGGGTTCAGCTTTAGGTTGATCTTGCGCAGGTTTGCAAATGTTTCGTCCAGATGTTGCAGAAGTGTTGCCTTGTCCTTGGTTTTGACCACTATGTCATCCATCTAAGCTTCCATATTTCTATGTAGCTAAGGCTCAAAACCAATTTGGACTGCTCTTGCAAAGGTCGAGCCAGCACTCTTCAACCTGAAGGGCATACGCAAAAAGCAATACATACCACATGGGGTGATGAATGATGTCTTCTCTTCATCTTCTTTCGTCATGAAAATCCGATGGTACCCTGAGTAGGCTTCGAGGAATGATAGAAGGTCACACCCGGCCATGGAGTCAACAATCTGGTCAATGTGTGGCAACAGGAAAGGATCTTTTGGACAAGCTTTATTGATATCTGTGTAATCAATACACATCCTCCACTTCCCGTTTGCCTTGCGCACCACCACCGGATTGGCCAGCCACGTCGGATGGAGCAACCTCTCACCAAGCCTACCGCTTCTAGCTTTCTAATCTCTTCTGTGATGAACTCTTGTCTTTCCAAAGCTTGCTTCCTGACCTTCTGCTTGACGGGCCGCGCATGAGGACAGACAGCAAGATGGTGCTCAATCACCTCCCTGGGAATGCCAGGTATGTCAGATGCTTGCCATGCAAACACATCGACATTCGTCCGCAGGAAAGTGGCGAGCTCGCCTTCCTATTTGCCATCGAGGGTGGAGCTTATGGTAAAAGCTCCTCTCGTGCCGTCCGCCTTGACGGACTCTTTCTTGGTCTCTGGTGGTGCAGCTCTAGATCTCTTGCTCTTGCCGGTGGAGCTCTCTGGCACGTCCTCGACGGGAGCGCAACACCCCGAAGAGGTGCGCTTGCTGGAGTGGGTGCGAGAGGTCTCGCCGATCTTCTTCCCTCCCGGGCTTCAATGGCAGGAGCAAGTGCCTTGGCGGCAGCTGCTGCAACTACTTCCTGGTAGAGTTGGTCAACGCAAATCAGCGCATCTTTCTTGTCGGAGGGGACGGTGATGATGTTCATCGGCCCATACATCTTCAGCATGTTATAGGCGCAATGGGAAGCCGTCTTGAACTTGTCCAGTGTCGGGCGACCGAGGATCCCGTTGTAGGGCAAGGGGGATCTCGGCTACATCAAAGACAATCCTCTCCATCCTGTAGTTCAACTCGCCTCCAAATGTCACAGGAAGAGTGACCTTTCCCTTCGGCAGGCTCCTCCCCGGGTTGACCCCTTGAAACGTGCCCGTCTCTTCGAGATCTGCATCAAGAATCTGCAGCCTTTTGATCACAACAGGCGAGATCAAGTTCGGACCGGCCACGCCATCGACTAGAATCTTCGTCACCTTGAGGTTGCGGATCATTGGTGAAACCAACAATGGCAAACACCCGACCGTAGTAGTGTGACCAGGGTGGTCCTCGGTGTCGAAGAAGATAGGCGTGCTAGACCACTTCAGTGGCTTCCGTGCATCGAGTGAGGGCTCCGCCGCCGTGATCTCACGCGCCCACTGCTTGAGCTGGCGGTGAGATGTGTGGAGCGAGGTACCAACGTCGATGCACATGGCCTCTGTAGCTTTCTGGAACTCGTGGTCGCTGGACTCGTCGTCCTCGTCATGATCATCGTCTTCTTGCTTCTTGTTGTGGCCCCGGGCGGGCCTCTCTTGCTGGTTATCTTTGTCGTGGTAGCCTCCTTGGCTGCCACGCTTCTTGCTGGATCCTTCGGCACCGTCCTGGTCTTTCTCCCTTGTCCCGCCTCTCGTATTCAGCTTTTTGCTTCTCAACAAGCAGCTCAAGTTGTTGGCAGTTTTGGAGGACGTGGCCCTTGGTGCGGTGGATCTTGCAATACTGCATGTCGGACCTTCTTGGCTTGTCGGCAGCCGCCAAGGCCCGACAATCAGCACACCCAGCAACTTCCTTGCCGGGGTTGCTTGCCTTGGCCTTCTTGGCGGTGCCGCTCTTGTCGGATCCCTCGACGACAAGCACAGTCTTGCCCTTGCGTTTTATATTACGGTGTCGGCCCTTCTTCGTCGGGGCGGCGGTGTCGTCCTCTGTGGAGTTGGTTTCCGGCCGGCGTCCTCTTCGGTGTACTTCCTCCCCTCTTCAGCTCCAGCGCACCGATCGGCCAGAACGTAATGCTCGGCCACATCCTTGACCTTGTTCATCGCCAGTTCCTCACGCATCTTGCGATTACGTACATTCTAATGGAATGTGCTGATCACGGCGGCAGGGTGAACATCGGAGATGTTGTACTGCACCCGGCTGAACCTGTGGATGTACTTGCACAGGTTTCTCCTTCCTTCTGAGCGATGATGTGCAGATCACTTGCCTGGCCATGAGCTAGATGGCCTCCAGTGAAGGTGCCAATAAACTCATGACACAGATCCGAGCAAGAAGAAATGGAATCCACCGGCAAGTGCATCAACCATGACATAACATTGGGCTTGAGCGCCAATGGAAGTAATTGGCAAGCACCTTTTCATTGCGGGCTCCAGCAGCCTGCATCGCAATGGTGTAGATGCTGTGGAACTCCGACGGGTGAGTCTTGCCATTGTACTTCTCGCCAACATCGGGCTTGAATGTGCGGTGGGAGGGCCACTGGAACTGCCGCAACTCACGGGTAAAGGCCGGGCAACCCACCTCGTAAGGCAGGCCACCGTAGCCTCCCAGTGCCGGGTGGTCCATAGCGGGCCCAGCCCGCCTATCTAACTGGTGGCGCGCATCACGCTATCGCTCGATGGTGGTTCAAGTGTCCTCAAGAGCTCGCTCCCGAAGAACTTGACGCTGATCGCGGTGGGTCCGTGGATCGGACAACGCTATGGAAATATTGTCACAAGTGTTGTCATGACGGATCGACACCCACGGTAGCTGGCGTGGGGGAGGAGAGTGCACCATGGCTGCATCACCCCCGGCCCTTCCATCACCGGCATGCGGCAGCTCGACGGAGCGCCGACCTACGGGCCCTGTTGGTCGCAGCTCATCTTTGTTGGCGATGCCAACAAAGTTTCGGATGGTGGCTCTCCACTCGTCGAGCTT
Source organism: Triticum dicoccoides (assembly GCF_002162155.2). NCBI lineage: Eukaryota > Viridiplantae > Streptophyta > Magnoliopsida > Poales > Poaceae > Triticum > Triticum dicoccoides. The sequence continues at coordinate 319,916,245 of NC_041385.1, read as the reverse complement.
CTCCGCAGCAGGAGGAAAGTCAAGGAGTAGTTGTGCGCATGCCAAAGCTTCTGCTGGCGTGGGCGGTGGTGAGAGTCGTGTGGAGTAGTTTTGCGCTGTGACTTCGAACCACATTAGAAGGAGCTCTACCACGGTCCTGCGGCGGTACGCCATTTCCGCCGGTACTTCGGCGTGCGGGCTGACCATCTTCGTCCTGTGAAGGGTGCACTGGACTCTTCCCAGGTCGGCGCCCGGGGTCTCTAGTGGGGTGATGTTGCTTGTCGCGCACGACCTGGGAAGAGCGTGTCGTGGGCACCAGCGCAGGCGTCTTGGAAGTCGCCGCGCCGCCGGTGGGTGGCAAGGCGCCGCCCCCGCAGGGCCCCGCGCCGCCTGCGGGGGCCCCAACTCCGTCTCTGGAATTTGCAGCGAGCAGCCTATCGTCCTGGGTAAGAATGATGCCGCTCGCCAGGTCTGGACCGCTTGGGCGATGTGGGTGTTCGCGTGTCGCCCCTCTGGTTCTATCCGCGACTGGCCCGCTACTAGGCCGCACCGGTACTGGCAGTCCGGTTCTGGATGAACCAATCGTCGTGGTCGTCTTCCTCTTGGGAGCCATGGCGATGGAGAGCTGCTAGACTAGCTACTAGACCAGATTTTCACAACTGCGTCGCCTACCTGGCGCGCCAAAGATGTCGGTGGGAACAACACCTATAGGATCAACGGGATCCCTACTGTGGTCGACGGGCATGGGGTCATGAGAAGAGCGAGCCTAAGAGCCAGCACAAAAGTTGTTTACCCAGGTTTGGGCCGTGGGGATTGCGAAACACCCTAGTCCTGCTTCGGTGTGTATATCAGTGTTCTTGTACTAGCTATCGAGCATGACTTGCCCAAAGAGCCGAATCCCCCTCCTTTTATAGTCGAAGGAGGCGCTACAGTGGCACACATGAGGTGGAAAGGGTACAGTAGCTATGTTTATCTCTTGCCATTATGGGACAACACGCAATAAATGCGCCCTTGATGTGTCCCCTCACTTTATCTCCGCCTCGCCCTTCTTCGAAGCGCGTCCTGGCCAGCGAGGCGGGCAGCGCCATGTAGGCTGGCAGGCTGCTGAGGTGGCATGGTGGCGGTGTCTTCACAAAGATCTGCATACCACCACACAGGAGCTTGCTGATTTGGCTTCGGGACCACACGCTGCCATGCAGGTGCCCGCCTGGCTGGCTGGGCTGGCAGCTTCATGGGAACGGTGGAAGGATCTTGGCATGCCCGGGCCTGGCTGCGGCCTCGCTGATGCCCTCGGCAAGGGTTTTGCCGCGGCACTGCGTTCGTCCCCGGCAAGGATGTTGCCAGAGGCCTCGTCCTCTAGTCTTCATCTGTCCTTGTGTGTTAATGGTCTTGACAAAGATCTGCATGCTACCATGGAGGTGCCTCCCGAGCCCTAGTTCCAATGTTATTGATGGTGTCGGAAAACCCGGGCTCAAGGGTGGCGCGCTCCGCTAGGGTTGGGTATGTTGCCCCGGTAAGGATCTTTTCAGGGGAGTCCACCTCGCGTTCTTGCCCTTAGTGTGTCTGTCTTGGCGTTGCCTTGATTGCCTTGTGGCCTCGGCTCCCCTCACTTTCCCTGCTTAGTGTGGCAGTGGGCGTGGCTCTGACTGCCCGTGCACAAGTAAAGGGGTGCAGAAGCAGAGCCCCTTCTTCTGTACAACGACAAAATCACTCGGATTTGTAGTTTTCTGGTACTCTTGAAACTCTAGTGCTGCCATCTGCTCATCTGCTATCTTTGCACCATCCTGAAGGCAGTCTTCTGCTCTTTGACGATTATCGGAAACCGTTATCACGCCTCTAGGGCCAGGCATCTTCATCTTGAGGTACACATAAGAAGGTCGAGCCATAAAGCCAGCCTAGGCAGGTCTGCCCAGAATGGCATGATAGGCACTCTGGAAATCCACAACTTCAAACGTCAACTTTTCCTTGCGGAAATTCTTCTCATCACCGAAAACCACGTCAAGAGTGATCTGACCGAGTGAGTCGGCTTTCTTTCTTGGGATGGGTCCATGGAATCACATGTTTCTCTCGCTGAGTTTGGACATCAGAATGCCCATTCCTTTGTGGGCCTCAGTATACAGGATATTCAGACCACTACCACCATCCATCAAAACCTTGGTCAGTCGGGTGCCTCCCACGACAGGGTCGACCACCAGCGCTTTCCACCCAGGGGTAGCTACGCGTGGCGTGTGGTCGCACTGGTCGAATGTAATGGGTTTTTTGACCACCTCAAGTACTTTGGTGTTGCCGGAGCAACCATGTTCACCTCTCTGTTAATGACATTTAGTCGACTTTTGCTCTCGAGATCGGCAAAAATTACCAAGGTGGAATTGACATTGGGGTAACCACAATCATCATCCTTATCTTCTTCTTCTTTATCAGAATCTTTGTCCTTTTCACTGGGTTTGGTTTCTCGGAAGCTCTGGATTAGGAGTCAACATTGTCAAGTTGTATGCTTGGGGAGAATCAGGTTCCCCTCCTCATCCTTCTTGGTGTGAATATGAAACAGCAAATCCATCACATTGTTTCCTTCTTGGTACTTCACTTTATTAGGGATCCAAGGCCCTTTGGGCTTCCCTTTGAACTTTCCTTGATTCAACACTGCTGCCTCAGCAGGACCTGCTGCCTCAGCATTTCGCTTCTGCTTCCGACTGGAATTTCCTCTTACGATGTCCTGGGCGACTGTTTTGTGCTTACCACTTCGGAGTCGGTCCTCCTCTTCGCCGTTAGCGTACTTGGTGGAAATCTCCATCATCTGAGTCAGGGACATATCTCTGGTCCGATCGAACTTCAGATTGAGCTATCTGTAGCAAACGCCTTCCTTAAAGGCACAGACTGCTTAGTGATCTGACACATTCTCCACTGTATGGTGCAGAGTGATCCATCTCTGGACATAGTCTCTCAAGGTTTCATTCGGTTTCTGCATGCAATGCTGCAACTCTGGTAGACCAGCAGGTCTCTGGCAGGTGCCCTCAAATGTTCTGGTAAATACTCGGGCTAACTCATCCCAACTCAAAATGCTCCCAGGGGCCAACTGATTCAGCCAAGCCATGGCAGAACCTTCAAGCATCAGAGGGAGGTGCTTCATGGCTACCTCATCGCTGCCGCCACCAATGTGCACATCCACTCGGTAGTCTTCATGCCATGTGTCGGGCTTCGACTCTCCTGTGAACTTACTGACGTCAGTCGCCAATCTGAAGTTATGAGGGATCTCAACGGCTCCGATGGCTCTTCCGAAACACTCTGGGCCGGAAACATGGACCCTACTTCCACTGGGCCTGTCTCTATCCAACACTTCTCTGTATGCTCTATTTCGGTTGACCAAACCCTACACAAGGACAGACCTAGCCGGGCTCTCTAGTCGACTGGAACTCTGTGGTCATTTCCATACGGATGCCTGTCATCATATCACCTGGGCGCGTATGACCCATCCCTCGAAAGGGGCAAAGGCGCCCGATGGTGGTTGTCGCGGGCATACTCACGGTCATACCCTCCATGAGCTCTTCCCAGGTGCCGATGCTGGCGGTGATCATGATCTACAAGCCGCAAAGGCGACCTAGGACTATGTGCCGATTGAACGGTGTCTGCTCTTACTGATCTGCTGTGGACTCTGTTCCGCAACTGGGACACGGCGGAGTTCTAGTCTCCTGCCGCTCGGAGCAGCGCCCTGATCTGCTCCAAGCCTCTTCCAGCCATTGAACGGGATGGCTGAATGGACTCTGCGATACGGGCAGCAGCTGCAAAATTCTAAATCGGTGTGCGTAATACCTGAGTTCCCGGTGGAAACAATTGTCATGGACGTCGACTGGACTCGGGAATCAGTCGACAGGCACGCTCGTCGAGAGAATGTTGGAGATTCTCCAGACAAGTGTGCTCAGCCAGCGTTGCCAGGGGCACTGCCTCCAAGGCCCGAGCATCGGCGGTTTCCCCTATGATGGGGGTCTGGAGAGCCTCCATGTTGAAGAGATGCAGCTCCTCCCTCTGCTGCAAGCTGAGAGGCTGGGGCTGATACTCCTCATGGCCGAATGATGGGCCATTGCTGCCACTGCCGCTGCTACTGTGACAAAAACTAGGTGGGCCCCTATTGGAGTCGACCATGAGGACTTCCGATGCGTGGTCACAACTCCCGCTCTTGGAAAAGGTGTCTGTGAAATCAGTCAACATTGCGACTGATCCGCAGGGAAATACGTCGGGCTTGATTGCCGCGACTTGGGGGGTGAACGCCTGACAAGCCACCGCGTGTCTCACCCACCACTAGGGCCGCGAACGGCCAGACGCTTGCAGCGGCATACAATAGAGTGAGATGACAACGTGAGGACCGACTGGTACGGGGTTGACGGTTGACAAAGGAGGACGCCGCAGGAACTCGCGCGGAAGTGCAACGAGCCACAAATCGGGAGATCCTCGACATCGAGGGGGGCCTGCTGGAGCGAGGCGGAGTCGTCGGCGACGAAAGTGAGCGCATCGAGTCAGAACTCGCGGGCCATGGCCAAACCACCGCCGGAAACCATGCTCATGAAGATCAAAGAAAATGCAACCTCGCCGAAAGTCGCTAATACGCTTTGCCCCATGGTGGGCGTCAACTATCGTGGTACTAAGTCTGTCAGTAAGTATAGGGGGTACGTATGAGGAGGTAATGTCCTAGCTATGGTGAGATTGTACGCAAGTGTTTACGAGTTCAGGCCCCTCCCGAAGGAGGTAAAATCCCTACGTCTCGGTGCCTTGAGGCGGTCAATTAGAATATGGGACTGTGTGTTACAAGGGGTGTGAACCCTTGTCCCAGAGGAGGGGGGTGGCTTATATAGGGGTTCAATGTACATAAAGATAGGGCATTACTGACAACGCCAACTATAATGTGCTATTAATGATCTTAAAGAGTACGGAGTGAACGCCTGACCGTTGCTGTCCTGAGTGACTCCTGGTCTTCAGTAGGTCGAGTGGTTTCTTGTATGGTCAAGTTAAATCAGGAGGGAGGGGTAGCCGAGTGATATGACTGGTCGAGTGGATTGCACTCGACGCCTTCAATTGGTACTCCTTGTTGTCTCTTGGGTGTCTTTGCTTCTAGGGTAGGGACCTTGGGTAGGGCGTATAGGTCAGGCCTATGACCCTACCCTAGGTCTATATCATCATCATTGAACTCTCTTGCTTCACTTTTATCTATTTAGAGAGTCATCAGGAATTGGTCGTTCACATGGTTAGTCATAAAATCCTACATAAACTTGTGGATCACTGAATATGATATGTTTGATTCCTTGCAATAGTTTTGCGATATAAATATGGTGATATTAGAGTCATGCCAGTGAGTGATTATGGATTGGTAAGAATACTTGTTTAAAGCTTGTGATTCCCATAGCATGCACGTATGGTGAACCGTCATGTAACGAAGTCGGAGCATGATATATTTTTGATTGTCTTACTTATGAGTGGTGGTCAAGGACGAGCGATGGTCTTTTCCTACCAATCTATCCCCTAGGTGCATGCACGTAGTTGTAGCGACCCGACCCGAATGGATCGAATCTCTGCGCTTAAGTGTCATCCATGGATCGGTATGCTGACACACACAGTACTTGAGGATTTATAACAGAGGTAAATCACATGTATAAATTAACGTAAATACTATTACCTCAAATCCAAATAGCGGAAGTAACAAGGTTGTGGGTTGCCATAAACACCAACGGCAAAGTAGAGTGTAGAAACCGTAACCCTAACGTATCACTTACTCGTCGTAAGATCCTGCAACATGAGACGTTGCAGCCACAAAGGGGTTAGTACATTGAATGTACTGGCAAATTCACACCATAGAGCAATGATGAATAAAGGCTATCACTACATGCATATTTAGCTAGTGGAAAATCTCTATGGTTATAAGTGTTTTTGCGAAAAGCCAATTTTTCCCTACTACAAAGGAATATATTTTATTTAACTATCATGGTGGTTGTTAAACATTGAGAATGGTTGACAGCATTCTCAATCCTAATTAAACATCATCATTAAAACCCAACAAAATTAATCATAAGTAACATGATGAGATTCACATGATAATCCAAGTACTAGATACTCAAAACGTCCATAACCGGGGACACGGCTAATCATGATTAGTTTGTACACTCTGCAGAGGTTTGTGCACTTTTCCCCACAAGACACGATTGCCTCCGTTAGATTTCTCGCACTACATGGTGATTGAGAAACGGATGACCGAGACATAGTCCTTTAGAAGAGCTAGCACCTTACGATGGGTAGACCGGTACACCTACTTTCCCCTTCATCTGCTAGTCTACCCTGTAAGAGTTTGCACGACTTAATCAACTATGCCAGAGCCCATAATGGCTTGTGGCTGCACACGGAAGTTTCTAGCATGAATAATCTCATGATCCCTTTGAGCCTGGGTGGCGGTCCAAAAAAACAGGCAAATCCTGGAAACCCAGGTACCTCAATCCACCCAGATGTGTATTTAAGTTGCCACCTTAGGTAAACCATTAAATTAACAAAACTCACATCTGTCATGGATATCACTCACCCAATCCACGTCTACTAGCATAGCATGGCATAATAAGCAAATGTAGAAGTAACTCCCAAAGGTTTGATAGTAAAACAGGTAATAGGTACTACCTCAACTACTTCCCATCCCACAATTTAATTAGATCCTAATCATGCAATGTTTGAGGATTGATCTAATGCAATAAAACTGGGTAGTAAAAGAGGTATGATCAAAGTGTTACTTGCCTGTAGTGTTGATGAATATAAGTCGCACTCAACTCCTGATAGTTTTATTCGTCTCACTCCGTTCAATCTATCGTAAGCAAGCAATAGTAACCACACATAAGCAATCACGCAAAAGAAACGAAAAGAACGAAGAAAACAAATCGGAAAACTTCAAAACCAAGCAAATAACTCTTGCAACATAAAACAATTTCTAACAGTACCAAAATTATATGAATTTGGCCTTATCTGAAATTTTAGGTCAAGAGCTTCAATTTGCAAAAAGTATCAACTCAAACGGAGTTACGAAACTCAAGTTACAGACGAAACAAGATTGAATACTAATCTGAACTAAACTCAACTTTTAAATTGTAAAAAACATGTTTAAGTTGTTTATCTGGATAGAGGGGATCATAACGAAGACGTGGGCGTTGGTTTCGTTGGATTTGGATAAGCAGACAAAAAGTTGTGAGCATTTGAAGTACAGGGACTAAACTGTAAAAGAAAACAACTACAACTAGGTCCCTGGCAGAAAAATAAAAATAAAAAGAAAAACTATACCGAACGAACGTTCGCTACCGAACGCTAACGAACGAAAACCGTTTGATCCAGAGCCTAAGCTAACGAACGCTCTCTAAATAAAAAAACGCTTAGAGAAAAAAAAGAAAAAAGAAAAAAAACAAATGGATCTGGATCCTTAGATCCAGCTCGGACAGACAAGGAGGGGCGGTGGTTAACGCGGCGGTTGGAGTCGCCGGCGGCGGAGAAGACGGCGGCGGCGGCGACGGTTACGGACGGGCAGCGGCTCCGGTGGTCTGCTACGCCGGCGGAGTAGACAGGGAGGAGCGGCGTGGAGCGGCGAGTGCGGTGGCGGCGTCGGCGGCGGTCGACGGCGACGAGAGCGGCGGCTGCGGCTTCCGGCAGCGGCGGCGGCGGTGAGATGCGGCGGCGGCACGAGATGCGGAGAGGGGCGAGGCGAGGAGAGAGAGAGGGGCACGGGGCGAACTCCTTTATAGGAGGGGAGGGGAGGCGCAAGGCCTGGAGGAGGGGGCAAGGTGGACGCGGAGTCCAGCTGGACTCCGACGGTGGTGCTCCCGTGCGGGAGACTAACTCTTGCAGGAGCTCGGGGACGTGGCGAGGCCTGGGCCGCGGCCTGATACGGGCGCTGGTCCGGCCCAGTCGGCGACGGGATATTTTTTTAAACATTTCCTAGAAAACAATAAATAGAAATAAACCACCAAAATAAAAATATACTATAGGGATATTATATATCCAAATTTTCAGAAAAAGATTTCCTACAACCTGAACATTTTTCTAGAGTCAAATAAAATACACACAAATTCAAATAAAGCAAAGAGTGCTCCTGCTCTAGTAAAATCCAGTAAAAATCATTTTAAAAATATCAAAATTAATTCAAATTTATTTCTCTCCAATTTTCTGATGTAGGGAATCATGTTACCCTATTTTCCATATATTTTTTTTGGGAGAAAAATAAATTGAATAAAACTCAATAACTCCAAATTGAAAACAAAATTCAAAAGAACTTTGAAATTAATTCTTTGAAACTCCCAACTCATATTTCATATGTTTTGAAGAAGTCATTTTATCTTCGCTCGTGAAATCCATTGAGTTGCATAAAGTTCCTGGGTTGGAAATATTTTCCAAATGAAATTCAATTATTTTTCAACACCCCTTGTCATTTAAGTAAATGGAAGAAGTCATGTCATCTTCTCTCCATGGTTTTGTGGTGAAAAGAATTTGAATTCATGGAGATCAAAATGCAAAAATGAAAGTTTGGGAAAGTTCTTTTATTCCCTGTCATTTAACTTTCAAAAGTTTTGAATTTCACTCAATTCACACAATCAATCAAACAATTAATCAAAACTATCTATTTATTATAACATTCCAAAATTTAGAATTTTGGGATGTTACAGTAGTACTTTGTTTGGATAGCTAATAGAATCTTGCAATAAGTATGTGAGTTCCCTATGACTAATGTTGAGTCCATGGATTATACGCACTCTCACCCTTCCACCTTTGCTATCCTCTCTTGTACCGCGCATCTTTCGCCGGTACCATACATCCACCATATTCCTTCCTCAAAACAACCACCATACCTATCTATCATGGCATTTCCATAGCCACCTAGATATATTGCCATGCAACTTCCATCATCATCATATACATGACTTGAGCATTCATTGTCATATTCCTTTGCATGATCTTAAGATGGCTAGCATGATGTTTTCATGGCTTGTCCGTTTTTTGATATCTTTGCTATTCTACATCATTGCACATCCTAGTACACTGCCAGAGGCATTCATATAGAGTCATATTTTGTTCCAGTATCGAGTTGTAAGATCGAGTTGTAAGTAAATAAAAGTGTGATGATCATCATTATTAGAGCAATGCCCAGTGATGAAAGGATGATGAAGACTATGATTTCCCCACAATTTGGGATGAGACTCTGGACGAAAATAAAAAGTAAATAAAAAAGAGGACAAAAAAGGAGAGCAAAATAGACAAAAAAAGAGAGAAAAAAGAGAGAAGGGGCAATGCTACTATCCTTTTACCACACTTTTGCTTCAGAGTAGCACCATGTTCTTCATATAGAGAGTCTCTTCAGTTATCACTTTCATATACTAGTGGGAATTTTCATTATGTTCTAGGTCTTCAAATGCCCTAGGTCCTCATGATCAAGCAAGTTTGATGCACACCCACTTAGTTTCTTTTTTGAGCTTTCATACACTTATAGCTCTAGCGCATCCAGTGCATGGCAATCCCTAGTCACTCACATTGATATCTATTGATGGGCATCTCCATAGACCATTGATATGCCTAGTTTATGTGAGACTATCTCCTTCTTTTTGTCTTCTCCACAACCACCATATTCTATTCCACCTATAGTCGTATATCCATGCTCATGCTCATGTATTGTGTGAAAGTTTAAAAGGCTTGAGAACATTAAAAGTATGAAACAATTGCTTGGCTTGTCATCTGGGTTGTGCATGATGAAATACTTTGCGTGGTGAAGATGGAGCATAGCCAGACTATATGATTTTGTAGGGTTAACTTTCTTTCGCCATGTAATTCTAAGAAGAGATAATTGCTTTTTTAGTATGCTTGAAGTATTATTGCCTTTATGTCAAGATAGACTATTGATTTGAATCACTCGTGTCTTAATATTCATGCCGTGATTAGATTATGTGATCAAAATTATGCTAGGTAGCATTCCACATCCAAAAATATCTTTTTTATCATTTACCTACTCTAGGACAAGAAAGAATTAAGCTTGGGGATGCCGATGCGTCTTTGTCGTATCTATAATTTTTTATTGTCCCATGCCAATATTCTACAACTTTTACATACTTTTGGCAACTTTTTATACTATTTTCGGGACTAACATATTGATCCAGTGCCAAGTGCCTGTTTCTATTTGTTGAATGCTTTTTGTTTCGCAGAAAATCCATACCAAACAAAGTACAACCGTTATAAAAACTTACGGATTTTTTTGTAATATATGTGATTTTTGGGAAAAAGAATCAATGCGAGACCATGCTTGAGGGTGGCACAAGGCAGGGGGCGTGCCAGGGGGTAGGGCGTGCCTTGGGCCCTTGTGGTCACCCTGTAAGGTGGTTTGTTCCCTTCTTCCGCTGCAAGAAAGCTAATATCCGGATAAAAATCGTGTTAAAGTTTCAGCCCAATCGGAGTTACGGATCTCCAGAAATTTAAGAAACAATGAAAGGCCAGAATCTGGGAACGCAGAAATAGAAGGACACACACACACACACACATACACACACACACACACACACACACACAGAGAGAGAGAGAGAGAGAGAGAGAGAGAGAGAGAGAGAGAGAGAGATCCAATCTCAGAAGGGCTCCCGCCCCTCTGCCACCATGGAGGCCATGGACCGGAGGGGAAACCTTTCTCCCATCTTGGGGGAGGTCAAGGAAGAAGAAGGAGGGGGGCTCTCCCCCCCTCTCTGCCGGTGGCATCGGAACACCGCCAGGGCCATCATCGTCACGGTGATCTACATCAACAACTTCGCCACCGTCATCACCAACTCTCTCTCCCCCTTTATGCAGCGGTGTAACACTCCTTCTCCCTGCTGTAATATCTACTTAAACTTGGTGCTCCACGCTATATATTATTTTCCAATGATGTGTGGCTATCCTATGATGTTTGAGTAGATCTATTTTTTCCTATGGGTTGATTAATGATACTGACTGGTTTGAGTTGCATGTTTTATTATTTGTGTTGTCCTATGGTGCTCTCCGTGTCGCACAAGCATGAGGGATCCCCACTGTAGGGTGTTGCAATATGTTCATAGTTTGCTTATTGTCTACATTGCGTGAGTGATAGAAACACAAACACGGATAAGTGGGTTATGGCGTACGGGAATAAAGAGGACTTGATACTTTAATGCTATGGTTGGGTTTTATCTTAATTATCTTTAGTAGTTACAGATGTTTTCTAGAGTTCCAATCATAAGTGCATATGATTCGAGAAGATAAAGTATGTTAGCTTATGCCTCTCCCTCATATAAAATTGCAATAATGATTACCGGTCTAGTTATCAATTGCCTAGGGACAGATAACTTTCTTGTGACAAAAATCTCCCTGCTAAAACTAACTTAGTTGTTTCTTTATCGAAACAAACCCTAGATTTTATTTACATGCTCTTTATTATCTTGAAAACCTATCCTACGGTACCTACAAAGTAATTCTAGTTTTATACTGGTTCTAGGTAAAGTGAACATCAAGTTTTTGTAGAGTTGTATCGGTGGCCAAGTAGAGTTGTATTTGTTCTACCTTTAGCTCCTTGTTGGGTACGACACTCCTATTTATCCAGAAAGGCTACAACTTATCCCCTATACTTGTGGGTTATCAAGTACTTAGGCATGTACAAAACATTTAGTGTTAGTAAAACAAATGCCTATATGCCACGCATGTTCATACTATTTGTGCCTTTTTACTTCACCTACTATGCTACATTACTCATGTTCGTACATCCCTGGGTACATGTCTGTCTCGTAGTTCCAGTGCCACGTATTCTTCATAGATGGTACGATCCATAACGGTGGGAAATGGGAGTCCATATCATCGCAGCTTCTTAGTGTGGCTCCCCATGATAGAGACTCATCCAAACTGAAGCGGCATAGATCAGGGATAGGGCATTCCCATGATAGAGACTCATCCAAACTTATGAATCCATTGGTGCGCAATAGAATGCACCCGTTCTTCATGAATGGTAGGCTATCGACGTCGTGCACGGAACGAGGCATTGTTTCCACTATGGGGTAGTTGTCCCTAATGAAAATCGAGTACTCTTCAAGTGTGTTCATCCGCACCTAGGTAGCATCACGGGGGTCAAACACGCCGTTGTTCATCTAGTACACCTGGCATCTCAAACCTGGATACACGATGACGTGCATGGTTATAGTCCATGTAGTATAATAAGGTGACGTAAGCAGAGGATTCAGATTAAAAAATATTTTATATCGCTTATTTCTATGAGGGGGAAGGGAAGCAATGTATAGACCAGCCATGGCACAAGTGACGACAATCAATTTGAGAGTGTTACCTGGGCCATGTACATTAATTAAGGTAGGAGTAGTTTTGTTTGATGGGATTATGGCTACCTAGCTAGTACTACACGTTGAAATTGTTAATTCATTTATAGTTTATACAACTGGCATTATAAAGTTGCATAGATGACTATCCCAATCAATGAAAAAAGAAGGAAAGAACTACTCCTGGTCCTGGACTATAAAGAGACATGTACTAAAATGTTATAAGACATTGGTACGCGTCGGTGCTATACAAACGGTTTTTAACCTCTTTTTGCGACGGTATTTGGAACCGTCGCCAAGTCAGTGTGGGTAATAGGGGGGGTCCTTCCCACACGACCCAGAAAACCGTCGGGGATAGTTTCTCCTAGCACACAAGCTGGGGCAAAATGAGCTCGTGTGCGATCGGGCGAGGCATCAAAACCCAAATGATTTCGTTCGTATGTACATCCCCACACGGTGAATCCCAGAAAAACATTTCCATTCGTATGTATATCACACACAGTTAATCCAAGGAGAATGTTTCCGTTCTCATGTACATCCCACGTAGTGAATCTAGGGAATGTGTTTCCGTTCATATGTACTTCCCACAAAGTCAATCCAGGGAAAATGTTTCCCTTTGTATGTACATCTCACACAGTCAATCTAAGGAAAACATTTCCGTTCGTATGTACATCCCACACAGGTTTATGTATATGCTCATGTGTGACACGTGTAACTATCACATATGCTCTGCCTTGGTTAACTGTTTGCTTTATCAACTACATCACACACGATGAAGAAAACTGTGTGGCATTGGGCTATCCATCACAAGTGCATTTACTTCTACAACCATTTGCAAAGTTCCATGACCCATTTAGCAGGTTTATTAGTTTACAATTAATAATTCTAGTATTACGCAAATTCACATTTCATATCGAACAACTGTTTGCCAATTTCATATCATACACATAGATATATTTTAACATCTCGGTACGATAGCTACCGGAAAACAGCACAGTACAACATATAAATAGTTCAACTTCATAAGAACAATATTAGAACAATATATTCATTTCCCTAATCGAGATCATCCAGGCTCGCGTTATCCACCTCTACTTTCAGTTTAGTAAGAACCTATTTTCCACTGGCCAACTGGGAAATTGCCTCCTCCTTCGTTAACACCATCTTATCAAAGTCTGACTTAAAAAATCTGAGCTCATTCTCCACCTTCCTCTTTTTATCCTGCATCTTCAAATATTCTTCAGCGTTGACAACACTTTCTCTAAGCCTACCTCTGTTCTCTTCCTGATACATGCTCCAGAGCTTTGCTAGGCACATCTTCAAATATTGTGGCCACTCCTGATCAACCCACTCCAAGTAAGAACACTTATGTTCATCCTATTATATTTAAAACTAGATCAGTAACAATTGTGGGGAAAATGGGTTTATAGCAACATAGAAAATCACCAATACTTATTTGAAAAACTGAAGAAATGGGTTAATTATGACATATCTTCTCAAAAAGATCAATATGCAAAACTCTGAAACATCAGAAGCTATAATTGACTACAACAAAGCTACATGTTCTTACTCATGTACTATAAATAACAAACTAAACATTTTAAGAGGAAGGTAAATATAACTGCAACAGCATAGCGATAGTGTTTGAATGACACCAAATTGATACTAACATGTGTGTACATGCACAAATTTTGTAACATAGAACTAATAGCACTAAGGCATCCACTATGTATGCCAAAACCTGTGTAAAGACAACAATTACTACATCTCGCACCGGTGCCCTGCACTGGCGAGCCGATGCAGCGAAAAAAATTAGGGACCCGAACTCCGGAGCACCTAGGTGCTCCAGCGCCCAATTCCTTCATGCCATTAATATTTAGTATTTTACTGCTTGGCTGCTAGGATGTGTGGACAAGTTAGCTCCACAAACTGCTGAAGCGGTACCAAATAATTTTCGAATGGCACCGCTGATGAGATTGCAACATTTTTAGATACTAGGTTCAAACTATGACAGTGTCTTAGGATGCCTTTGGTTGAAGGTGTGGTATGATTGGGTTGGGACCGTGGCTGTGTCTGAACCACATCTAACAAATGATTTGTAACAATTAAAGAGGGTCTAACCTTCTCTGCACATGCCATAAACTTCCTCCCACTGTCCATAGATTCAAACCCAACTACCTTCACACATGGAGATTGATGGTGACAACGAGCAGGCAGATCTTCAGCCACCCCGCTCCATTTGTTGCAACTGATGGTCCTATGGAACTACATGAGGAAGAAATGACTGAAATCGACCTGAGGGTAAAAATCCTTCATTCCAAGTCATAGCCCGAGAGAGAGAAGAGAGGCATACCCGGGTGGTGAAGGAGTCTTCATCATCGGAGGAACTTCTGGAGAGGTCTTTGAAGAAGACCATGGCGACCCCGGCGGTAGGATGCGAGACGGCGAGAGCAAGGAAGCAACCGAGGAAGCGGCTATAGCTTAGGAAGGAAGGAAGGAAGGGGGAAACAGGGGAAATGTGACTTGTGGTCGGGGAGAAAAGGGGATGGGGAGGCGGGAGGGTAGATATATCGGCGGAAAGCCAAAAATAATGTGGCGCGCGGTGCTGCCGGACACCATTCACTTTGAATGATAGTGTGCATCGCAAACAATTCTTCTGATTAACGCACATGGGATGAGTTTGATAATTGGAATTTTGGTGGGAATTTCCCCGCGTACATCATTGCATGATTTATCATCGGTTGCTAATTTGGGCACACAAAAGAGAGTACAGCACACACACTAGACTTACTGAATCGAGAAATTTTAGTAATTAAACAGAGACAGTTCACCTAAACATTGCTCTAACAAAAAAACAACATTAAAAATAAAGCCTAAGTACGAATAATTTTAACAAATCCGTTGCCTCTCCGGCCTATGCATCGTCGGTGTGAGATGAGACGTCGATGGCTCTTCTTGTAGACATGCCGCCATTGGTGGACTCCGCGTCCCCCCTGCTGAAGTCCACCGCATCCTCGTCCTCATCCTTGTCTTCGGCGCCACCCTCAAGGTTGTAGTACTTGTAGTAGTGGCTATGCCAAAGCTCGCGTTGGTACTACACCACCGATTCCTCGATGGACAGACTCTTCGCTACCTAGACCTGGGCCATGCGCAACTCCCCCTCCCGGCGCTCCTCGATATTTGCCGCCTCCTGCATCTCCAGCTCCCGCTCAACGATCTCATGAGGAAGTAGGTGCTCCATGGCCGCCGCCTCGTTTCCGGATGTGGGTTGCATGCTGGATTCTGAGGTGGCCTAGAATATCTTAGCGTGCATGGCCTCGAATTGGGCTAGGGCAACATCGGCGGCACGGATGGAAGCTCGAGCGCTCTCGGCGTTTGCAGCCATCGTCGCAGCAGCAGCTGTTGCCGTCTCGGCTGCTGCAGCTGCCCTGTCGGCTGCCGCAGAAGCCATCTCAGTGGAAGCAGCCACGCTCAATGCTTATGCAGCGGCACTCTTGGCGTAGGCGGCCGCGCTCTCGAC